>NW_021938838.1:13405356-13542856 GCF_001715985.3 Manacus vitellinus
GTTTGTTGACGTATGGTTCAACTCAGCAAGTTAGGCCAGTTTTAGTGACTTAAAAGAAAATAACCACGCCTTGATTTTTTTAAAACACATCTATTGATTTTTTTTATTAGTAACATTACACTAACCATTAGGATGGACACTACAATATATTCATTGTAACCTATGAGCAATAATTTATCATCGTTTTAAAGACAGATCTACTTGCACATTGTTAACCTGCCTTCTTCCTTTTCATCAGGAAACAGTTCCAGTTCTATAAATATTGTCAATCAACCTTGTAAAATCTGAGCAAACCTTGAGATAGCTTATACTGGGACGTGCTCCCCATACTTAATTAAACACCCTGATGCTCTGCTTAGTCTCTCCACTCTGGTCTCCACAAAGACTTGTGCATCTGTTCTGCTGGTTTGTTTGTATTCACATATTCTAATTCTACATTATGGCAATGATATCCAAAGACATGTTTTGAACTTTAGTATCAAACCAAGATATTTTACCTTTTCACATGTTGGAAGGCCCAGTTTGTCTATGCTACAAAAGTCAAAGATTGAGGAAAACTGTTTATGTGTTTGGTCTACCTTGCTTCCAGACAGGAGAAGTTAACTTTTGAGCCAGGCAGACAATTAATTTCACTGTCACCTATACAAAACTTGTGGCTGGGAAAGCCCAGAGAAATTTTGTTTCATGACATGGTCTTTAATGGGGCCTTCTAGAAAGGCAACACTAGAAAATAAACCCATGAAATGGCAAAAGAACATGCACGCAGAAAATTCTCCGTGCCATAAAGGAAAGGCTTTATATTTCCTTCACATAGTCTCTACATTCTGTGTGCAGGTGTGAGGGAGAGTTAGCATTATTATGCTTTGTGGTTAAACTGGTTTCCCTCATTGTCTGCTATGCAAAGATTGCACAG
Organism: Manacus vitellinus; assembly: GCF_001715985.3. Lineage (NCBI taxonomy): Eukaryota > Metazoa > Chordata > Aves > Passeriformes > Pipridae > Manacus > Manacus vitellinus. The sequence continues at coordinate 13,406,270 of NW_021938838.1, forward strand.
GTGGTCTACTTTAACATTTTTATCAAGGCCATTGTAGATTATGTTTATATTTTCAGAACATCAGAAAGTAACTATTTTGAGCAGAAGTAAAAAGTCAGAAGGACCTTGGTTAGTGTAGTTCAGGTAAACCTGCATAAAGGTTTTTCCAGACCCTACAATAGGCTGAAGAGAAGCCATTTTTCACAATTTGTTCTTTGGGACCTTCTCCTGAGTGGGAAGTTACAGGTGTTCAATTTAACCTTCCATGAAATAATGCATTTATCTCCTCTCAGATTTGTCAAGTGAGGCTTAGAGCACATTTGGCTTTCCATGACTTATCTTTGCTCTCTGAGCACAACAAGCAACACTCACTATCAGCCCGAAACTTAGTGTTAAATCCTCATCACAACGAGCCAGGCAGGACCAACAGTGGCCCAAAGAACTTCTGGAAAACTGACAAACTAATCATGCATATAATTGCTTCTTGACTTCTGCTCCTGCTGTGGCAGGACTTAATAATAACCTCAAAGGTTAGTGTTGGAACACACACATCATTTAAATGACTCCAGGATGACACAGTGCAATAATGTTATTAATTCTTGCAGGCCCGCTCTCCAGCATTTCCAAAAGATTCAAAAGAAAATGGCTTAAAAGCCAGTAAGAGGAAGCGTGTGTCAGGTTAGTTTTGCTAATTAGAACTTGAGGCTCATTGTAACACAGCTACAAACTTGTTTGATAGCTCCTTGAAGGCAGATGATTCAAATAAACATGTGAGCCAGTTTCTATAACTGCTTTCATGTCAAATTACTTAGCAATGCTCTCAAATAGGAGTCATGAATGGAAAGCATCTATATTTTGGTTCATTTTGATAATTAAAGACAAATTGAGAATTAAAGACAATGAATTCAGAAAGACTATCCCTCTGCAAACTGTTTGAAAAAGGAGCTAGCACTTAGCATCAAATTAAGAGTCTAGTCCAAAGCACTGAAGTCAATGGGAAGTGTCTTTCAACAAGCCAGTGTTTCAGATAAAGCCAAGTAAGAAAATTATTTGTATGGAAAATGCTTCAGATCTCTAGAATGATTCAGTGCTCAGAAAACCAATCACACTTATTAACCATAGACCACAAGATAAACTGTTTCACTAGTCTCAACTGGGAGAGATTATCTGGCAACCCCCCTGCTGACGAGACTCTTTCAGGTTCATTATCATAAAATACTTCCTATTTTGAAAAGCTCAATGTTATATACTTTGGTGTGGCTAGACACTTTTTGTATCAGAAATTCAGTTTTAACAGCTTACATAAAAAGTAGACAACTTTAAAAATTAATAAATACCTTCATCCTCCCCCCCCAATCATCAAGTTTTGGAGAACCCAAAATTACCAATGAAGTTGAGTAAAATGCAGTGAATGGTATGATCCTTCAGACAAATAAAGAAAAAAAAGCATATTTAACAAATGTTAAAATAGATGACACTTTGAGATAAAATTCTGACAGTTTCAAGGTAACTTGCTCTCATTTTAGCATAGATCTAAATTAAAAGTAAATATTAAACAAGAGCTATGTAACTCCTCAAAAGAACTAATATGCTTTGAATCAACCAAAATGCCTGGCTTGACCTAAAACACATCTTAAATTCTGAAAAGAATCCCCCAGAGATCACTGTGAGTCGTGGGAGCCCATGGGTGTGTCCAGGCTCGGGCTGTGTGTGCAGCCTGCCCACTACAGAGACCAGGGTGTCTGTGCTTTGAAGAAAGCTGCATTAAAAGTGTTAGCAAAGTACCAGTGCTTCCCAAGAAGAATACAAATACCTGACAAAATAAAATATTATTCTTTCCAAAATAGTAAAAAATGGACATCCTTAGCTGGGAGCGAATGATTTTTATTTTCCTCTTTTATTTTATTTATTCTTCAATCCTTATAACTTAGTTCAGATCTTTCAACTTTACTTACAGCTACAGATTAAACTGGAGAATTTATCATAATTATCTAACTCTCTGCAGAGAAGCAGGTAGCCAGGAAAGCTTTACATGGGAAAAAAAATCATCAAAGAATACTTGACTTGATTTAGCAACAGAATCTAATCACAGATATTGGCTAAGTTAGCACTCTAAAAACCTTTCATTCATTAAGTTGCATATATTTGGAGAGCTCACTGTGGCAAACACTGGACTTTGGGGAATACAAGAGATACTGTGTTTTGTGCTGTATGAGGGTTATGAGACCATTCAATACCAGGGCCACAAACACAGCTTGACTGGCCTTTGCCCTTCTTAGGATGGTCAGAAGCAAATCACGTTTCCAAAAACCAAGGGGGGGAAATATTGTGTTCACCCCAAAAGTTTCTAACTGTATTCATAGAATCATGGAATCATACGGAAGGGACCCTCAAGGATCATCAACTCCAACTCTTAGCCCTGCACAGGACATCCATCCAGCTAGTTCTTAGATTTCAAACATACTGAAGAGCTCCGGTATTCAAAAAAAAGAAGCCAATACTATAACTTTTTCCCTTCTTTAAAGTCATCTAGTTCTTAAGAACAAATTAATTTTCTATATGAAATTCAGTTTAAGCAAATTATTAAGCATAAAGCAGTCCTTCTTTGCTTTTCAAGGCATGCATTAACTTCTTTTCTGAATTAAACATCAATAAAAAGGCATGTCATTAGTGTTTATTCTGAATGGTATTTTTTTAATATAATTTCATCAACTCTCAAGTATGTCCAAATTCTAATATGATTTCCATCCCTCTGTCATGTTAATTTCTCCAGTGCAGTCCATCTAAGCCATTATATAACAGTATTATAAATAATTTTCTAATATCCACTTCACAACTCTTTAATTGACAGTACTCAGCAGACCACATTATGGAGGTGTTCACATTTTTTTCTGAAGGATAAAATGAAACATTTAAAAACAAGTTTCACCTTTTCTTTATCAGACAGTTCTTGCTCAGCATAACCAAGGCTTACATTGCTGGTACTTTCTCTCCATAATTGACAAAGATGGAAAATAAGTGCTGGCAACACTCAATTAAACCAGGAGATGAGGGAAGCAACAGCAGTAAATACTCTTAAACAAGAGTGCATATATGTAGCAAAGAAACTGGATGCAATCTTTTTTAAAAAATTCTTAAGTATAAAATATCTTTGGTCAAGTTCTTTGGGCTTATTATTTAAAAAAGTGCAACAAGTGCAACAAATAAAACAAACTTCTATTGCCAAAATCTTAATAGTACATACAGTACATTCTAAAAGATTAAATCTATAAGGCAAAACACACACCTAAATTACTCTTGTCTGATCTGTGCAAGCCTGACCTATACATCAGTGTCACTGACACGTCTAAATGGAAGGTCCTGTTGGGAACTACTTTTTTCTAAGACTTCTGCAAAACAAAAGGAGCATCTGTCCCTCTTCAGTACTGTAGAGGGAAAAAACCTTCACTGCTATTGCCAGTTGCTATGTAAATTTTTCCAAGTTTGGATTCTGATTCTTGGCAAACACAGTTCAAAGCAAGGTTGAAACCTCCTGCTGCCACGGCCGGCCCTGAATCCAAAGTTGGTAAGTACAGGTGGTATTTATGTGCCCCATGTACAGAATTTCAATTAACTTTAGTTGCTGCTAAAGTTGTCAGTTGTCCACCTGAAGTATCTAGACATTATCAGTTCAGTATATCCTCCATTTAACCCTATGCTTTCCATTGACCACTGTTCAGAAATCTATAACTCATAGGAACTAAAGTTTCAATACAATACCTACAAGCTCATTTTATTACAAACATTGAACGCTTAATGAGGCAGTTACATGATTCAAAACTTGCTGGCTATTGGGAGGCAACTGCAAGGAAATTATCTGCTTAGCTCTGGTATACCAGAGTGAATTTTCTGTTGCTCCATAGATGCATCAGCACCCTTCAGTTAGCTGTGGTGTGTCCTGCAATGATTAAAATGTCTGAGAGAAGTTTCCAGCTCTGTAGCTATAACTTCTTCTGGTGTCCCTTCACCTTGGTCACTAAGGATTCTCATTTCAACTCACTCCTCTTCTATGGGCTACACAAAGCACTGGAGTAGCACCTTCTCACAGCTGGTTATACTGGACATGCACCTTTTAGGTTTCTTTTATTTGCTGTTTTAGATTTGCTTTTATCAAGTTGAAGCCTCTAGTCTGCACCTTCAAAATTCTGCTGCATATCACTTATCATTTGCATTCCTCCCCAAACTTCTGAATTACAACATTTCAATGTTCCCTAGTCTTACTGAACCCCTGTGATGTTCACTTCTTAAAATCAACTCACAGCTGCCTTGGTAAACTTCTGGCTCAAGGGAAAACACATACTGGCACAAGAGGACATTGGGTTCACAAGTGAAGGCAGCTGGGAGTGGGGTGATGAGACTTGGAGCTGACTGCAGAGAAAAGCTGGGTGAGCTACAGGTCTGGAGGGCAAGGAGTGAGGCTTGGACACAGCCTTTGCTGGGGCATGGGCAGGTCTGTGTCGATTTGCCTGGAGCAGAGGAAATCAGGAGACTGGGAAAACTGACCTGAACAATTCTACATGTAAAAGAATAAAAAGACCAGCTGAAGGTTAGGAACAATAAGCATGAGAGGACTGACTCTGGAGGAAGTGTGGGGAGGAAGAAGGCCCTACCTTCAAATCCAGAAGCAGATTTCCCATCCTTGGGCACTGGCACGTGCTGCTTCTCATCTGCACTTGCAGTTTGCAGCAGCTACACTAGTAAAGTAACTCTGTTCCTTATCAGGCCACACATTTATAGGAAATTTTCACAGGCAGAGAGACACTGGAAGAGTTGATACTTGGAAAATTGAGAACATTGCTTCCAGTTACTGGAATATGCAAGTTTCTGACCAGTCACTGGGAGTCCAGCACACTTATAAAGGGATCTTCAGTGGGATTAGTTATGTCTTCCCTTGAGTTTGGTTCTCATCCCTTTCTAATCTTCATTTCACTCTCTTATTACAAAAATAAAGCTCTTAGTATGTGAACAGGTTGAAAGATGAGGTATACACCAACTTCACCACTGCTCCTAAATGTGGTAATGCAAAGTCAGTCGTGGGAGGGGTTCCCACAAATAGATTTGTTGACCAACTTGGTCTTCAAGAAGCAGACAATGAAGGAGACATGGTTTTCTATAGCTTCAGACAGCAGTAAGCTCATCAGCATTATGTTTCCATCCTTCATTAAACCATATCACTAATCACAAAGAACTTGTCACCACCATCTAAAAGACGTAGAGGTGGCACTTGGGGACAAGGTTTAGTGGCAGACTTGGCAGTGCTGGGTTAATGGTTGGACTCGATGATCTTCCAATCTAAATGACTCTGTGTCATCAATACAGCCCAGGCCAGACTGCTCTGGCTTCAGTCAGAGTCAGCAGGATCTGACCATACATGTTTTCTGCTGTATAGGTGTATCAGCACAGTTAAGTCTGAAATTCTACTAGGGGAAAAAAAATTTAAGAAAAAACTTCAAAGGGAAATAGTGTTCTGATTGATTTTGTTTCCTCTGTAAGTCATGGACATTAGTTATGTTCAAATAACCTAAATGTTATAAACCAGTAATAAAAACCTAGTCCTGAATGGAGAATTCTGCTTTTCTTTCTTGCCTTTATATTGAAGATCAGCTTTAACTCTTTTCCTCCCACTTCAGCTAAGTCAGATGCTTAAAATTATCAAAACATAAGATTCCCACTATTTTTATAAGCAGATCTTCAGCTTCCAGCTTGCTGTTCTGATTAAAACAAGCTCTTACAAAGTCCTAACTCACTAAATTAAATAAAATACTTGAGATCTTAATAGTTTATGACAATTATTTTCTGAGATCTATTTTCTCCCTCTTAATTGCTAACATACTAATGTTGCAAAATGATATTTCACAGGAACATTACTTCTGAAGTTACTTATTAATGCCAGGATTTTCCCATAGCACTAAACCTAGGTTGCAGTTGTCTCCTTCTTCTTAGTTCTGGCATGACTTTGACCGGTTGAATCCCCAAATATGTATCAGTAATCAAAAGGTATATTTCAGTACAGGAGAACCTGTTTGGAAGAATTCTTCTCATTTCTTCTCTGCTTGTTTTATCTTTGCTTGAGATGTGAATAATTCATAGGCCTCTGTCTGCTTTACAGTCAAACGCATTCTGTCCACCCAAGACTGTTCGACTTTGTGATTTATTATTTAATAATTTGCAGGGCTGCGCTGTTGTAAGGTGAGCATTGTGACTGCTTGCAGAACTGTTACAATCTGGTCTAGTTAGCTGTCCTTTCTTTCCCTCTCTCCAAACAGCAGCAGTTATTGATTTTTTTTACAAACCTCTGCCATGTAATCCCACAGCTGCTGATCTCAAAGCTGTTACTATAAAGTAAAAGTTGGCCCTTCTTCTTGAAAACAAGAAGTCATGTTTTGATTCACTTTTTCTTTCTTTTTTTTTTTTTATCAATTGTTTCTTTTTTCTCCTTCTTCTGTGCCTTAGTCAATGACAATACTCAGGAAGCGCCACTGGCTTCTCTTAAGGATAAAAATGAAAAATGAAAGCCCTTGTGGGAAATACACGCTGATCCTTTCATTACACCTGCAAAAAATGCCTGTCTGAAACTTTTCAACCTTTGAAACTTTTCCAAAGGAAGTTGAGCTATTTCATCTATTATCTTGGCAACAATTACACAGTGTTGTCTCTCAATAATACAATATTTGTGTTTAAATCCCATTGCAAGTTATCAGTCACATATAATGGTGAAAAGAACTACTCCAAAAAACACAGTGGCTCCTAATTCTTAAAGATTTACTATGCTGCCAAGCTCAGCGATACTAATCAGTGTGCAATTAGGGCCTGATCGATTGGCTTCAACTGACTTTGGATCAGGACTGTAACAGGCACTGAGGGCACAGGCGCAGCAGTTGTAGCCCCCAGTGAATTAACTTCTGTACAGCCTATTTTCTACCTGTCAATTAATTAGAGGATCTGCAGCCTTTGAAGACTAAAGCATTGTGGGACAAAACTCAAATTGTTTCTCTTTTGCTACTATGAACCCTCAATAAAACATCTGTGGAAATATTCTCACGCTGTCCTTTTCCTCTCTAGTCCATGCCTTGATTAAAGAGGCATTAAAGCATTTAATTTCATGTCTAAACCAGAAGATAAACCTTTCTGGGCCAACGTGTGCACTTCAGTAACATACTGACTTCAGCTCACCACAACTCTTAGTGTAAACAAGCTGGTGGGCTCATCCTGCACTGGGAGGGAGATCTTGTCCCCTGGGTCAGGCTGGAGGTGGCCATTCCCTGACTACACACCCCGAGACTTGTATGGAGGACTCTGGACCACAGTTCCTGCACATTTATGAAAGTAAGCTTAACTGTAACCCAACCTTCCTACAGAATTACTCCAGATGGAATCTATTTCATATCCCTAACTAGTGTTTTACCACTCTACCACCCGGCACACTTTGGTTTCTATTTTGGTTCCAACAGCTTATCTTTAGTAATGATTCATCTTCTTCTTGGTAAAAAGGCTTTTATACAAACATTAAGTCTTGCAAAATTTTCTGCAGATAGATTTGACTCAGCCATATTCCTTAAATCAGATAATTCAACATAGACTCATAAATACAAAATCCTTTACTCTTGGTATACTTTAGTTTTAGATACTATGAGACATGCCACAGTTGTACATATATTCTGCTTGGCCATGAAAAAGGCCTGAAAATAAACTCCAACCTACAGAGAGCTGTTGTAACAACCAGGGATCCTTCCCAGAGTAGAGCTGAGTTGCTGCCTTGTGTGCTAGCTGAAGTTTCTGAATTCCTTTTACTATCAGCTCTGGAGGCATACTGGAGGAAGAAAATATACATCTCTGCAAAGGGAACCTCTGCTGAGAGGAAGAATTTATTTCCCTTTTCTACTTATTCCTGTCTTCCATTATTTATTCAAGCCAGTGAGTAAAAACAGTAGGATTTTGGCAATGCCTAATGTTTTATATTAATAGTATTGGAAAATCTTTATGACAGCAGATACTCACATTGCACTCTATGTATTGCTCGCCTACTAGATTTTTTTTTTTTTAAAGAAAAATAGGCACTGAAACAAAATATTTCAATAATACAGTAAAACTTTAACTGAGGAAGAGGTGAGTAATTTGGCTGTATGCTAAAGTAAAGCCCTAAAAGATGCACCTTCTTCCCTTGAACACGAACACTGCACACACTTAGCAGGTTTTTTCCCCAGTATTTGGGAAATCTGACAGATTTACCTGCTTAAAGTATAGATTGTCTTCCACTATCACACATCACCCTTCAGCCCCAGCCCACCGGCTTGATTTTACACCTGGGAAAACCACTACTCAGGAGCTCTTCCTTTAGACCTCCTAGTTTGAAAGGTCTAATAGCCCAGATAAAGAAGAGTACTTAAACTTGCATAATACCTTTAATGACTCCCTGGGGGAAGATGCTGCACAATTTATTTAACTCTTTGTACATAGACTTTCATCCTGGGTGCTTATATGTTAAGGACCTCTAATGTGCAAGCCATTAGCACCTTTCACCATAATCTCCTCCCAACGTCCATTTAGATTACAGTAATGGCCACTAGTAATGTAGAGTAATGGCCACCAGCAATGATATCATCATAATGACTTCACTGAACTCGCTCCTCAAGTCTCCTTATGTATGGTAATCACAGATCCTTGTGCATAGTGCCTTAATGCAATGAAGGCACCTTGTCCAGATACTCCAATTCCCATCTTTTATAGATATGGACCTTCACTGTGACATGGTTACCTCCATTTTTTTTGACTATCCAGTCAAAAAAAGCAATAGTTTAGCCTATATTTCAAGGCCTAAAGCAGAAGTAAGCAAATAAAAAATTTAAATATCTGGTGGTTTGTTTGTTTGGGTTTTTTTCGGGTGGGAAATACAACACTGTGAAGGTTAGGGATAGTTTTGATGACAAAATAACATCACTGACAAGGAAGAATTTCTGGAGAAGAATCAGGCCATTAGACCTGAGCATCAGGACAATGACATTAACCATTATTTTGCTTTTCTATACAACAAATATATAAGTATACCGTAGACATTGTGCTTCACCCTTGCACAAATAACCTCATTGATTAAGATAGGTAAGAATTGTCAACTATGTCATTTTTCAATTATTTAGGCCTATAAATCTATATTGTACCTCAATAATTTCCCCGCTAATAAGCCATTTTTCAGCTAAAGAGCTAGTTCTCCAATTTTCAGTATGACACATTTCCCCTCTTTTTTTTTTTTTTTTTCACACAAAGCTTAATTTTGGAAAATTCCAAGCACTGTTTGATCTTTGCAGGGCTTTTGTCCCCCTCAACAATGTAGGTGGGAAATAGTCAACTCTAACACTACCACTTGTGATATCCTCTTGCAGAAATGGGGACAGAGCCAATTATACAAAATATTCAAGCATATGCCTTCATGTAAGAATATTGATTGTTGTATTTACTGCAGAGGAGCAGGTGTGTACTTTAAATATGGACCCTCATGAGATATTGAGTGCTCTGAAGGCTGAATGTTTTCTCCATTCTGTATGTCACGAGACAAGACCTCAGAAAAAAGGTCAGTCCTGACAGTTTCACTCCCAGCATAATTTCACTTTATTGCATGAGAACAGCATGTGGGCTGCCATCTGAATATATAGAAAAGAGGTATCTTAGGTTATTAGGTAACTCTGGAACTTAATCAATCTACACAGAAACAAACAATTTAAAATAAACTGAGCTACTGATGGGGGGGCTTTCCCCCGTTTCTCTTCTATTTATAAGGTCTCAATGTGTTCACATTTTAGAAACTTCTCCTCATTGTTAGGTCTGGCAGGTAAATCCCAGCCCTTGGTATGGTAGCAGTTGTTATGCTAGTGATCGCTGAGAGATAGATGAATAATTAATAATAGAAATAAAGAACTGATTATTAAACAAGTAAATGTTTTCTTCTGTAACTGATAATGCAAACCATTTCTAGGTTATATTCTGCTTTCCAGTGAAGGTTTCCAAACATTACCTTCAATACAGACAAAAGCACCTCAGCTAGTTCTTTCATACAGAATGGTAAATTATGTTATTGCTTTTGTACAGTATTCCCAATGCTTATTGCATATTCACTTGTATACATCTAGTGCAACATTATTATCTTGTTTTGATTTTCTTTCTTCCTCCACCCATACCCCCCTAACCTCCTGTCAACAGTTGGGGAAGCTGCTAATACTGTATTGTATATTCATTATCCTAGCTTTTTCTTTACAAATATCATTATAACATCCTGCATTTGTAAAGTAAATAATTAAACATTCTAGAAAGTCTTATAGGACACAGTAATCTAACAGATGAAAGACATCAGAAATGTGAAAATCAAATGGAAGCACATGTAATATGTATCTTTTAAAAGAGTTTTCATAAAATAGGGTTAATGTGTTAATCAACCACATTTAAAATGCTAATTAATCACTGACTTGGAGTCTATTCATAAATAATTGAATGTCCTATTTATGCAGAATTTCTTATACTTGGAAATGTGTGGCATTCATTCTGGTCTTGCAGGATGCAGCACAGCATTAACACTCATTGAACTCTCTCAGCTCTGTATTTGGATAGTGCAAACACAACTGCCTGCTCTTCAGTTACAATTCCCAACCATATTCTGGCAATTAACCTAATCTGTCCCATCACTAAGTATATCATTTTAATGGCAAAATATAAAGAGCTGCATTAACCATGTCATTTTGCCAGCACTCAAAACATGGAAGTGAGAGGCACAGAAGGTAAATTTGGGGCGTGAATCAAGCCAGTTGTGGATATTCTATTTTTCCTTCCCCTCCCTGTTTTCAAGGCATCTCCTCCTTTCTCTTTTGAAGGCCAGTCATGCCCATCGATGGTTTCTAACACTACAATACACATTTCTTCCTTCTCTAAGGACTTTGTCTTAGAGAATGTATTTATCGATCTTCATGTTTACACCCCCAAGCAGTGATACCGACTGCAACGTGAGACCTACACATGTGTGTAATGGTGAAAACAGTGCTGGTAAACACAGCATCTTCAGCTTCCAGCAAAACCCAAACTGCTTTTGGGAGGATTAAAGCGAGGACTCTCACAAGGAATGTGAGAATCTCATAGAACTAGCTGAAAATTTCTCTATGAGAATACTCATCAAGACATTAACTCTTCATGCTTTCGATGCAATTCACCAGTGTGGATTGCTCTAAAGCTCCACAATTACCTAAAATGGGTGTACATACACTTTCAAAAGAAAAGAAGGAAGCAGTCAGGGGGTAATATACATTTTCATGCTAGTAAAATGCTAACTTGTAAAAGAGAATTGCAGTAGCACAGGAATTCCTTGAATTCTGAACACATGTCTTAAGGAGGAGATTGTTTTTCTCTAGTTTCTCTCTACTTTGGTATGAAGAAGTAAATTAGACCTTGCCTAATGTGATTTAGTGGACAGGCTGGCAATGTAACTTGTCATTAAAGAATGAGAATAAGAAGAAGAATAGATCCCTCCTTCTAATCCTTCCTGACAGCCTAACAGAATACCAATTTACCATTTGATGAAGGCTTCAGGATGTTATGAAACCTCTATGGGGACATCAGAGGTCTGTACAGAAAGGAATGAGGATGAGAAGCAGCCAAAACTGGTGGGGAAAAAATGGCTCTGGAATGGGAGCTGCTCTATAAATGGCTGGTTGCAAGCCAGTTGGCATCCTTTAACATTTGGACACTCCAGCTAATCCAGTGGAGAGGAAAGGAGCTGGTGGACCTTGTGGAGATCATTCAGCATTAAAAAAGAAGAGGACTGCTTCAAGCAGTTCCAAGCAAATACTGGGCTGATGATTGCCTGTCAGCAGGCTTAGGAATACTTGATATGGCTGGCCATGTTTCCATGGTAGAGCAGTGTGATTATTGCTACTAAATGGTACATCTTTGCCTTTAAGGCCCTCTTAAAAAGAAAAGACTCATAATCCAAATATATGACTCCAAAACAGGCAAACATTTTTCTTCTTTTTCCTACTGGATAGGTAGTACCTGCATAGCTAAAGCTGACAAGGAGAAATTCTAAATTCAGTCTTTCTCGCTAGGGAACAGCCACTGGGCTACTTTATGCAAGTAAATAGGGGTCTAGAAAAAAGCTAGTTCTGAAATATTTTGCTTTTATCATGTTACCCAAGAAATACTGATCGACACTAAAGTGGAACACCAGCATCCAAATGCTTTGGAGTTCTCACTTTGGAGGAGTTCTGTGGCAGTACCCAATTTACTATTCCTTTCCTATTTCCAAGGAAAAAGGCACCTATTTTTGAAATGCAACTTATTGCCAGCTCTCTCTTAAAGGTATTTTTCAACAGTCTTCTTCCCTCAAGAACATAATTTGAAAAATTGAACTTAATGAGTGCTGTTCATAACACAGTAATGTGTTATTTTCATCAACAAGGTAAATTGGCTTGTGATCCAGATTACTCTTTTCTGGCAGTTCTGTAATTCAAAGAACAGTGACAGTGCAAGATGCAGCAATTCTAGTGGAAATGATCCCTAGTCAATACAGAGATTTTGGCAGTGGTGAGAAAGCCAAGGTTCTGCAATCGTTATGCCTTTTGCCAATCATGCATGATGCGGTTAATATGTTGATGATATCTCTCTCTAACATATTGAGTTAGCGTTTGTGTCTATCCACTTCCCTCTACTGGACAAAATCAGAGCTGTTCAAGTGTTTATGATATCTTGTCGTTATAAGTGGTTGGCCCAAGAGAGGGATATGTGCCCTGTGACAATGAGCAACTACTAATGGAGATTCTCCTTTAGCTCAAGTGATAGAAGCTTGTGCTGTTGGAGCAGAAGGTCATGAGTGTAATTCTTCCTCTTAAGTTATGCTATTAAGCTGATAACCATGATGGCTGCATGCCAGCAGTGAGCAGATACACCTCCACCCTTTGTGTTCTGGGTTAGCACTGTTCAACCTTCTGCTGCCTTTTCTCTTGTCTCCAAGCTCCTTTTTCAATCAGGGGTGAAAGGGAGAGAAAGGAAGAGAGAGAAGGCTGAGAGAAGCTCGCTCAAAAAATCCAGAAGAAACCCTCCTGTGCTGGTGGGCCAGCACAGCTTCCTACTCTACAGAAAATGGCCAAGAGTTATGCCAGAAATGCCAAATGTTTCTCCAGATGTTATTTGGGAGTTTGTGGAAAAACACAGAGCCTTCTCTATATCAGTGCATAGCTCAAAGGGGCCTATGATAGTCTTAGATGCAGCCTCAAAAGAGACTTTCCTGTCTTCCTACCAAAGGAAGACTTCTGTGACATCACTCTCTCTGCAAATCAGTGCTAAGGACTGAGGATGCACATTGCTCATAGTTATCATGCCCTTGTTCTCTTCCTCTAATTTTTTTATCTCCCAAGCTCAGTTCTCTCTCTGTTCCACCCAGTATATAACAAGATGGAAGTGAAAATTTACTTCCTTTGTGAACTTTGGTACTAAGAACCCAACACACTGCTTTTCAAGTACTAGAGTGGTTGCATTTCAGTCCCAACCCATCTCTATTTCAAAGTCATACTTTAATCTGGAATGTCAGGTAGAACATGAAACAATATTAATCTATGCTACATAAATAATTTCCTTCAATTATCAGGAAAGAGCAGCAAGACATGAATTTTCAGGTTGATTGAGTTTTAATCTCTAAGTTAAAAATTAATAATTTAGGTAGGTGAGGGTTTTTTTAAATAGAAAATTAAGGGGTTTATATTTCCTTCCTTTAGGAAAAAAAAAGATAATTTGGATCCAAAGAAACATTAATAGGTTGGAAATGAGACAATTATGAAATTATTCACAGAAGAAAATACTTAGAATTCAATGCAAGACACCCAAATTCATCACAAGGCACAAGAGATTGACAATCTATTATAAATGCCTCACATCACAGATAAATATTTCAATGCAAATAAATAAAGGATGCTGAGTGTTTCTCTTCTGAATGATTTTTCACAGCTCACTGAACACAATAGTTCTGGGACTCCTCTACGTTCCAGACTCATGTCCAAACTTTGGCATCCCCAAAGGCTTCCTGTGCTGAGCACAACCAGGTTACACCGTGATTTCAATTTGGAGTTACAAAGAACCAATTAATCTGTTTCCCTCTAACAGAATGTAAAAACACTCTTTGGTGCATTAGGACAACCACGGACATTGTGAAACTGGCCTCGTTTTGTTTTGTGCTCCCTTGTAATTACTACGAAATGTACCATTCTTGTCAAACCTAATGACTTTTCTTTTTTTGGTGCAGAGGAGGAAAAAAAAAAAGAGAAAAGACAATGATGTCTCTAAGCATATGGCTGGTTTACTCTGCAGATGGAGACAAGAATAAACTAAGATGTATGTCTGGTGAATTGTGCTCAAATAAAGCTTTTCTGTTACTGGTTTCTTACCTGTCACTATGATTATTCTTCTTGATCTATGTTATATGCCAAAAACCCCAAAAAGAGTAAAAATATTCTATGCCAAGATTGTTTTTTATTTGTTTTCAAACAAATGTTTTAAAGGGATACTTTCAGAAGAAAGGCTTTTTCCTTTTTTTAAATAGGGACCTGGTTAACTGTTTTCATCTGGTAAAAGTAATTGTATTATTTTAACCACTGGCAGGAAATTCCATGCTGTGTATTGCTTCATATGAAGCCATTTGTAACTTTACAGCTTTTTAATTTTGCAACAGCTGTATAGAAAAGGAAAATGACCATGTAGAATTACATCACTCATGGCTGCTTCTCCATTAAAACAATATAACTAGAAAATGTTTGCATGTTCACAATAAATGCCGAAAAGTACATTTGAGTGAACAGAGAGAAACATTTTCAGAACTTGCAAAGATGCCAAGCTGATCTAGAAGGCTTTCCATTTAAGACTCTAGCAAATGAGAGCTCATCAGTTACTCATTTGAACTTTAATAAAACTTAATCCTCTTAAAGGAGAGGACAGTTAAACTCAGGAAATTCGGTGCTCCCCTTATTATAACTGTACAGAAAGATTTGTATGAAACATTTGATTTCAAGTATTAGTTCCTACCAACATATGGGAGTGAAACAGCCACAGTAGATGCTGGATTATGAATAAAATTACTATTTCATAATCAGATTATAGACACAATCTAAAATTTTTAAAAACAACTACTCAGTCACATTTATTCTGCATCCCATAGATCTATCCTTGATATAAGCCTGATGTTCACAGAATGAAGATTAGGCATTAAATAAAGACCATGCTTCTTTCAAGTACCCACAGCCTGGGATATCACTATATCATTGGTATCTTCTGAAAATATTGAGTACTAAAGGCACATCAAAGAACATTTATGATCAACTGATAATTCTGGAGAGTACTTTGCAGCTCACATACTTTCTAAATCATGACTGGTGTTATCTGGGCTGTGAAAGAAGAGTGGAAAGAAGAAAGGGATGTTTGTTTCCCTAAAAAGAAAACCAATACTGAATCGAGATGGACAATATTTATAACACATTTAGAGACTTGAAATGGGCAGCAAATAAAAAAACATGTTCATAAGGTATTTTGGGGTGAAATACGTAAAATATACAAACACTACAATATAAGCAATAAATACATGCATAAATACACACCCTCACATTACTGATAGAAAATTACATGCTCCTGTGTCCTACCTACTAGCTTTGAACTGCTTTCAGATACAATTTGAATGCAGAGATATCTAAGAGAATTAGATCCTGCCACACATAACTTTCTCAGGTCCTACAGAAAGGTTCTGCACAGAACTGTGTTTCTGCCCAACAAGTTCAGAGTTTTCATGAAATGAGTTTTGCTGTTTAAGAAATAATTTTGTAACTTGACCTCCAAAGCATCTCTCATTTCTGTATTTTTTTTTCTGCAAAATATCTGTTGCCAAGAAAAGGTACACTCTCACTGTCACCCCTCTGGAGCAAAGGCATTAGAGGGACCTGCTGTCCCACTTATTTTCATGAAACCATCATAATATTACAGACTTGAATTTTCTGCCAAGCGTAGTGAGAAGAATGGTTCAAAAAATTGTAGTGGAAAACAAACAGACAAAAATGTATATAATTTCCTCTGGAAATCAGATTTAAAAGAAAAATCACTCGCTTTGAAATGTAACCCACATGGATTTGTGATCTGAATTCACCTGAAAGAAAACTTTGCATTGGCCCTCAACCTCCATTGCACAGCAAAGCCCAACCTGACTTACACTGGCTTAGATTTAGGTCTCAAACACAGGCTCTGCTCCAGGAAATCCTAAACATCTTAGTAAAACAAAAATCAAGCCATAGAGAATATTTCATAGATTTGGTGATCAGCTTCTGAAACAAACAGTGGCGAGTATTAATTGCAGAAAACAACAGTGGTGAGAATGAGAACCATGATATGTCACAATGATGTGACAACACAGGCCAGCTCCTCAGGAAAGCCAGTCAGCACATGCAGCATATCAAGAGTTTTCAGCACATGAGTAGCCAGGGAGTGAGAAGTTCCTTCCATGTTCTGGGCTGTATTGGATCAGGTAACTAAGTTATTATCCATAAGTACAAACTATGGGAATATACACAGGGAAATTCTGATATGCCTTTATGTGTGTCACAAATACTGATTGTTACTGATCCACCACTTTCCCACCCAGCTCTCCTTATAGGGGTAAAATTACTACATAGACATGGCAATTTTATGTCACAGGTAACATCCTACAGGATTCTGCTCCACTTGTATGGCAGGTCAAATCCAATCATCAGACATTAGAGTTTGATTCTTATTTGATCCCTTCACCCTAATCCAAAAATATACATTTGAAATCAATTGTCTCTGTTCAACATCACAGGAAATTACATATATCCCAGAACAGATTCAAGTATCCGTAGAATCAAATTACATTTTCTAATGCACTGAAATGCTTGTTTTGGTGATGACACTGAGGAATAAGGGAAAACAAGATAACAACAAGACTTATACTTATCCCTGATATGCAAGCAAGATGTTTTTTCAATTTACAGTGCAGTTTTACATTGATTTTTGATATGAGAAAGCTCTGTCAAGTTCTCATTCTAAAATTTTTAACCATGTGTACTAAAATTCTAAAGGACAAAAAAATCCTTTATATTTTCAATCTAGCATAATTTCTCTTGTGCCTTTACATAATTGTCCATGTTGATTAAAAGCATTCATTGCTTTCCTAAGTGTAAAATTACACATATGTAAAGAATTTTCAGAGAAAAGCTCCTGAACTCTAATGCAGCATAGAAAAATGTGGTCAGTATTTTGTATAGGTGCTTTTTTTTTCATATTCTACAATTTCTCACGTGACAGGCATAACTTTTAGAACAAACACACACACAAAATCAGTGTAAAAAGTTACATTCCTTATTACCAAGATGAACCTTTTCAACCTCTGCCAGTGCATGGAAACCTCTAAAGAGGGTCCTTAATTCAGACAAAGCATTTCTGCACATTCCTAAGCCCATCCATATGTGGGATGCTCAGCTTCATGTAACACTTATGCTGCATCAGCAGCACAGAACCACATGTTCAAGTGATGTCCTGAACTGGGACAGCTTTCCAAGCTGGGCCAGACACACGATGGCTAAAGACTTTTGAAAATCCCATCTGACATTTCTCAAGAATGCTTTTCTTTGCCATTTCTCTCGCTCATAAGCTTTCCAGGTTTCTAGGATGTATCAAGTATCCAGGCTAATATCATAGGAGATCCACCTTCCACAGTAGTTTTAGATGGCTGCTTTCAGTTTTCTGTGTCACAGAAAATTTTTTTACCCCAAAAGCATTCAACACATTGTTGCTTCCCATAAATGATTAAATTCCTGATTTTCCTACATTTCAAACAATCTTCCATGCTGAAACAGGAAGAAACAACATTCCTTTCTAAAAGACAAACAAACAAAAGTAAAAACCAAAACCAAAACAAAACCCAAAACCAAAACAAACCCACCACCAACAATGTCTATTTCTAGTACAAATATTTTCATCCTGCAATAATTCCAACACTTCAACATCATGTTTATTATGTTGGACACAAACATCAGTGGTTTTAATTTTATCTTTTTTTTTTTTGTTGTTAAAACAATTTAAAATATTTTGTTAGGAGCACCCAATAGGTCCCTATTTTTTTGAAGGTGTACCTGTGATACTGAGAGTGTTATTCTTCCACCTGTTCACGCTAATTGAACAAGCACTCTCTGTCAAAGATTCTGGAAAGTCACTGCTTATCTCAGATCAGTTTGTGCAGATCCTCTCTACATTACCGTTTTCAGTAAATCATCACTAGGATATGAATCACAAAAAACATTAAAGGTTTGGTTCTATAGGCAAGTTACTACAACACAAGTGAAGGTGTGGATTTATAAGCATAGCAGCCACCCTGCAGTACCTTCTCTTACACGTATCCTCATTCCACAGTGAACATGGAGTTGCTTCTCTCCCCACCTTCACTGTGCTGAACGCCACCTCGCTCTTACCGGGAAGGACACGGATGGAGCAATTGTTCCAAAGTGGTCATTGGGGCAAACCTCCCAGGTTGCCTGAGGATAACTTGTTCTTGTAGCATTTCCAACACTAATCCCTCTCCCTTATCAATTCCAGTTGGGCAGAAGGTTATTTGAAAGCAGGAGAACAAACATGCAAAGCAGACGGAAACAATTTCCAAAGTGGGTGTGTTTTAGCAGGGAGTTGCTCACACTATTTCCAAGCAAATGCATGAACTTTGCCATCCTGCTTAATGATGCAGGTTTTCAAGGAAACTATAATTTTTTAGTTCAAATAAAGCTGCATTGTAAGAGATAGGATTTAATTTTCAAGTTAGCTGCTTACACTGAACTGGAAATGGCTGTGTAGCAGTCATGTCGACTAATGAGGTACTCCAAGAAGAAGCTGGTTACTCACTCTCCAAACATGTACATACACTCAAGCTTTCAGAATGACTCAGTCAGCACCTGAAGATGAGTCTTGAAAGCTTGTTTATGTTGTAGCAGGGTACTGTATGTACTATAGCTGGATGTACTTACTAATCCCAGTAGTTAATGCACAAATCTATAAAACTGCAAATAATAAATTTCTGTGTTCCCAGAAGCTGGAAATCTAGATGCAATGTTAAATAAGGAATTACCATCAGACCACACTGGAAAGTTCCTAAGACCTACTCTTCAGATTCTGAGTGTGCTTCTGATGCAGACCCCCAACTCCCCTGACATTAAGTGTTTCATAATAGATCTTCCTGGATGCATGTGTTAGTTCTGATGGCATTCAGACCTCCACTGCTACACACACTCCATGTGTTTTAAAACAAAGGTCATTTGGTGAAGATGTTATTAGTTACTGCATATGATTTTGCCATGTTGACTACTGTATACTGTGATGTAAGTGGGAAAAATGATGGCAGTGAATAGATGTAATTATATGTAGAATCAGTGACACGCCACATACAATTCGGAAAGTACAACACAATCAGAGTGTCAATTATTTAAACCATAATTAACATAGCTCTGCATGTCTTTCCAGGGCTCTCACAGAACATAGAGCATTGTTATAGTGGAAGAAAAGAGAAAATAAAATATTAATGGAGGACTGCTTTGTTCTCAGCACAGTGAGATAGAGGTGGTTGTAAAAACCGGATTCCTGCAGTTGCTACCGCTTTAATTAGGAAGGTCGCTATCTTCCTAGACTTCCTTGGATTCCTTTAATTTCCACAGAGGAAAACGGCTTCTGAATTTTATTGAACACAGTTGAATTTTTATTTTCAAAAATCAAAACAGAAACATTTCTTGGCATCTGTTATGAGCACTGGGTGTTATTTGCTCTTTAGAGATAAAGCTGTTTTTATACAGGGATATAGCTTGTGGGGAAAAAAAAGAAGGGCCAAATATATTCGTACTGGGAAAGCTGCTCAACAGGGATATCACAGTCAGCAGAAAATATCTAGCCAACCTAATTCATCCCATGCTAGAATCCACTTAAGGCCAAGGAAATACAATAGATAATATATAGTTTCACAACACTGATCCAAATGCTGACATTAACTCATTCGTACCTGGAATCTAGTAACTTCTTTTCTGGAAAAACAACTCAGACAGGTGCAAGAGCTTCAGCATCTGCTCACACTGGAATGGAGATAGCAATGGTAGGAAATCTTCTGTGATTTTTGGCTACATGAAAGTTTTGCTATTCTTTATCTGAATTATAGTCCAGATGGAATCAATGACAAAACACACCAAACTAACACAAAACAGTGGCAGAAAAAATTACTAAACAGAACTTCTTATGAGTTTTATATTAAAGATACTTGGAGCTTCAATTATATACATACTATTTAGCATAAAATTAAAAAATACCACCCATGCATTAACAGGTTGAGTGATTCATATATTCTCGTTACTTCAGGTTTATGTTTGGTTGTAAGTCTCCATTGTACCTATAATTGTTTACAGAGTTAATAATGAAAACAAACTATAAACTATGAGAATAAGATATACCTTCCTTTTGTATACTTATGGATTTTATATCCTTTCATTTAAGTGTGGTGTGGATTCATCAGTACTATGAGCTATTCTGCAGAATGAATTCATAAACCACCATCCACACAGCACTTAGAACTAATGTACTTTTTATCCAGCACATTCTCTCCCTATGATCTGTCAAGTGAAGATACAAACCACAGCTAAGGTCACTATAGGAAGGACACTGCCATGGTTTAACCCCAAACAACTACCATGCAGCCACTTACTCACTGCCTGCCCTCTCCAGTAGGATGGGCAGGAGAATCATAAAAACCTAAAATCTCTTTGGTTGAGATAAGAACAGTTTAATAATCGAAATTAAGTAAAATATTATTATAATAGCAATAGGAAAAAGAAAGAGAGGAATGAGGCAAGTGTTGCACCATACAAGTGCTCACCACCCACTGACCAAGATGCAGTCCAGGCCTGGCTAGTAATTGTTGCCCCCCAGTCAACATCCCCCAGTTTATACATTGATCATGATGTTCTATGATATCCATTTGGCCAGTTTGGGTCAGCTGGCCCAGCTGTGCTGCCTCCCAGCTTTTTGTGCCCCTGCTCATTGGCAGATCATCAGAAACTGAAAAACCCTTGATTTAGAATAAGCACTACTTAGCAACAACTAAAACATTAGTAGTTGTCGACATTATTCTCTACTAAATCCAAAACAGAGCCCTGTACCAGCTACTGAGAGGAAAATTAACTCTATCCCAGCCAAAACCAGGACAGATATGTAGGTTGAAATTTATAGAGGGAGTTTCGAGAAAAAAAAAAAATTGAAAAAAGTTCTGCATAGAATCCACATTTCAACTTTGAATGTCATTTTTTTTTCCTCATAATTCATTCTTGGACATGACTTCAGTCAAAGTTGTTTATATGTAGGAAAAGCAAGACAGGAAATGTGAGAAGAGGTTACCCATGTGCTGCTCAGGGTAGCTCCAACTTTAGTGTCTCTGCCTTTGAATTAAGAAAGGGTTTCCTAAATCTAAGCCTGCAAATAGTCAGCACTGTTCTTCTTTTGAGAGCAAAGACTGTTGGATGTTTGAATTAATTCAATGCAAATATGATTAAGTTGCATTTACTCACATAACTGAATACAAAATTACTGTTCATGAACCCAAGATGTCTGGATTGGATTAGAATTGCAGACGCTTCGGAAGATGGCAACCAGAGCCACTTTTCACATATCATTTATTCAGGTACAGTTTCCATAATGTGGCTTGTAATTGCATGAAACTTCATATTTTCCATAAAGATGTATGCAAATGGAGCTCAAGACCTATTTAGAAGACTTAAAAGATTCATTGCTCCTGTGATGGCTTCATATTTGAATGAATTTCATTCAAGTATCAGTGACCTTATTAATAGACCCAAACACTTCTGCTTTACCATTTTTACTAAACATGTCTTGTTAACAGATAAGCTTTAAAAGTAAATCAGCAGAGAAGGCTCGTCCTTTGAACTATCACCATGAAGCAGTTCCCACAAGAAGGAATGGCACTTGCAGAGAGCATTTACAAATCATATCTGTACCTTTGCAAAGCTACCTACAGAGGGGCATCCTGCCACACAGACAGGTAAGGCAGGGGGTAGGTATAGACCAGAGGAGCCTTAAGCATTGGCTTAGTTTGTATATCACAGGTAGTGAAAAATATTTTTGAAGCTCTATAAAAAGTTTATTATTTAACTCTCTCCTTTTTTCTTTTTAATCAAAGAGAGAAAAAGAATTCTGAAAGTGGAATGCACATTTTTCTTTTGCTTACTAAGAACCAGAGTGGCAAATTAAAAAAAAAATAAACAAAACAAAACAAAAAAACCCCAAACAAACAAACAAAACAAAAACACCAAACCAAATAAAACCCAACCACCAGCAAGAAGAATTATTCCAAGGATTAGATGGAAGACCATTCACAGTTTCAGCACAAGGAAGTGCCTTGCTGTATGTCCCATTTTGAGGACAAAGAAAGTGAATACACCTGTGTAATAAAACCAGATATTATTCATTACTATAGTGATACAGTTCAATCAGAACTTGTAATCAAGAAAATACTAGATCAAACTGTATAACTGGAGTTAAAGTTTCAGTGAAATAAATATAAAATCACACTGTTCCTCTCAAACTCAAGAATGTAGATCTAATCATGTCTGAGCAACAGAGCAGGCTAGTCTGAAGGCAGGTATGCTGCTGAGCAGAGAGGAAGGAGAAATCCAGGACTGTTGCTATTCCATGGAAATTTAGATTACATTTTACTCCAGAGCTCTGTACTGAGAAATCATCCTTAAGATCTGGTTTGTGAGATTTTCAGCTGTCAGAACTGGCACCTCCTTGAAATACACAGTGCAGCCCTTTTGGTTCACCTGCCTCCACGGGCAGTTGTAGGGACGTGACCTCCCATCACCTCCCTGCACAGCCTGGTCCAGGGCAGGGGAGGTGGGCTGCAGGTTTGCAGACAACTTTTGAAGAGAATCATAGAGACTTTATAGTAAAAGACTATAAAACCATATTGCATGTGTTTTGGACATATTCAGATATGTATTTTCAGAGAATAGCTACTGATAAGGAAGCTTAATTTAGACAGACACATGTGGTGATTTCACAAGTAGAGCACATGATAAATTCACAGGAACTGAGCAGTGTGTCGTGTTCAGTGCAAACATACATGGACTTTCATTTAAAAATTCTGCAAAGCTGGAGAGAGCCTAATTACAACCAACACAGAATTTAGAAGTAAGAAAAGGACAAGATGTGAAGAAAACTCTAAAATTTAAAAAGCAAAACTTTTGATAACTCAAGGTAAAATTTTTAAAAGTAATAAAACAAGTTCAGGGGAAAACCAAAGTCTTATGCCGCCATAAGTCATAGTGATTTGATTAAGGAGATTCCCAAGGAAATGTCAGCAGGACAGCATACAGAGAGCAAAGCATTCTCTAGTAAGGGTACATGAGAATATTAAGCACAGTAGTCATTGCCTTATAAAAGAGCTAAAGACAGACAAGAAATAACAAAAATAGAAGCTGCTCGGACAAAACTAAGCCAGCCACATCATTCTGCAGATACATGGCATGTGTCACTAATGAGGAACAAGTCAGCATTGCTTACACATAACAAAAGAAACAACTAAAATCTTAAACGTTGCAATCAGAAGTTTCCAAAATGTAAATCTTGAAAGTTAAATATTGTATCAACATTCACTTCTTTGTTATCTAAAGAATTAAAGCTACACAAGAAAGCGGTGACAGGCATCTATTTTTCTTTTCAGTGTTATCAAAAGAGAGCACAGTACCTGCAGAAATAAAAAGGGCCAGGATAAAAATCTGGAAAAATTATACTTCCCTGAAATAGAGAGGGGGAAATAACACTGGTCTTCTGACAGAGCAAAGGAAGAACAGCTTGTCTACCAAATTGCTTGTAGTGATACTGGAGAGATAATGATCTTGGACTATTTATAACACAGAATCTTTTACTTCCTTGGTTGTGATTAGTGCCAAAACCAGTATTAAAGAACCTGAAAAGGACTCTAGGAAGGTTAAACCAAAAGGCAGAATGGTTGTGAAAACTAAGAGACTTGTGGAAAGTAACTCCGGTATGGCAGCTGGCCCTTGCCCCACAGCAATCATCAAGAGGAGGAGTAGGCATTCAAAGCAGGGTTAAAGTGAGAAAAGACAGAAAAAATTTTAAGCCCTCAACAGTGACCAGAACAGTCATGTGAAGTCCCAGTTGCTGGGGTCAGAACTGAACTGCCAAAGACATCTGAGCAGAGGTACAGGGAACCAGGAGCCTATGCAGGCAGCCTGCTGTGCAGGGTCAACACGCAGGTGTACCAAGAGAACATATTTTGATTTCACACAAACTTGCCAGAAGTTCAGAAAGCCTATAAATATGCTGTATACAAGAGTAGTTAACAATTTCCAGAGGAGAAGAAAAAGAGTATCTGATTATGTACAAGGAAAGCTGCACTAAACCTACTGGAATTTCTGTCCAAAGTCCAATGTCTGGTAATACAGTGGCATCCCCAGAACAGGAACTTGTTTAATCACCCCTAAAATGGATGTAATTTTGAATACATCACTGTTTCAGATTTCTTGAAGTACTTAAGCAATACTTGAGCAAATTATTAGAATAACTACAGATGAGACCAGATGCAATGGGGGTGTTTTCCCACCCTGAGTACCCGTTGCTGCATAGTCCATTTGATAGGTACTATCAATGCTGTTGTTTTCCAAATCAGTATTTATTTGTGCTGGTTTTCTATCTACCAGACACTCAAGTACTATCATGTTGATGAGAGGGTTTTTTAATTTCTTCTAGTTAGTTTAATTTTATATTTACTTTTATCTCAGATGGTTGGGTTTTTTCTGCCTGGTAAGCTGTCCATAATAAGAAAGTTTAGAAAAAGGTAAAGTAAACAGTCATTTACTAACAAAGCTTTCCCCAGGTATCTTTTTATTCCAAGGACAGGGGAAAGTGTGCTAAATTCAGATGTCACCATGTGGTCAGGGTTGACAAATGTTGACTATTTCTTAGAATAATACTCATGTTGTAGCTGTCCTATGTGGTCCTGTGGGCTTTTGTTTGCTGGTATGTTAGCAAAACAGAGATCCAAACATGAAACCTTTCTTTCCTCAATGTGGGTGTTCAGGAAGTTATATGCCTGTGAAATCCATAGGATATAATTGAAACAGTTTTGCAATCTAATGAGAGAGAACTCAAAATAGGGCCTTTGTGGTATTTGCACATTGAAAACAATTGAGAATTTTCCCTGAAAAATAGCCAAGGACTGAATCCCCAGAGCAGTATTTTCCACTGCACCAAGTCTACACCAGTGCACCATCAGTCTCACTTAGGCCTCAAAATTAAAGCTTTAAATGACACAAATGATATATAGGCCTTGGGCTGAGTCTCAAACCAAGAATAAATTTCTCCTGAAAGCAATTTTATGTTGCTTTCATCATCACTGGCAAAGATACTCCTTACAAACACTATAAAGTGTTTTCCTGCTCGGAGCCTGATGGCAAGCAGTCCCTCTCCTAACTTTAACCAAACAAGAGTAACAATAAAATATGGTTTGTACTCTTTTGGGCAATTATCACTAGATGCTGGAAAGTAATAGTAGTGTGACTACACAGTAGATGGTCATGTTTCCAGAATGAAATTACACTAGGTCCGGAACAGGAACTGGTTCTAACCACACAATAAAATTTAGCTAGAAGTTGAAAAACGCAGTTCAGTCAGGGAAGTCTCCTTTTCTTAACTCTTACTGTTTCATCTCTCCTGCCGCTCTCTCCCTGAGCCCTGAAGATCCTTTGGTGCTCTGCAGGGAGTTAAACAGGGTCCTTGCTCAGAGGCCTCTGAAAGCTCCTTATCTACAGATCTGAGCACCTTCTTTTGTTACGCAGGGCTCTGTTTGTTTCTCTGTTAATCTCAGCAGAGTCTTGTATTCTTTTAGCTTTTTGCCCTTTCACGTGAGGGATTAACACTGTCGCTTGCAGGCTTTAGTTGAGACCTGCGTGTACCTCGAAAGGGCTGCTGCCCCCGCCACTGTGACATCCAGCTTTCGCAAAGCCTCCTGAAATGATGAAACACCCCAAGCCTGAAGAATTTTAATCTGAACTGACATTTCAATGGCAATACTGAGGTGAACGATAGATGCAGATGACAGAGGACAGACAGGAACCTCTGCCGGATGGTGGGACAGGAGTGAATACCCGGGCGCATTAGGCAAGGGGAAAGGTGTGGCAAAGGAACAGTGTAGGTGACAGGGGCAGTCATGCTGTGGGCACGAGCAGCAAAGGATTCGTGCTATACATGACAGGAGGGAGCAGATGGCATTGTAGGTGACAGTGGGATTGTGTGTGGGAGAGGAGAGCTGCCTGACAGGGTGCAGTCACATACAGTGTGAAAGAGGGATGTTGTCGGTGCTCCGGCAGCAGAGGCAGAATGCTGTAGGAGATGAAGGTGGCTGGGTAACAGCTCTGCCACAACATTACAGGTTTCAGCGATGGTATCACACAACCTGCTGTGTAACATGGGCTGGAACAGGCAGTCAGCAGAGTGTGACACAAATGCTGAGTTTCCAAGAAAAAACACAAATCTTGTGAGAAACTGAAAAGAGGTGAAAGGAAAGGAAGGTGGTTGCAATTATAAGGCATTTACAAAGCCCTGCACAGTTTCAAATGCAGTGAGTACAATCAAAAGTGATTGCGTGATCTGGATCCATACCAGAATAATGAGAGCATGTTACTGTAGTTTTACCATGGTAGCATATATGCCATAGCTACACCAAGAGGAAGAGCACACCAAGAGAAGTGTTTGATGTAGGATTTTTAACTTCTGTTTCACACTTGTTTTCTATCTAAAAGAACAGAAAGTCTGCTGTCAAATAAGCTTAGCCTTTCTCATGGAGGTTTATTTAATCTCCAGCTTTACCGCAAGCCCTTCCCCTCCATCTCAAAATATATTCTTTCAGTAAAGTAAAAATACTAATTTCTATTGCAAGGCATGTAGTTACCTCAAAGAAGCATGTTAGAAAATCACAGATTATTTGGCAGGGAGCAGGGAGGGTTGACAGCTTTTAAACCTTTACATTTTCATATCATTCGGATAATTAGGAAATTAGAAACAAAACGATCAGTTGAAATTTAAACTTAAATATTTTTAAGGCAGTTCCCCTGTCCATTTTTTCTTTACTATTTTTGCAACAGAATCTGAATCTATTCGTGATTTCAAGTGTTGGCCTATTTTCAGCAGTGATTATGATGGTACCACAATGTGCAACTTGACATCTCCTCCTCTCCTCTCATTCAAAGTCTCCCAGGGCCCAGCCATTTCACACAGGCTTGCTCTAGGCATTTATTAAATATGCACCTTCCAGTAGGGTTTAAAAACACCAACTAATCTCATCAGAGGCCAGAGACCTCCAGATATGTAAATCTACATCTGTTCCTCTTCAAAGGAAAGATTCTCCTGGATTACTCCAGGAGAAATGCATCCCACCCGGATATAGCCACTGAACCAGAGAAAAAGAACTCCCATGGCAAACGTGCCACCTCAAACTCACCAAGATCCAACGACAATGAAATTACACTTAATGTAATTCACTGTTAGCTTTAAGAAGCAATTAAGCAAAAGGCAGTACAGCACTTGCCGTAGGCTGTTGGTTCCAACAGGGGCCAGTGGAAAGAGGCACATAATGTTAAAATTGGTAACGTTATTATTAACATAAGGATGAACTGTAGGTGGCTACTCGACTACAGTGCTGTAAAATAGCAGAGTCCATTAACAAGCAGCAATCACTCTTTCCTTTTTTCTTTTTTTTAAAGTGTGCTGTAGATGTTTACCAGTGAAAGCACGCAGCAATAATTAACTGTCTATTAGCCTTTTATAAAAAGCAGGATTCCCTCCCTTCCTCCCAAATGTCCCACCAGCATCCTCATCTTCCCATAGTGAGAGGGGAGATCAAACAATTTTATGAAAAATATTTCAAAGCTCTTAGGGAGGGACTACACATTTTACTGCAGTAGAGCGGTCTTGCACATAGCACATACATGTCCCAAGAAGGAATGAGTCCTTACTTAGCTTTTTACATCTCATCTTGTATAATATCACTATAAAGGTGAGCACAAAGGATTTTTTCAGCACTAAGTGATGTACTGTACATGTATGATGAGTTTCACATTAGGATTAGCAATGCTTGCATATATCTAAAATATAGCCCTAAAAGAAATAATTTTTTTAGCCAGAAATTATGGTGAAATCTAATCTATTTTTCATTCACCCATATCCCCATGGTTTCATTGACTACCATTCAGAATCAGAATTTGACCATCACAAAAAAAATAATCTGAGTGTTCTATTTTCGCCTGTTTCCACATTTTTCTTTGAAGGATTTTTGGTAAGCTGAAAACTTTTTGTCTGAATCAGAAAAGTAAATATCAGTCTATCTTGTTTGGGAAAAAAGTATGGGATGGTACATTGTTTAAAAACAGTCCTGAAATACTGCAGATAATTTTGTCACTAAATCATTCACTCAAGTTTCAGCTACTGAAAATACATGTATATGTATTTCTGAGGTTCCTAAAAATTTCTTGGCTGATACCATGGTCTGTACACTCCGAATTTCATATAACTAGAAGAGGCCAGTGCAGTGATTTTAATATGCTTAGGGCTTATATAAGCACAATTTTGTGATGAAAGGGTTTGAAGATTTTTATTTTATTTATTTATCGATCTGGCAAAATGTAGCAACTACAAAGATGTAGGGGACATATCCCTTGAAAAAGACAGAAAAGGGTGAAAACATTTTGAAAAGAGTGAAAGACATTTTAAATTACTTAAAATAAAAGTTCATGTCTAATGAAGCCATCATGTAAAAAGTGAACCTCATATGCTTAATTATGGCTTATATTTTTCTCACAGATAAGATCTGAGTGAACTCTTTAAAAGTCAACATTATCTGTCCTAACAGCAGTTCTACCTCTCACATGGCAAACAAACTACACAAAAAGGAGGGAAAGATGAAACAAGGGATATGGGCAGTGTGAATGGACCTAAATCTTTTAATTAACACCCTCTGAAAAGCACACTCTTTTTCCACCAAACTAATAAAAAGTGTGAGTGTGGGGTCTTTGTTGTTGTTCAAGCCTTGCCTGTGCTCTAAGGAACTGAGAAAAGGCTAATCAGGGTTATTTAAAGCCACTTTCTACTTGCCAGGCTCCAATATCTCATTAATTCACTCTTAGTTGGCATCATTGTCTGATAGTGTTTGAAAATCACCAAAGAAACAAGGATTTCCCCTAATCCTGTCCATCAGAGGTAACTCTCTGGAAGACGATACCAGCCCATCGTATGTAGGACATGGAACAGAAGTGTGTGCACAGGGAAATATCCTGTTCTCACTGCAAACCACCATTCTCTGTGGCTCAACACACACCTGACAAATCTAATGAGAGGATGCCTGTTTAGGCCTGAACTTCACAAAAAAGAACAGATGTTATGATGATAGTTTAAAGGAATTATCCCGAGTAACTAATCTCTGCTGGAAGCTATTGCCTGGATTCTGTAATCATATTGGCAAGAGCTTGACACAAGCAAAATTAATAGTTGGTCATGTGTGTATTTTACTTGAGAAAAGAAAGAAAATTTTGATCGTGGTCATAGGCCAGAAAAGCAATTGCATCAGTGACTTTGTTGTCATAAACTACAGCATTCAATTAAAGATATCCCTGTCATTCTGGGATATTTGTCATGGAACAACATTAACTCTTGGTGACAGAAGGAAAACCTTGATTATACCAGCATGCATATCTTCAACTGAGCCATCATCTTTGTCATGTCCAGGGACAGTTGAACTGAGCGTTAGTTCCCTTTCCAAGAAGTTTCTCCTCTGTATAAGCAGCCTTTATTGCCCACCCATACTAAAAACAACACTTATATTCAAATGATGTCTTAAAGCAACAGCACATAACTTCACATAACTCTCTTGCCAGTGGTTTCTCTCCTATGACCAGGCCAGGCCACTTTTGGGGACCAGCTGGCCTTCAGACCTAACTCTCCTTACATAACTGCTCGTCACCCCAGTTTCTTTCCAAGTCCTGTAAAGGAAACAAAATAATATTTCCTTACAAGCTGAGTGCAGTGACACAGCCAAGAAGAACCACAGTTCCCAATCTAGTATAAAAAATACTTTCAAAATGTCATGCTTGTAGCATTACAGTGTTTTTGTCTTCTGATACTTTACTTATTTTGTAATACACATATTTGCCATTTGATTTCTTATCTTTTTATTAGGTACAAAGCAAAGTTAAGTTTTAACGGATGATGTAAAATTTCCACTATGGAGCCGTATCCCAGAATATCCAGTTGTCATGGCACATACCTATCTCCTTGTCAACACTTACTACACATGTTAAGCAGGAAAGATTCAGATGTTTCATCATATAAAGCATCTTCAAACTCTTCTAATGAAATGCATGCCCTCAGTTCACAAATTGCCTTTATAGTTTTCCAAAACCAGGATCTCTCTTAATTGTTCTATTTTAGGTGAGTCAAAAATTGAGGAAAGATGCCCATACGACCTCTACTGTAAGCATGTACTGAATTACCATAACTCCCAACAGCCTAGTTCAGATGCAGTTTGCACTGAATTTACTGATAATCTCAGAGCTGTCAAAACCATTGTGGTACCAATGTTCATTGGGTATGGTTCATGGAAAACACACATGAAGCAGGGGAGTGTGCCTCCTGCAGTTCTTGGTTCCCACCTCAGAGCCCTTGCCACAGACTTAGATTTCTCCTGTTTATAAGCAAATTTTATTCTGCACCACTCACAATAAAAGACTTCTAGAGTTACCAGTAGACAAAATAAACAATTACTTCAGCAGCAATCGATTGCAGACAAGTAGGGCAGTGGCAGTGCTGCTATCACCATGCTCTGATACTTTCTGACAGTCTTAGGTATTTCCTCCATATCACAGACAACTATCCCAGATTCAAAACCCTTCATTCAATTTTTCACATTTCTAAGTGCAGTTTCAATTTTAATCTATACCTTTAGAAAAAGTTTACTTTGTCTCATGCATTTTATATGCCTTTTACTATTATGGGGAAGGAAGATGTAAGTATTGATTCTGGTCTAGGTGATTCTAGGTCTGAATCACAAAGACATATGCTGAAACTGCAGCATAAAATGTATTCTATAAAACAAAGAGAAATAAGTGGAAAATGATTGCAGCACAAATTGTTTATGAATCCCTATAGAACACAGTGTTACACAGAGCAAAAGGCACAGAAGTCCTTATATCAAGCTACCTATATGTTAGAAATTTTCCTGCACCTGATAAAATCAATGCACCAATAGGAAGAATATGCCACAAAATTTGTCATTAAGTTAGTAGGCAAGCCATGCAAACCCCCAGTGAATGGGCTTGTATTTTTTTTTTTAAGGTAGTGGCTTTAAACTTTAAAAATTGGGAATAGTTTTTTAAATCTTCTTAAAATTTATGGCTTCATTAAAAGATCAGTTAGTATTTGCACCATATCCAAGAAATGCAGACTGTAGAAAAAGATTTCACACTTAGTTGTAAATCTGTGCCATTTCAAATCTCCAAGTTAGGTAACTGTGAAGATATTTTGGAAGTTAAAAATATTAACTTTTTGTGTATTTGCGACGTAATAAAAATAGATACATCAATTCCCCAGATAAAATGAGAATCCAGTCAGTAGACTAATGTAGATAAATGGGGGCTTTCAATTCTGCCGGACACCTCACCTTATATTATATTACAATGCTACTTTATTGCCACTGCTGTGGTTGTGAAGTGTCACCGACTCTTTGGCTAATTAAAAGATGGGCAGCAGATTGCCATTAATGAGATTTGTCTTCCACAAAATAAGGCTCTCTTGGTGTGTGGCTGTGTAAGTCAGCTAAGAGAATCAGACCTCCCCTTAGATGAAGGGAATCTGTACAGATCACATCGAAGTAAATCTAAAAGTAATCCGCTGTATAAAGGAATGAGCTTTTTGCAATTGTATTTCTGAGTGTATGCAGGGGTCCCCCTTGGGGTTTTGCAGCCACAAAGATATCACACTCACTTGAGCTGGGACCTCGGAAGAAATACATAGCCAACAGAAAACAAAGATTTAGCTTTCAGGTCTGCTCCCAAGTATATGACCACATAAAAAAGCCCAAACCTGACTAAAGCTATTCTTCTCCATGCTTCAGTGGAGATGGAGGAGGAAAAAAAAAAAAAGATACTTACATAAAAAATTGCCCCTAAAGAACTTCTCTTAAGACTTTTATCCCCAGTAAGACCTTTATTCTTCTGACCTTTTCCAAGATCAAAAAAGATCAAGAGGTGAAAGAGCTTGATCTCTTGTGTGGTAATGACCCTATTTTAGCAAGCTACTGAGCCCATTAAAAAAAATAAACAATATCATCTCTTTTAATGACTCATACCTAGAAAGACAAAAATGTACAGGTTCAGACCAAAGTCTGCTGACTTCAGGGAATTTTATCCAGCAGACTGCAGCTTGAACAAAGGGGATGTAACCTCTCCTCCTTCTAGAAACACACTAATGGTGAAGCCTTCTGGAGGGGAAGCCCCAACACACCTCGCCCAAAGATCAGCCAGGATGACATGATTCACTGGTCACCCCTTCTGTTGCCAGGACAGGAATTTTACCTTGTGGATTCCTCACCCTCTGGCTGTTACACAAATCCTTTGTTTGAAGAGGATTCTACCCAAGAAAGGGCACAAGGGAGTGCTCCTTAAGATGTGAAGGGTTCCATATCAAAGATGGAAAAACTCCAGTGGAAATTGCACAGGGGACTGTTGGAGGGCATTTGGCTGTACAAGTCACCTCTAGAATATATAAAGGCAGTAATAATCTCTGGAAAAGATTTTCCTGGTTGAGTTACACCTGGGATGAATTCAGCTTGAGATCCTTGGAGTTATTTTCCATTCTCAAAGCTTTAAGTAACTCTCAACAAGACAAACACATGTGTAGGATGCTGACCCACATGCATCAGAACTTAGGCCAGCAACTGTCTCCATGGGCTCAAAAAATTTTTCTGCATGATTTTGTAACTGTGTTATTTTTCCATTAAGTGGGATAAACACTTGCTGGATCATCTACTAGCGGTCACTGTTTGAAACAGGAGATCTGCCTACAAAACCCATTGGGCTGACCACAGGCAACAGTTTTAATATAATCTCAGCAATATATAGTTTTATATATAAATAATTCCTTATATATAAATCATATTTATCTATATATGATATAAAATATACATGACCTGCACCTATAAAATTCAAATGCAGTCCTCAGAACTGATAAATACAGACTGCCATTTTAAGACTTTCCAACACCTTTCCAAGCTGCTTTGTGTAGTTGTGTTTGACAACAGTCTGAGCTGCAATTTGAGGGACTTGAAAGTTCAAAGTCATGTCAGAGTTTCAGTTCCCTCTTTCTTTCTCCCACTTATTTGAATTGTTTCTGCTTTTGCGTTTTTTTCTGAGAAAGTGTGTGTTTTCAGCAGCTAACTCAGGGGAATGAGTTATGTTCTCTTCCCAAATCTGTAGAGAACTTGCTTTCCTCATACATAAAATGAAATCAGAATTTGAGTCACCAGGTTTAGAAACAATGGATCTTTTGAAACACTTTGATGCACATCAGTTCCATATCTGCCATACTTTAATAGTTTAAAAATAAACAGTAAATTACAGAAACAAAATACTTTCAGAGAAGTATTTTAATTAAAGGCACTTTGCTGTCCACATCCAGGATACTAAAATTCCTAGGAGACTGATGATTTGATATAAAGCATATGTCTATGACAGACAGAAGGATCAATAAATATAAGCTTTTTTCCTACCATATAAACCTTTTGTTTCCTCTCCCCCTTGGAGAACTTCCCTCCATTAGATCAGCTAATCTCCAAGTGATACCAGCATAAAAGATGAAGCTTTTTCTTGCCTGTATTATGACTCGTCCACCACTAGTTAATATTTTCAAGTTTTAATTTAAAAGTGCGAAAGGAAATACTGGCCACAAAGGACCTGCTTTTAATTTGAGAGACCTTCCAATTAATAGGAAAGCTTAATTAAAGCATTCGTTTAAAGTCCATAATATTAACTTAGTGGTGAGAATCTACAGAAGTGCTTCATTAGATTTTTTTTCATGTATAAAAGTAACATTACTGACTTTTAACAAATGTCTTAAGCAGGTATTGTTATTCAGAGAATGGTTGCAAAAATTCAAGCCTGGCAGAACTGTGACAATTTTAGAAGTGGTGAGCAGCTCAGCCTTGGTGGAAACACACCAAATACTATTCAAACTAAATTAATGTGTTTGCAACTATCTTTGATATGTATAAAAAATTCCTGTATTTCCCCACAAATGTCTAACCTTTGGCCACTCTTTACTGAAGCTGCATTTTCTACAGTGTACTCTTGGAGAACAAAGTACAACAGCAACTGGCAAAGTTTTTGAACACACTACTGGAGGGAGGCTCAAGGAGCCAAAATCATTATTTTTGTATGGAGTGTTTCATACCAAACACAAACACTGGGGGGTCTTGACTGAACTCCTTTGCCCTCCTGCCGTTTATGCCTGTGATATTGGGCAATTACACAGCTTTGGCTGAAATAGCATGTTGGATAGGAAATTTCTCACTTATTGGGAGATTTGGTCTGTACTTGTCAACAAAAATGAGACCATATAGTAATCCTGATGAATTTACGGGGTAAATCATCCTGCTTCTCTCCTAAGATCTACCCACCTTCTGCTTTTTCCTTCCTTTAAATTGGATACACTTTGCTCTACGCCGTTTGAAATTTAAAGGAAACCCACGTCCCAAATTAATGTAAAACTACACCACAAATAAGAGTTCTATGGCTGAATAAGTCTGCGGGAGTTGCAATTAATGAGACTTGGCAGTGGCTTTTGCCAGCATGCTTATGCTGCTGCTGAAACACACACACACATACACAGAGGCACAACAGAGCCTTACACACTGCAACAGAACTATAAAGGACAGGTTCCATTAATCAAACTACTTTTCTTTTACCCAATACTTATTCCAAATACATTTGCATATTAGAAGGATTCCCAATGAAGAAAGAGCTTTGTCTAATCTTCTTTGAAACATCTTTTAGGAAAAGTTTGGGGTTAACCCTTTTTTTTTCCTCTTTTGTTTTCACTTTTACAGAAGAGTTCTTTATGTGACATTTCCTGATTTCTCAACAGATTTCGGTCTCATTTCTACTCTATGCTAAAGTCTTTGTTCTAATACACACATATACCTTCAGATGTATCACACAATAGTAATATACACATAGCTATACAACTTTATGTACTTAGCTCATTTCTTGCATTCCCACCACTGCTAAGCACAGATTTTTAACCCACCTTGCCTTTAGCACAAAGGTTTACCTATTTTAGCTCCCAAATGAGAAGTCTGATTGAGAACTATTGAAACCCTCATTTTTAACAACTGGACATTGCACCTAGTGCTGTGGTTTAGTTGAGTTGATGGTGTTTGGTCAAAGGTTGGACTTGATGATCTTAGAGGTCTTTTCCAAACTTAATGATTCTATGATTCAGTTGCTTCACTGCCACCTCTCTATTAGGACATGCCCAGCAAAAAACCCACTGGCAGTTCCTCAAGTGGCTTCTGTTGTAGAGCTAAATCAAATCCTGCTCTTCTCAAGGCCTGTGCTATCACTCACTAGGAGCAGCACTGAACCCCAACATTTCCATTGTCCTCCCTGACTGACCTCAGATATTACCAAAAAGTTCTTAAAGGTCTGTGATAGATCCTCATTTAATATAATTTGCTTAGTCCTGTGGTATGGCAAAGGATTTTGAATTTTAAGTGGCGTTGAAGAAGACTTTCATACAACACATTGTGTCACCTGAGACAGGGAGAGTTTGTGCCTTCTGCTAACTGATCTCCAGGAAGCTGCAGGACTATCCCCAGGAGGCTGGGAGGAATTACAGACAGACTTGCTTGTAGGAAGTTGTTGGCCCTGCTTTCCCTCTGCTGTTCTGCATCTGCCAGAGGCAGCAAGCTGTCCCCACGGGGGCAGGCGGTGCCCGAGTGGCTGGTCAGTGGGGGAATAGTCACCATGGCCATGGAGGCTGACACCACCTTTGCCTCCTGTGGAGCTGATTAATCAGCACAACTGCGGTGCCAGGCACTTTGTGCCAAGTCACAGTCAGGCAACACACTGACAAATGTCCCGGAACCAAACGTGTACTTTTCAACAACACAAATTAAAATGCAGATTAGTTTAGCGTATCAGCAGTGGTATAATTGCTGTTTTAGGAGAAAGGCCAGCAAGACTGCAGATAAATGCCCTGTTTTCTCATTGTTCTCTTTTCGTAAGAGTCAACTTAGCAATTAAACAACTCCCTAAAAACATACATTGAAACGAATCTCACTTTGTTAGCAGGTCTAGTGCTGGCTTTGTGCCCTGGGGAAGGAAGTTACTCGTCTGCAAGCAAGGTGCTTTAACACCTATAGATACATACTTCAAAGGCAGTAATTGCTATAATTTTCAAGTAACTCTTCAGAAAAAAAATACAGGGTGGTTTGCAGCTATAATATTTATTGATAGTTTTTTTCCAAATGTGAGTAAGAATATTTTTTTTTTCATTATGCAGTGATAAGGCAAATGAAGAGCTATATCAGATGATGTAACAGCAATGTTCCTCTAAATGGGTAAGTCATTCTGCCCCTATGATGGCATAAGTCTTTATTAAGTACCTCAACAGTGTTAAGCTATCAACATCCACAGGCTCTGTTGGTTTAAAATATCATAGTAGAATAGCAAATCGTCTCTTCTATGACTGTAAACCAGACTAGCATTACTTCAGTTTTATAAAGTTAATACAAAGATAGACTGGAGATAAGTAGTTTGTTTGTGGCAGGTCTGATTTTATGAAGTACACCTCTTCCCTTTTTTTTGCTGATTAAATGTACGGTACATGTTCAGAACCATTTTAGAGATGGTCCAAAAAAACCTTTAAAATACGAAATAAAAGAACTTTAATCCCTTTCCCACCACAAATTCTTAAACTATCTATAATGAAATCTTTATGGAGCAACCAGTAACTACAACAAACAGAAATTCTATAGGGCACACTTCTATCAGAAACTCATCAATGGAGTGTGCAGAGCCCAAGTCAGTCTATATATTGTCCACTAGACTCCTGAATTTGGTGCTGAATAAGCTGTAATGAGAAGGAGAGCCACTTATTACTTCATCCTTTTTGCTAGCAAAATAAAGTTTATATATTTATAAATGCAACAAAATACATCAAACTATTGCATTCTCCCATGTTTTTTCTGCTCCATGAGATTTTCTGCAGAGTATTCAAGTAGCCAATTTGCAAGTAGAGCAAATATTTGCAGTGTTCAAGTCACCGTCTCCAAATGGTTTGTAAATATTTTACATTTTAAAACCCATGGACTCTGTTGACACTTTTCTATTGCTCTGCCAAATTACTATTTTTTTTCTAAATCAACAGAGGGATGCAGAATAAGACCCCCACACAGTTGCAAGCAAGTCTGAAAGGCAGTGAAAGGTCTTCAGCTAATGAATATCAAAACCCCACCAGAATTACTGCAGCCTGGCATCCTGGTTTTCCAGAGGTAGGACACTTCATGGAGCTTTCAGTATGTCTAATTTTCCTTCTTTGCTTTTCCATAACATTTTATCTAGAAAGCAGGCAAGAAGGTAAAGAAAAGCATCCACATAGGTATGTGACACTCTTCAAGCCAAGTGTGGGAGAACTTATGGGGTCTTATCTATTCAACACCATCAGATCACAGAACAGATGGATCTGAATCTGACCTGGAGTCCTGGTGCTGTGTTGAGATATAGAGGAAATAGGGTAAAAGTGGGGACTGGTCTCTAAATTATTTTATTCAGCAACCAATTTTGTTTTGCTAGAACAACACTGAAACTGAATTCAAAAGGGAAAAAACAGAGATCTGAGTCCCTGAAACTGAAAGGGACAGCTTGGATGTTTTACCCAACAACAAACTATAGTCTGACCTTTCTAGCTGTGAGGAATCTGTGCTAGTCCATGGCTGATAAGGAAGTATTGGAATAAATTTTCTGTTGCTGTACTAGAACTTGTGACAGCTGGTTAAACCTTCTTAATGTTGCCAGTGACAATAATGCATCTTGTATTTATCATGATCTGCTGAAAGTTCAGAACCCCATAAAATGTCCATAATATTAATAATCTTGCTTTTAAGGGCTAAATTACTATGTTTTCATGTGTTGTCCCAGCAACAGCGTCCCCTCTGTTTGCAAAGGTGGAGTGCCTTACTACTTGAGAGGAGAGAAAAAGATTGAGTAGCTCATGCTGGGGGCCTCCCTCTTCCCTGCCCTCACAGAACTCCTGCTCAAACACACACATCTCCTACGGGACAAAACACAGATGCTAAACACTTTATAAAGCAGTGAGCAGTGCAATGGCTTAGCATGGACCCCAGATAATGCTTTGTATAACTTCACTGGTTTCAGTGGAATTAAATCTAGGTGGCTTTTGGCATGACAGGTCCAGCAGCGCAGAGGGGGTTTTTATTCTGAGCTCCTGATTTTGCTGGCTCAACGGGGCAATTCATGGAGCACAAGCAACAGCAGCTGCAGTGAGGGAGGGCTGTCCACAAGGACAGGACCAGGATGAAGGATCAAACAGGAGCTAAAGAATGCCTTCTTTTTACTGGTACATTAAAAAATAAATAAATCAGGCAGCATATAGCTTACAACCATGTAACACTGCTGCCAGCCTCAAAGTCTTGGTGGTGTGCTTTAAGAGTATTCATGTTATCACCTGATCTTCCCTACTTACCATAATAATTAATGTAGGAGCAGTACTCAGAGGGACCAGCTCCAAGGCCACAGAGGGGAAGAAGAAAGAGCACATTTCAAGAGGATTCCTTTTTTCAAATAAATAAAGAGGTACTTGAAAACCATATCAAATATCTAAAGCTGAATTTAATAACCACTTTTTACAGAGCTTTTTTGTTTTCCATTGAATTATGCAATATTATCTGAAAAAGTAGCATCTATAATTAACTGACAACAGGATTTGAATTAAGTAGGAGGAAATGGTAATAAAAAGCATGTTCTTTATCCCCCAAATTTAGTGATTTTGTGCTTAAATAGAGGCTGGGGGCTGGGAGGTGGTACAGCAGAACAAAATTCTCAATCCAACTTCTAAATGTGTACAATACTTGGATTTTTTCTTCCCTGCTAGCCCAAAAGTACTGTGTACATGGGAGATTTCACTCATATCCACAAAAGCCAGCTTCTAGGGAGCTGAGATAGCAGAAATAATTTAGTATAATAGCACCAATTTTTTTATTTTGCTGTGTCCTGCTGCCTGCAGAGGCACTGTCCTGACTGGATTCCAGCTCTGTGATTTAGGGTAGGCAGCACACAGCTCTGCAAGGGCCCAGCTCGGCCCTGCCCTGCTTCCTCCTGACAGCTGCTTCTCCCAAGCATCAGCCTGACCTTCCTGCCCAGGAAGCCCCAGTGGTTCTGCCCCAGCTCTGGCAGACCACTGGTGCAGCAGTGACCTGCCTTTTCACTGACACGGGAACTGCAACGGGCAGTAACAGGCAAGTAACCCATCTCCCCAGCATCGGAGAGCAATCCCTCACCAGAGCACATCATCCCTGAAAAAATGCCCCAAAGAACATCTCTTTCATAATGAATAATCTGGCCCTGCTGAGCCCTTTCCTTCCTGAAGTTCTGCCTTTATAAGAAACCATCCCCTTTGAAGTTCAGAGAGTGAGAATAAATTATGTTGTTTAAGAGAATCAACACTTACTGAGTCATGCAAAATTCTTTAATGTAGACTAAATTCAAGAGACTAAGGACAGGCATGTACATTTTAATCCAGAGGAAACTGTATGAAGTGGCTAGGACTCTACTAAACATTTTTGTGGAGTTGTAGCAAAGGTCTCAGTCCTTCTACTCCTACAGCTGTCAGTCTCTTCTTTCTCACTCCTTACCTCTTGCAGAAGGGGCCAGCATACAGCTGTCCCTTCAAATTACTTTGTGGTACTCTATGAGTGCAAAGGCTACAGATCACTTCCAAAACTTTTCTAGTGATTAGCAGTACAGGTTGCCATAAAAAGCAGACAGCTTCTGGTGCTGGGAGCTAATTATATGGTTACTACAAAATAATGGAAACAGAAAGTAATTACACTGTTGTAGGCATTACTGCTAACATGCTATCTCTTATCTCAGTAACGTTGCAGATAATTAGCTCATGTCACTACACTGGTATTTTCCTCTGTGCAGTTTTACACCTCAAAAAAAGGTAGAGAAGTTCCATGATTAATAACTACTCCAGAAAGTTTATAAAAGACCCAACTGCTCATGAGACAAAGGAACACAGAATCTTCCACTGGCCAAGAGATCAAGTACCAGTAACAAATGCACTCTCTGATTGAAAACCTGATTAAAATTTCTCAAAGAAATCATTATGGGTGAGAAACTAATTGAAAGACCTCCCTCCTGCCAGAGCTTTGCTAGAAAGAGAAGACTTCAAAGGCATAGAGGGAGAGTTAATGTTTTCACACTTAAAACTGAAAAAAGGCAATCCTCATGTTTGTGTTTGTTCAGTACACACTTCTCAAATGTTGCCCCCTCACGCTCTAAATCTGCTGGGTGGAAGATCTAAACCTTGAATATACAATGCACTTTAGCTCGGGTGTATGGTGCTATTCTTCCATGCTGTGTGCCTGCCTATTCATGCGCTTTTATTCTTTATTCTTCAGACTGATATATAGCAAACAATATGGTTAGCCACTTAAAATTCTCTAGGTTATTAAAATGTGAGTAGCATTTTTTTTCTTCTCTCCTGGATTTCATCTGGAACCACTACCTAATTAATATCCAGAACCCAGCAGGAATCTGAATAATAATAATAAAAAAAAACTTTTGTTGTTCCTTGAATAAATCTGTGTAATTTAAACCATAATCATGGGGATTTCATCAAAAGTAACTCAGTTCTTCCAAATCCCACACCATCGTTACAAACAACTTTGTAGTGCAATTTCCAAGGCAAGATATCTCTTCACTTTCATATTTTAAAGGAAACATTTCTAATGATAGCAAGGATGCATTTTATATGTAAAAAGCTAGGATCTGGATGGTTAGAACACAATGTACTTCCCCATATCTTCTACCACTGCATACACCATACTGTAAAGGATCAGTTCATACAAATCCTTCCTTCTCTCAAAGACACATTGTCTTATCAGTCGAGAGCTAAGGTGCAGTTGGAGTATAATGCAAGTCCATTTCTCACAAGCTTAGAGCTTAAGCACTTTGTTATTGGTTATTAGGGCTGGACTCCCAGAGATAAACCTACAACTACTGTACACCAGTGAAGGGCAAATAAGCAAAATCCCTGACAGAAGTCTGTTGTAAAATGATGAATAAGCCTCCTAAATTGCCATAAGGCGCTAGTCACAATGGAATTGTATTTGTCAGACATGCATTGTAACCCTAAGGTTATCATAGTGGGCCAGCAGATACAGGAGGAGTGCTTAACACTATCACCCCCTAATCATATCTCCTACAGGCTAAAAACTCTGCAGGGAGCATTACCACTTAAAGAGGTGGTAGTGTTTCTATGGACTGAATGCAGACAGCATTTGGTAGAAAGAAAAAACCTATAGAAAAGACTGACAGATATATTCACCCAGGCTGTTCACAAGTATACCCTGAATTGAGATATAAAAAAAAATCCTTGCAAATCATATCCTCAAGGCTAGGGTTCTAAGTAATAAAATACTGTAGATTACTACTTTATTAGTTTTTAAAAAGCTTATGAAAAATTATCTTTTGCCTGTGGAAAGACATTTTATCTGAAATTATAGCAACTCCAACAGTTTTAAGATATCAAATTCAGAAACCAGGCAGCTGTAGGAAATAGATGATATTATACCCTATTCTTAAAAATTAATTCTCAAGTTCTAGTCCCTCTATAAATTATTTCATTGTATATAACTTAAGCTTGACTAACATTGATGTACATTGGAAGCCATGACTAGCTAACATTATAAATCCCATTTATCACTAGATGTGGCCAAAAACACAACAAAAATCTTTTTTCCCCACTGGAAAAGACTAACTCTTGCAGAAATGTTTGCCCTCATAACCCTCTGGTTGGAAATGATGCCCAATTATCAGACACACACAAGTGAATGACAGCAGTTCCAAAACAGTCCTCAGCCTAGTGATTAGGACACTCCTGCAAGAAATACAGACATCATATCATGATTCAGAGGAAGGAACTGAGTCTGGGTTTCCCAGCAGCCCAGATGATGGTTCTGGTCCCTGGGCTATGCTGTCACTCTTGCTCACTTGCTCTATTCCCCCCTGCCCATGGTCACTAGGACATTCAATTATTTATACCAAGGGGAACAACTCCAAGAGAAGAGATTGAGGCACACTGCATGCACCTGCTCTTTCATTCATATTTTTCATCATAATAAAAATTTCAAAAGCTTGACTCTTTTAGGACAAAGGATCATTTTCTGTCCAGTCCTACATGTTATGTGACAAAAGAGAAAAGAAAACGGTCACAGCATTTGTAATAGTGCATTTCAGCTTTTCCACTGCTGTTTGTACCTGTGTGCACTTACATGTGAAATATGATAAATCTTCAGAAAGGAGAAAAATCAAAATTAAGTACCTCTGATCATTCTAATGTATGTAAAAAAAATTAAAATCCCCATTTCCCATGACTGAGCACTAGGTAGTTGGATTTCCTGCCTATGAAATAAAAACAAAATCAACCTCCTTCATCAATATTATGGAACAAGTAACAAATTACCTCAAACTTTTTTCAAAGAGGAGAAACTGGAGATTTTAATCTGTGAGATTAAAATCACACAGAAAAATACATATGGTCTTACTAACACAATACTGGACAACAGATATTGTTACAGATATAAATAAGTTTCTTGTACTCAGCAAGGAGAATATTCTCCTATTAGGAAAAAAAGGTCAAGAAAGGCAGAGCTCCCTTTTTTCTGACAGGTATCTCTCTTCTCTTATCCCATGTCCCACGGGCTCCACTGCAATTTAATACAGTGAAGATTTACACCTCTAGAGACTGTAGCAAAGCTTTTCAGGAAAACGAGACCACCTTTTGGCTCTTCAAGCCAAGAACTCAATTTCACTGATTGCTTGATTTATGGTGCAAAACCACTCACTGCAATTTACACAGTCACTGCTCTCTCTCTTTCTTGGTCCAGGAAAATCATTGTTTAAATAAGAGTGACTATGAGGTTTTGCCATGGAAATTAGTATGTTGTTGTTCCTCACTGAACAGCAAAGACTAAGGGTATCAAGAGGAGTAAAAGGATAAGATAAAGAATTCAAAACTGTATATCCAGGGAAAATTCCTACCAATGCACACTTGTGCATGTCCTACCAAAGTTTTTCTACATTTAATTTCCAGGCTTACATAAATTGAGATAAAACACCTTCTCTCAAACATGTTGCAATTCCATATATAGGCAGACAAATGCTTAATGTGATGTGCAGTGGGAACCCACCCACAGCAGTACTTCTGTATTACTGTGTGAAATACTCTTTTTCCCTCTAGTGAAAAAAAATAACGCCTCTCCCACAAGCTGATCATCCCCCTTTTTTGTATTTTTTTTCTTTTTTCTTTTTTTTTTTCTTTTTTAATCTCCATTTGACAAGCAGCCAGTTTAAGCAGCTAAAGTCATTGCTCAAGTGGCAGGCAAGTTCCCTGTTTGGAAAAGCTGGGAAAGATTTTACAAGGTGCTGCAAACTGCTGGCATTGGATCTCCATTCTGGAGGGACTAAGAATGAGATTGCAAAAGGGTGGGTATAGATCTGTGAGAAAAGGATTAGGAAAGAACCAAACTTGCTTGTGTGATAAAGAAATACAAGAATCCATGATACATCTCTCTACAGCTGAGGAATATGCAGTCTGGGGTGTACAATTTATATCAGAGTAGCTCGTTCTGTATCGCAGATACATTAATAGTGACCATTAAAGTAACTTTTGAGGTTCTAACTTCTGAGATCAGCAATGGTAGATCCTATTTTTTTTTCTATTCAACCCCAAATTCACAAAAATCTTCTAAGTTTTTCTGGTTGTTCTATCAGCATTTAGTTCCAAGGCACACACTTCCAAGTTACTCAACCTCTCTGAATACCCACGGCAGGTCAACTTCTGTAGGCTGAAGAACTACCACTGACATCACTGACAGCTGCCTGTAATATGTTACAATGGATGATGATTATGCCTTTTTTATGTAGTGCATCAGCTGTCCCACACCAACAGAGCGTTGCTGAGGAGTTATTTGTTGGAGCATTCCTTGCCACGGGACACACATCCTTCACCTTCAGTGGTGATGCAAAACCTTCACACGCAGCGCAGAGACACACGACTGGCAAACACTCAGTCCCACAAGTGCCCTCGAGCTCCAGCACTGGCGATAGCGACACTGAAGCGTTTCCAACGCAATGGAGAATGGTTTATTTTCCAGGCGCGGAGCAGCAGATGGCACTGTCCGCTGTGCCTTGGCGCCGAGCGGGCGCCGCAGGGGGCACTGCATCAGAGGGAACTGGTGGTGCAAGCTCAGCCCCAGCGCCAGCCAGGCACAGCCAGAAACCAGCCTGCCATGTCCGCCCACAAAGAAAAACACTTATCCCAACACTGTACTCATGAACAGCATCATAATTTCCAAAGATTGCTCGTGTGCTGGGTTCAAATCATTCTGCACAGTCACTCCCCGGAGGAGGCTGTACTTTTAGGGATGGGTGACCAGCTCTGCTGGTCTGTGTATGGCAAGATGTGGGTGGCCACCTATGAAGAAGGATCA
The DNA here is from genome assembly GCF_001715985.3 of Manacus vitellinus. Classification (NCBI taxonomy): domain Eukaryota; kingdom Metazoa; phylum Chordata; class Aves; order Passeriformes; family Pipridae; genus Manacus; species Manacus vitellinus. The sequence continues at coordinate 13,451,211 of NW_021938838.1, forward strand.
TTCTTTCCTATCAGAACTGGATGTTAACTGGAAGAAGATCAAAAGCAGAAGGAAGTGCAAGAAAAAAAAAACAATAGGAAATTGGTTGGCTAGGAAGGCTGGAACAAGCATTACCTCAGCAAAACTAAACAGAGAGACAGACTGACCAATTTGTGGTATCTCTGTTTATTTTGTCTTGTGACATGAAAGCAGACTATGCAAAAGTGATGCATGCTTCCTCATCAGCTCTGCTTCCTAGGGCTCATCCTTCATGTCCAGTCCCTACTGAAGCTGAAGGAAATTCTTAGCATTCAATCCTTTTTACTATAGAAAAATAATTTTCGCTACCAGGTACTATACCACACTAAAGGGATTTTATGTGCCTTTGTGAACTGTGTGTACATATACTCTCAAAGCCTTCTCATCAAACAGTTGCCCTGATTCACACTAAAAAATACTAGAGCCACCTGACTTGCAGAGTAGTAGTTCAAAACTACAATTTCTTGGCCTGATCTCCCACATTTTGCTTGATCTTAACCCAGAAAACTACTACGGTTGAAATCCCACACTTCTCAGACTGCATGCTAGCTTCCACCAGCGTTCATTCCAATGCAAAGTGTGCCCAGAAGGCTGATGGATGTCAGCAGTCTGGGACAGGGAACAGCAGTGCTGGGGAGAGATGCAGTAACAGGGGCTGAGCAGGTCAGGTGTTTCCCCTGGTCTCAGTTGTGGCACAAACTCACAGGTCTCCTGGGTAGTCTGGTTTGAGGGCTTTATAAATCAGAGTGACAGCTGCTCAGAAATTTTCCAGTGAAACAGGTTTCTGGGAGAAAATGTCAATTTATCACTATAAAAACATTCTAAGAGTATGCACACTAATTTTCAAAAAAATGCAGAAGAACCCTCACCTGACCAACAGATTTCCAATGGAAACCCCAGTTGCCCAGCAGCTTGCCTGCCTTGCCTGCTTGCAACCCACATTTACATGTCATTTATCCATGGCAGTCTTGTTCCTGAGCCATCAGGGCTTGGACTTAAGGACTGCCAGCACCCATGAGGTGTTCCTCCTTAGCTGCACTAGCAGGGTCCCATACAGCTCACAGAGCCAAAACAGTATCTCAAACACTGGAAGAAAAATTAATCTGTGGAAAATGTGGGATCCTTGTTCTCACACATCTCCTGAGAGGCAGAGAAATACCACATATTGATGAACAAGAGGAGGTGTGCCAAATCACACAGGTAGTGCTTTTAGGAAAATTAACTTCATCAAATTGTCACAAGAAAAAATATGTAGCACAAAGTTCAGTTTTTCCAGTATTCACCAGAAAAGTGGTTTGGACAATTTTCCAAGTTTTGGTTGTGGGGTTTTTTCTCTTTTCTTTTCTTCAAATAGAAAAAAAAATAAAAATAATAGACTAGCAGTTTAAATGGTTGGTTGAAGAATCCTTATTGTGAATTTTAGCATACTGAGAAATAACACTTTAAAAAACATCAAAATACCACAATCAAATATTTTGCTGCACAGTTAGAAGAGGAAAAAAAGACCAAACCCAGCCCAACACTAACTCTTTCAAATGCCAAATACAGTGCAGAAGTCAAGATCAGAAGTGACTGCCTCTGACAAGCCCACTCAGAGACAAAAGGTTTCAGATATGACTCTTTTGCCACATGCTGCCAAGTAATTGTTCTGAGAGTGAAATCTGCTAATGCAATGATGGTGAAGGGAACTGCTGAACTCCTCAGTGCCCCTCTCAGCATTGGAGGATTCCTTAGATGAAAAGAAAAAGCAGCAAACGCAAAATTGTTGAATAAAATGTTCTATGGAGACAGAGAAAATGGTATGAGGACATTACTTAAAATAAAGTGAGATGTCTTTATAGAGATGTTTGATTGCTAAATGAAAGCATTGGAGAAATCCAGCCTTCTTCCTCCCTTATTGGCTTTCCTTTGCCAAAGCAAAGTCAGAGCCATTGTTACGCTGTCAAGCTAGATCTATTTATATACTGGGCAAAAGCTCTCCTCTGTACTGCTGTCCTTTCACTCACCCAAAATAAATCTACCTCCTCATGAGGAAGTAGATTAGTTACTATTATGATAGTCTAAAAGTGAAAACCATATATTATGATCTAAACTCTGTTCCTGCATAGACACCAAAACAAATCCAGTGATTTACTGAAGTCACTTTGGAATTGCAAGAGGGTAAATTTGGCTCCATGTCACTTACAGTAATGTCTTCAATGTTGAAAAAGTATAGAAAGTTGGAAGTCTAAAGTAGCATGAAATCAGACTGAGAAGTCTGAATTATGAGCAAGAAGTGTAAGAGCAGAGAAATCTGCATTATGTAATGTACATATGATCTGGGGCTTCATTTTTCCAGATTGCACAGGAAATAATCATGAAAATATAATAATGCAAGATTATGCTTGATTTTCTTCACAATGACATTTTCTAAAGTCCCAAGTCAGGACCAGTACAAAAAATTACTGCCACTTATATACATTTATAAGATATCCTTCTTCTCAAAAAAGTTCTAATCCTGAACAATTACAGCAAATCCCATGATATCAGAAGTAGAAAAAGTTAAGAAGTTTGTATTGATATCCAGCTAGGATGTTTGGGGGTTTTTTAGTTTTCAGGAAGTTTTTTGGGGAAGGTAAGTGACCTAGTCCTATTCTGCAGTCATTGGGGTGTGATACACATTGGAGCCATTGGGCATCTTTTGATCAATTTTGACAGATTTTGTTTTAAGCTCTTAATAAAGTCTATTAGTGGTTGTCCTTGTGACTCACACGGGGAAAAAAAAGCCATGAGTTTAACTACTAAATCAATGAGTTTAACTACTAAATCCCCCTCATATCAATGATTACCCCCCGCTTCCATTTTGCTTACTTTCGTTTTTGGAGCTGCATTGAAGAAAGAAGAGCTGGGGAATAAGAAGGGTGCCTTGCTACTGTGGCACCATCCCCTCTTTCCTGGAGGGGAGGCAATTTGCAAATAGGCCTTTGACATGTGAAGGGGGAAAATGACATTTCCCTACTAGCTCTGCCTAAACTAATTGGAAAATGTAGGGAGAGAGTTTTAGAGGAAACTCTCAGAAAATAATAAAGCTGAAGAGCAAATGAGAATTTGTGAGGGGGCCCTAGAAGTAATGCAGAGATCTGGAAAACAAACATGCTTTATGTATTCCTGTGTTCCCTTTTGTATATTTAGAAATAGGGCTAGAAGGAACTACTGTAACAAACTAGCCTGACCTCCCTGTGCAACAGAGACTGCAAGTCCCGCCTGAAATAATTCCTGTTTGAGTTAGAGCTTTTTTCTCCTAAGGGGAGAAGCAGGAGGAGGACTCCACAACAAAATCCTTGGACTATTTCAGCTTCCCTGTGAGGCACTGGATCCCACAGAGCAGTCTTCACCAGCTCTTGTTATGTATCTATAGTAGGTTTCAATACAAACAGGTGACAATCTAGTCCTCTAACCAGCATTAGAGGGATCAGCCTTTGCCTTTTACCGCTACCCAGAGTGGTGTGCCATTAACAAACTCTAATGTGTTAGTTTATTTTTTTTTTAAGCAAGCTGAGCAGTGCTCAGCCCACAGTTTCCACTCTCATTGCAAGCAGACCATTGCTTTAGGACCACTGTGGTCTGAACTACTTTCAAAGCCTTTAACCCAGTTCTAATTTTGCTGTGAGTGTGTCTTTAAAAAGAAAAATTGTTATGGTGACAGCTAAAGAAAGCTGAAGTCTCTGGGGCCAGTGTCATGTGTTCACATCAGGAAACTGACCGCTGTTGTTAAAAATTAAATGTTTGACATGGACTAAAGTCACAGAAAAATATGATTCAGTCTTTCAGCAGGCACTGTTTATAAAAGCTTGAAAGAGCTGAAAGCCTAATATGATTTACATCCTGGGGGCCAGTATGCAACTTTAAACATGTTCTTTTTTCAAGTTCATCTTGTCATCCATAGATAAATATAGATTAGGACAAACCAAATAAATGGGTGGGTACCAAAATCCACAAAACAACTAACCATAATGGAAGTGCTTGTCCTCCTATTCAATAGCAAAACCAGCATATACTTGGTTTAAATAACTGGTTGGGGTAAAATGAGTATTACTGGACAGGAACACTTAGCCAGTATGATCCAAACAAGTCAAAAAATAGCCAGAGTACAACCACATAAAATAAAACACTGACCAGATTTAAGTATAATTGGTCACCCTCCCATGTTTTCGGATTCCTATTATTATAGCTTAGGAGGCTCTGTAATGTACCTTTGGAAAAAGTCGAACGGTTTCACTGAGTTTTTAACCTTTGCACTTCAGTAAGATGATCCACTGAGAATGTTACTGTATGAGACTACAAAAAAAATATCAGAGCCCACTTTGTACATAGAGGTGCAGCAGACACTTCCATGACTGTTCATAGCCACCAGTGCCTCCAACCCTGTTTACTTAACATATCCACATTATGAAGGCAACACGAGAGCAATGCTAACTTTACATGTTCCACCATAACAAGGTACCCTATTTTCAGCCTAAAAGTGGCATTTAAATAAATATTTGTGCTATGTCACTGGGAAATAAAGGTCAGACAGCATCCCACTGTTTCCAGGACGAGAAAATCCAGTGATTGGACCATGAGTCCCCAAGAACACTTGCTCAGGGCAGCGAGGAGGATTATTTAGCCATGTTACAAAATACAGCAGGCTAAATGGGTGCTCTATATATGGGAACAAATTCAGCAGTATTTCCTCTACTTTATTTTTTTTTTTAGTTATCCTTTTGTAACCCCTTCAGCCTGTGCTGTTCGGAGTATCTCCAAAGACACACCTGAATTCCACCCACAGAATTTATTCTTACCCAAGTACCAAACCCTGGCAGCTCCACTCCTACCAGGAAGGTCTGGCTCTCCTGCAGCCCTAGGAACATGAGGAGAACGTCATATCCAGCCACACAGTGCCCACTAGGTTAGCTCTCACAAGCATTCTTCATGATTTAACAAACAGGACATGTGGGTCACTGCTGACATTTCCTATCACAATATTTACAAAATGGGTATATGCATATATAGAGAGAAAAGCCTCACAAAACTTGGCAAAGATCAGAACCTTTCAGAACTACGAAGCACAAGACATGGCAGGAAGCATTTGAAGCTATCATAGAACTGCACTAATGTGTACACAGTCAGTAATTTGTTCATGAGCCCACTGCTGTTTTGAAGGGGGAGAGAAAATCATGTTTGACCCCTTCCATTGTTTTTCTCTGGTTCTTAGCCTCTGCCTTCCTTCTTTTTCTTTTCACAGATTGTAAGATCCTCTAGGAAGGATTCTCTCTTCTCTAGTGTTTAGAAAGGGCCTAAACAAATCACAGCCACTAAATAAGAATGTATTAAATGGCATCCCAATTTCGAGTCACAAGGGACTGGAAAGTGCAATTCAAACAGCTGCTTTTTTCATTTATGCATCTCCAAAGGTCAACCATGAGCTTGAATGTATAATACATAATCTGCCTCTGCTCATCAAAGGAGAGTTCCAATCTTCAGCTATTTTAGGGAGGAGAGAAACCAGTCTGCACCTAAGTAAGATGCCCTGTGGGAAGTAAAACTGGTGTCAGAAGCAATGTGGGTGATGGTCGGTTCTTTATCTAATCTTTATAATTGAATCACTCAATGCTCAGGTTTTAAATTTTCAAGCAACAAGCAATATATAATCTTTGACTTCAGGAAAGCAGACTTCAAAGGAACATAGTTTCCTTAGACAAGTGACTGCAATTTTGTGATGCACAGAATCTCAACATTAAACATAAAAGCCATGATAATTCTAAGTCAATATATAATGCCTCTTTGTTTTGCATTTTCTTTTAAATAATGAGCTTGTAAATCATTAATAATTAGGTGAAGACATTTAGAACATTTGCATGAAATATTTACACTTATAACAAATTTAAAACACGTTATCACCTGAGGTGGCAGGAACTGTTTACTAGTAGAGCATAAACATATTGCTACTGAACCCAAAGTTAACACAGTATATTTGATTCTGGTTGTAAAATTCTAGTTCCCATTGAACCAGATGGGAATTTCAAAGTGAAAGAATTCATGCTGCATCTGAAAGAGGAATGTAGTATATTCTCTATAAAGAATGAATTGTAAGTAATTCACAGCTATTTTAATGTGGCATGAACAATTTACAGAAAAATGTAGTCCTGGAAAATGTATAATTAAGAATACAAATGGGCAGATCAGTAGTGTGGCAAAACATATTTTGTGTAATGCAGTACTGATACATAGGGATATTTAATTAAAAACCATGTAACCCTTTAAAAAAATACCCTGACTCATATAAGTTGTTTATCTGGAATTTATCTGCAAAGAGATTTGAGTGGGTGAAGGCAGGTTGACAATGTGAAAGATTATATATCCTGTTAGCAAACCAACAAATCTCTGAAATCTGGTCCCAGGCAGAACTTCTAATTACCACATTCCAGATATTTTCTTTCATCAAGTGAAGGCTTGGGTACCACAGACACTGCCACCCTTCCTAAACAACATTTTTATTCTCTCCACATTATCCATCTCAGAAAGGACAAGAGGAGTATCTAATGCAGAGTTTCCATTCTCTCTAATAAGGAAAGCAAGGTACAATAGTTAAGAGTAGTTCAAGAAGATGGTCAAAGACTATTTCCTACTACCATAGCTGTATCTGCTGAGGGATAAAGGAAGACATCTTATTTATTGGCACAGGGTGACAAATTTCTGAGCCAGTAACATCTAACAGTGCCATTGTTTCTCCATAGTTTGATAGCTTGCTTACCTGTTGCAGTTTCAGCTGCCTGACAACTAGTTTGATATCCAAAAAGATTTTTTATATCTCTTTAGCAGCTTAGTGAACAAACTGTGGCAATTAAAAAGACCAGCTTTCATCATTGCTCTAGACATTGTACAATGTGACATTATCTGGAGTTGGGTTTGCCTTGAAGGTCACAGCCTGTTTATACATTTGCAGAACTGTCAGATCTACTGGTCAGACCCAAACCCAAAGTTTAAGAATAGAGATTGACTTCACCATATTTTTAATCAAGAGGCAGGTTTGATTGGTAAAATGATGCATAAGTGTGCTTTCTTGTGATTAATAATTGAGAAAATTATAGCAAGCATTCTGAGACAGCAATGTCACACCAGTTGTGATTGTCAAGGGCTAAACAGATGTAACAAGAGTTTAAAAAAAAAAGTTATTAAAGGCTATATACAGTCAGATAACTCAAGAAGCGTCAAAGAAAGATTTAGAGGAAAGAACAAATCAGGGCAATTTACCCATTGAAGAAATCTCAAACATACAGGGTACTGATTCCATTTTCAGCCAAAGCTTCCCTAAGGTCATAGTGCCCATAAAAATACCAACAAATTCCATTTGAGCTCTCTCCATGTTATGTATATTTTCTTTTCTGCAGTAAAGAGCACATTTTGTCTGCTAAGGGAAGACCCTTGTATTTTGCAAAGTCAAGGGACCTCAGACATACAGAGTGATAGCACATACTCTTGTTTAGCTAGACTATCCTGTCAGACAGTTGGCCACGAACAAATAACATGTAAGCAGTTTGCTCTGCATGTGAAAGTACTGTCATACCCCAAATCAGAAACCTGCAAGTACAGAAGAATATGGAGAAGTCTAATAGATTTCTTTAAGATGCCAGAGGACATTTTGGACGTATGAACTCAGCTCTTGAAAAACACCGTATTGGGTCCCTGAAGGAGAAATTACCTCTCCTGAATGCATCAGGCTGAAAAAGGAAACTTGTTATAGATCTGGTCAGTTTGGGGAGGAAATGGTAGGAATCTGACTGAGGATTGTACCTTAAGTGCTGACTTGAGAGTCCAAGCAGAGAGTTTGTTGAGCATTCTACACAGAGAAGAATCTGACTTCCAGCACATAAACTGACATGCTAACAAATCCATAATAAAAAACAACATGAAAGCTGCTACATAAATAATTCAATCATATTGCCTGAGTTTAAACTAAGTCCTACTATTCCATAAACATGAGAGTTAGACTCTTAAAAGAAAATTGTTTTCCTAATCTTCTTTGTTAAAACAAACATGGAAACAACATTTACTCTATTTAAAAACTATTTCTTATCAAAGACTTCCAATTAGCCCCATACAGAACTTTTTTTCTAATTCTGATATACTTCAGTGTGAACTTTCACCAGGGACCTAGAATCATTGTGTTTGTTACCTGATACTGTTCAGTGTAAGGTCTTACCCAAAGCTCCTACCACTAAACTCAAGAACAAACATATGATCAACAACAAAAATTGGAGCTAGGTCTTTGGGCTTTGCTTGCTTTTTTGATCTTCAGCCATCATTTCTTCATATTAATATGATCTTGACTACTAACCACAGGACATTAATTTCTTAACTCAGCTGCTATTTTCAGCTCTCGTATAAGTTTTAAAGAATATATTTAAAACCTACTTAAAAAAAAAAAACAACAAAAAATTTCAGAGATTGAGAATCTTTCATTAATGCAAATCTGCTTTTTATAAATAACACACATTTAAAAGGCCTTGTTTTTCTTCTCTCCATCATGCATGTGACTAACTCTGCCATCAGCAAAGCTGGTATGTCCAAGACTAACAATGAAGCACTAGAAAGACTGGATAGTACCATTGCGAGGTGAGACTCACAAAGTGGGGTCAGAAATATCTCCTGGCAATGGGGTGTTCTAAGGTTATTGGCAGGAAATAGGTATTCACAACTGCTAAATTATTTTTAAATTTAATGTGCTACACAGAGTGGGCTATTGCCCAAATTCTTCTCTCAGCAACACAAATGTAATTCTGAAGTGACTCCATTGACCTGAGCACTGAAGTAGAAATGTGAATCTATTTCTATCTTAAATATTTTGCAGCCTGTCACATTAATTCTGTGATCCTACAAGTAAACAGGGTCAAGACATACCAATACACAAATGTGAGATTGTCAAAGAACCCCAGAATGGGTGAAGGAAGAGGTGTTGGTGCCTGCATAGCCATCACTTTCCAGGCATATCTCTTTAGGGGCTTTCAGTGTGATGCCTACTTGGGCCCAAACATTGTCCTTACCTCAGCTATAGGGCAAGAAACCCCAAGAGACATTTCTAGTCATGGAAGGCTAAAGCATGTGAATTCTTCCACTCATCCCTTTTGATGTCCCTTAAGTCTTCCTCAGGTTATACCTCCGATGACTGCTCTCCTCCTCCCTCATACTCAACTGGGTAAGCTGCTCCTAAAAACAAGCCCTATTTCTTTTCCATCAGGATGAGGTTTCTCACCAAAAATCTGTGTTCTGAGTTACTTAAACCAGCAAAGGTCCTCTGGATTGAAATGTTGTAAGAAACGAATGCACCAGGTTTAAGATCAAGTGACCACAGGGAGGCAGGAACTGTTGCATCCCAAATGGAATGTCTGTCCTGGCTGGGCACTGGGGTCTTTGTGGCAAGGGAGGGAAGCAGGTCTTTGCAGGGAGATCGCTAAGACTCATTTTCAGAAAATTTAATCAACTTCAGAGCTGGTTTGCTCTCAGAAGGCTTGCTTCTATCCAAACAGTTTGCTTGGTTCTAGCCTTTGTAAAAGCAACTCTGACCAGTGATCCCCTCAAAATATATTTAAATAGTTTGGATGGACAGTTTAAAACATGGGGGAAAATCCTGATTGGATCTGTGGCGAAGATGAACTGAATTTATGCTTTATGTGATGTTAGGTGGCAGTGTGCTGCTATGCTAAAGATCTGATATGCTTTCCAGTGCTCTAGGAACATTTGGGATAGTAACCCTGGAGCTTCAGTCAGATTGCAAATTTCAGTTCTACTGACCTACATTACTGCTGCAGTCCTAATGCCTGCAGTAGCCTTTGTTTCTTGTCCCAAGCTTCCATTTTTCTGAGCAGACAACCTGAGAGGCTTCATTACAGGACAGTGATTTGAAAGTACATCATTAAGTATATAAAGCACTTCACAATGCTTATAATTAAATGACAATATATGTCAGATGCTATCAGTCAATAAAAATACTTAAAAGATACAAAAGAAGAAAAAGTTAGAAAATTTTCTTAAATTGTTAATATGATTTGTTCAATTTAATAGCACAATTTGAAAAAAAAAAAAAAACAACCAAAAAAACCAAACCAACCAAACCCATCTATTTTGGTCCTTATCTATTAAGTAAGCCACTGCAAAATACCAAAACACACTAATAGTAAAGCATACAATCAATCAATAGTGAGATCTAGTCTTTTTACAAATGACAAATGCTTCACTTCTTCACACTAAGTTTAAAACACCCATATGAAGTGACTTAAATTTTGCCCAGTAGCTGCCTCATAACAGTGCTCCAATATTTTAATTATCTCTGGCTCTGTGCATATACGTGACGATAGGATCAAGCCTTATAAGATGAGTTCTCCTTTATTTCCACTTTCCAAAAGTCACTAAACTCTGAATGAACTAAGACACTGGGATCAATTCTGCTGTGCTCTAATTTTAACATCTGAAAATAGCAATAATCAATACTGCTGAACAATCCCTGATTTTAAATTAAAAATCAAATAAAATCCACATGAATCTTCTATCACCAAATAGTCCCTTAGATGAGAGAAAGACATACAAATGGATTTTTTAAGCTTGGCAGATTATAAGTAGATGTAGGTACAGAAAAAAACTTTTTGATGCTGTTTTCAACACAAACTTTCCAATAATTACCAACCATAAGCAGTATACAGCAACATAGTTTTATTATTATGTCTTCAGTATATCTGATAATCTGGCCCTCAGGTTTCTCTATTTTATACTTGCATGAACGGTAATGAACCTTCTACTTATGGTAACAAATAAAATCAAATTATTAGATTTGCATATTTGTTTTACTAATAGAATATTTGTGAGCAGTTGCAAGTTCCTTTCATTAGACAGATAAAGAGATGTATTAAAAAATATTTAAAGCTTGATAGAATTAGGTACTTAATTTTAAAAAGTGAATTTCACTGGAAACACTAATTTTTTTTCCCCACAGAATACTGACCAAAATGATTTTATTTTTTTTAACATCTTGGGTTCTTATGGAGAAACAAATACCACCTCCTTATGTTTTTGAGCAACTTCGAACTTTTATGAAAAATAGATAAAAATTAAGGAAAACACTGTTTACATGAAAAAAACCCACCACAGATAAAAGCAACTCATTTCTCTAATAAGTATTAGGTTCCCAAAAAGGATTTTCAATTGGAATGTTTCAAAATGGAGAGATGGTTTCTTAAACTATGACTAATCAATACAGCAAAGCAGCCTCTAAGTCTCCTAGCACCAGTTAAAAATTGCTACAGCCACATGACATGAAGTGTTGGTCTGGCATAACCTCACTCTGCCACTTCTGATTTAATCCAAATTTTTTGAAGGGATAATTTGGTACTAGTAAAGCACATACTGGATCAGGTATCATCTGTCTGTACTACTCAGAGTTTATGCCAGACACAGCACAGTGTGTCCTTCTTTAGTCGCTGTAAATGCACAAAGCCAGGACCAGGTCTGTGTAATGTGCTTTGACTAATTCAACAGAAATGTGATCCTGCCAAACCCAGCTCAGATTAGACCTGCGGGGTGATGCAACAGCACCCATGTCTAGTGTCAGTGATTGTGAAAATGGCACCGTCACAAAGCCACCAGAAACTATTTCTCTGCCCTCGCTCACAGAACACTTCTTGAAGCAATGTGCACATATTTGAAATTATGGTTTTGGTTCTAAAAAATATTTTTGGGGACAACTAAGATTGTCTTTCTGTAAACAAGTGCATAGCAGAACCTGACAACGAGCTGTTCTGGATTAACCAAATGGAAAGAATTTTTTTTAAGTGCAAAAAAAGGAATATATCCAAATCAAGGGAATCATTTGTCAAGTCTAGTTGTTTAGGGTGGGTTTTTTCATAACAACAATTTTGTAGTAACAAATCAACAATAGTCACGATTATCTAACAACCAACACCTCAGGCCTTGTTCAAAGACACAACAAGGTGACACAGTGCCAACCCCACCGAGGGTGGTGACTGGGTGTCTGCACTCCCCACAACTCGCTGCCTGCAGAGCCAGCTGCATCAGTCCACCAGCAAACCTCAGGCCTGGCTTTGATACACCGTGTTCTAAATGTCGTGTGGCCAGCAAGCAAAAATTTGGATATGTGATAAAAGATATCTTTGACCCCTCTGAAGCACTTCTCATTGATGCCGTGCTTGCTTTTAAGCTGATGCCTTTGCCAGGCTCTGTAACACACCCTCCTGCAGCAGCCTGTGGCACAGGCAGAGAGCAGTGGGGTTTACCACGTGCATTGCTCTGTGGTGAGAAGGGGTAAACTCTGACCAAAAACTATGTCTTCATTGTTGTGTCTTTTACCCACGAGATGCCCGCTATGTGGGAATGCTGAGGCTGGGAAACTGCAGTATGCAGAAAATTACACGTTAGCTATCTCCATTATAGCAGGCTGTCATCGTTCAGCACAGACCAGCCATTAATCATCCAGCAATCATTCATCCATCCTTTCGGTGAAGCATTAAACTGTGGCCCTTTCTGTCTGTCCCTGGTGATCATCCAGGTGGAAATTAGAAATCCCAGAGTGCTTTTCAAAAAGAACAGGGGCTAACCTGGCTGACCCTCAATAATAAAAGAGAAAACCTGTTTCCATTGTCCACAGCTGTGTGTAAGCTATCGCCAAGTACATAATAGGCACCACATTTACCTACACAGTCACTGCTTCTCCAGCATTTAACTCATTCATCTGTAGAGTGGTTTGGGACACCTTGAGTATGAAATATGCTTTGTGAAATCAAATTCCATTATCCCTTACAGCACGCTGACAAGCATTTTCAACCAAAAATTTCGCACTGCCCCTGTGATTCAATCTTAAAAGAGTCTCCTCCCGGTGTAGCAATTTGCAGCAGTGTTTCACCTTCATGCAGGGGAGTAAGTGCTCAATACGCCATAAAACATATGCTAATAATGGTGGGCAAAAGTCACTTAACATGGACAAATGTTTGTTGTTGGTTTTCCTCTCTTTTTTCAAAAATTGATTTTCTTTGTGGTTAAAATTACGATGCTTGTGTTCTCCAGATTGGATGAAGTCTTGTTCTTTCTTTCAGAGCTTCTGCATGAAAGACCTTTAGGGACTTAGATAATCACCTTCTTAACTAGATTTGATCTGATTTTGAGGTCATTTTCATGCATTAGCTTAAAAGAATTACAACACAATTTAATAATAAATTCTGTTAATATAACTTAGCCTTGAAAAATTGCACTTACATTGAGCAAGTAATATTTTTAATGTTTTATTCACTAAAGCCCAATTCTAAAGACATTTTGATCCATAATCACAATGTCCTTAAGCACATCCAATTTTTCAGTACAATGATGAAATTTAAAACCAGAAAAAACAACAGCAATATAAGGTAGTTAAGTGTCTAAGTCTCATTAGATGAGAGTAGAAATCAAGTACCTGATGCCCTTAATATTTTTACACTTTCTAGTCAAGGGCATATAAAGCATATATTAAGTGTTAGCCGAGTCCAGAGAAAGGGGTTGTGACCTCTAGAGGTCCAATCTCATCCTACTATCTTCTCCACTTCTGCTTGCTTTCCTGCCTGCTCGTTTGGGGGAATTTGCAGTACACCAATTCACTCACAGGATTACAGCAGATTTTGGGCCATTCTCACTCCTGCGTTATCCAAGCGACAAATAAGCAAACAGAGAAGCAATCTACTGGGTTTTTTTTTAGCCTGCAAAATTAGTTTTAACAAAGTTACATTATATAGAAAAAAGAAGGCAGAAGCACAGCCACGTGGAGTAATAATAAATATTGGTAGAGGGGACATGCCATTATGCATGCTTTGGACCATAGCTCTGAAAAATTTCATAATTCCACTTAGATTAAGGGAGAGAAAAATGTGTTATTCTCTCACAGCTTTGTTTCATGTGAAGAGATTACATGGACTGAATTAATTTCTAATTGTTCCCTGATGTGCACTGGAAGGCAAGATGTTCATAGCATAAGGTTCTACAGCCGTGTGAATTTATGTACATGCATGTGCTTAACTTCATGGACCACTGACATGATATCAGAAATCAAATATCATTAAGCTCTATCAAAACTGTGTGCAGAGTTGGTAAAGCTAAACACATGTATTTATTGGGGAGGTAAATGTAGCAAAACAACAACTGGAGAATAAGAACAATATGAATGCAGAGTGCAGATATTTAATTAAATTGTTAATATAGCTTCCATGAGCACTAAACTTCCAAGGATGTTCTGCAATAAGGCACTATTTACAACATGTGTTGTGCAATTGCACATTCCTTTTTGTCACACCCTCAGCTAAAAAAAAAATTAGGACAAATGGTCCCCAAATGCAAACAGAAGACAACATTTAAAATAGCACATAGGAAACTGGAATGAACAACAAAATGCATGAAGCCATAGAGAAGGCCAAGGTGAATTCAATGCACAGATAGATGTGCATGAAACCTCACTGAACCAACATTCTCTCGGTGTCCAAACTGCAAGTATCCTGCCTGCAAGGAGCAAAAGAAAAAGGCCTGCAACTCACCCGCTTGATACATCGCTGGTTACTTGACCAATGATTTATATCAGGTGCCTAACGTATCCAGTCTCAATTTTTCTGCAATTAAGGAGGGCAGGGCAGGCCAGTGACAAACGGTTTTCCTACAGCACTTTTGGCTTTAGCTATTATCCTTTAGATATCTTTAAACTAATTCATCCCTCTCTAGAATCCCAGGTTTGGGTTGATAAATCAAGCAGGACCTGTGTGTGCTGGGAGCTGATTACAGGGTCATTCCTCAGCAGAAGTGTTTGACCATAGTTTCCCAACTTCATATTTTATCTAGCAGCTGGTGATGTATCATCACTAATCCAAATGCAAAGTATCAGGAAATAAAAGGAGGCGGCACTGTTTATAATAAATCACTGACAGGGAAAGCTTGACCTTTTCATTTCCTACAAGGTATTTCATTGTTAGACCACAGACAAACAGAATTTTTCATCTGGTGCTTAATATGCATCAGAAGAGAACAAAGATTTATAAGAGAAGAAGAGGAGGGTACTACCTCCACCAGAGGACTCTTATCTTTCCATAGATCAAAAAGATAATGTTGTTGATAAATTTTTTTTCTTAAGAATCTTTTATTCTTCTTATCAGACCATAATTTAATAATAAAATGCACTCCCTCACCTTTCATCCTGAAGGGACATTTAGAGACGGTTAACTTCAAAATCCTTCTTTAAAATGTGTTCTTTTAAAGAAAAATGTTTACCTCTAAAAGCAAATATAATTGACTGACACTGTAATGATGTTTAAACATAAAATGACAACATCACTGTTATTAATGCTCAAGTTTGAAATGCATCCCTCATATGTTACTATTGGTACAGCAGCTCTGGCTGCAGCTGGAAATGCTGTTCAGACCGGACACAGCACAAACACCTAATAAAAGGTTTCCTCTGCAAGGAGCTTCTGTTTCACCTTTCACACAAAAAGGATGGGACATCAAGGTACAAAACAGGCTTGATTTATACAATGCTTTTCTTGGTGGGGGGGGGAATCTGTTCAATTGAGGTATCCCCTTGGTCCATTTCCCCCAACCCTCCACCAGGGTATGTTGTACCCAACTGCAAGATTCAGCTCCTTGCCAAATACAGCAGCCACAGCATTTTGTTAAAAACATGAACAAAAGCACCTTAAATACTTTCACAAACACAGATGTGCAACTATAACCACGCAGAACAAGCTCAGGATCACAGCAGCAAGTCCACTGTACCATTTCTTTTCCCACAGAAAATCACACAGTTTCATGTACAGGTCAGAAGCTGGCTTCAGTTCCCTTGAAAGTTGGTGAATTCCTGATATTCTTTCAGGAAAAGCTCAGTTAGGAGCTTGGAAAACCTGAAGCCAACCATATTTCCTGCATTACCAGGCAGAACACGTGCATTCATCTTCAATATACCTACTACTGGAGTATCTAAACACGTGCTCAGTTTCTGTCAGTAGCTCGGGGATTCTTTGGGGTTTTTTTCCATTCTCCCCTCTCCCCAAGAATCATACTAGAAAAGTTTTATTTGGACCTCTAACAGACCTTTCCTTCTTGGATTTTCAGTTCAAGTTCACCTGAGTGAATAATGCAAAAAGCATTAAGTTTTACTAGAGCCCACTTACAGTTTTTATCCCAGTCTGGACACTAAGACTGCTGACAGTTGGTGTCCAGCAGTGGTACCAGCAACCTCACAAGTGACAAGAGGAGAGCAGAGCAGTGGCCTTACTCCTACTAGCAAGTTGGAGGTTATTGTAATCCTGAGGAAGCATCAGCTCAGCTTTCTCAACAATAAAGATGATATTGCAGCAATTCCTATGGGTGTTTCTGTTGTATTGGTAGTCTCCAATCTCACCCTTCTGGGAAGCTGTCATATCACTACCACTAAGCTGCAAGTGGCTTTTTTAATTTGCCAGCATCTTAATGTATTTTATTATCATTAGCTGCTACTTCTCCTCTCACACAAAACAGGTTTAGAAAATCTATTTTACTAAGAGCTAGTATATCTAATTTGTACGAATTTACTAAAGCTTGTCAGTCACACTAAAGCATTTAATCATCTGTGACATTAAAATAAAACACTTTAAAACCTTTGGCACAGAGCATTCCTGTTAAGAAAGTACTGTAATAGCATTCACTCTGCTGGCATCACTGAAAAGAGCAGCAGAAATTAACTTGAACAAAATACATCATTCTCATTCCACACTGGTCAAAGTTGGAAAATCTTCAACGTTCCTTCAAAGAACAGCTTATTCCCATTGTAATGATTTGAGATGTTTCAGCCTCCTATGCACAGCAGCCATGTAGGCAGGGGGAAAGCTATTATAAAGTCAATACTAGGGGGTTTTAGTGTAATTAGAACCCCTCATTGCCCAGAGGGAAGAAAAAAAAAGTAGGAAACTTTCTCTCTGCTTTTATATTACTACTGAAAAAAAAAAAAATTGAACACTTAAATTAGAGGAGTTATCTTATGGGGAATATCTTTTTGCTCTCCTATGCTGAATCTTCACCGGAGTTAGGATAGTTAGAAACTGTCATTTAATTTCACTGCTCTCCTCCTGCCTTCCTTTTAGAAAGAGAAAAATAAATTGCAATTGTCACATTCACTTCTCTCCAAGATCCAGTCTCAAGGAACATCACCAAATATAATGAGTCTTGGTGTTGCTTGGTGCTAGGAGTGCATCTCACTGGAGAGCAGCAAACAAGCAGCTCGCAGCCTCCCGGAGGGGAGAGCCCTGGCATGGCCACAGATCCACGAGGGTGACAAGCTGATGCCAGAGCACCAGCCTGGAGGCTCCCTGCAAGATTAACGCCTCTGCTCAGTGAGGTCACACTCTGGATTACAAGACTGATAGTGGTAGAGTGTAGTGGTATGGTTTTTTTAAATTAAAAAAACCCAACAAACACACAAGTTGAACAGGAAGAGTAAAGTGCTGTAATTTCGTATGCATAAAAGCGCACCCTGCTAAACATACTCTGAGGTTTGCACAGTTGCCTGTGGAATACTATGAATCCTATGCAAATACATCGAAGACAATATTGCTATACCTGGTTTACCACTCTAATTTTCTTTCTTCATGGGCACAGGTTCCATTGCTGTTGATGGGAATTCTGTTCATGTATTAGCAAGGGAATAAATTCCTTAATTTTCAAATCTCAGTCCTACCTTTTGTAAACTAGAATCTCCCCTCCTGCTAATTCAATTTGCCTCTCTGAGACTGTCCCCAGTAGAAGGTGAATCAATCACTTCATGAAAGGCACCTCTGCATGACTGCTACAAGAAAGTCTCCCTAGTCCTTAAGCATTAAACATGCGCAGGGTAAAAGAAAACACATTTAAGAAACACAGTAAGGAAAAAGGAAGTGCCTGTAAATCTGCCAAATTCTAAATTAGCTTAATTTGGGTATTACTATCCACAGGCCAAGAATGTAAATGTGCATTTTTCATTGAAAAAAAATAAGCAATTTTTCGCATGTCCACTGAAATCCTGTATTGCGCAACAATAACAGCGACAGTGGGTCCTGTGCTGAACTTTACACTCTCTTGAGAAGAATATACACAGTCCTTTTGAGGGACCTGGGTTTTTCCCTCTGATTTCCAAAGGACTTTTGACAAATGAATTCATAGGTAGCTGGAAAAGAGTCAGTTTGAAACAGAAGCGTCTTTTACAAGGAGAATTACCCTGTCCTTAGACCTCTCCATTTTACATAGTAAAACATTTACTTTCTCCCCAGTGAGATTTTGAATTTAATTCTGTAAAAGGCAACTGCCATCTTTCTTCTGGGAAGGGTGCTTGTCAGTGTGACAAAACAAAGAGGCAAAGGCCAGACACAGTAGCAAGTGAGCATCTGAGTTTCCTCCCAGCCCACGAGCCAGGGACACCAAACACAACCAGCAGGTGTGCAGCATGATCCAGGTGACCCTTCATGCCTGTTAAGGCACACCTGCCTGTGACAGAACAGTACTGATGCTACTGGTATGCATTGCTTCAAAATGCAAAAAGGATGAATTCTTAGAAGAAAAAAAGGTGCATCCAGGGCTATGAAATTGAAAACTGCTTAAGAAATTAATGAAACAAACTCATCTGTGACAGTGAGCATCCTGAGGAAGCACTGCTGTAGAACTGGTCTGTTCTTATCCTCCCCCCACCATGATATTCATGACAGACCACGCTTGGAGACAGATACTGGGGAGACAAATCTCTTGTCTGACCAGGTATGGCAATTCTTACACAGGGCTGCACAACCTGATTGCTTCATTTGGACATTAGACACACGAGGATCTTGTACTAACTTCATCCATTTACCCCATTCTCATTTCCAGCCTGGTGAAGATGAAAATCCACTGTCTGTTTCAGGCATAAAACTGGAAGAGGCTGAACAGCTCTGTGGAGCAACCAGCCCTGCATCTCCCTGTCAGCTGCCCTGGGAAAACCTTCTCATTTTCCTCCCCTCCAGCCCTGAAGCAAAATCAACTAATATCATGGCTGCCTACACAGCACTCCCAAACCCTTGCTGGCAATTCTTTATAGTGCTTCTGGTGAAAAGATTTATGATTTGTTTTTCTTATTTTTTTTCCCCCATAGACCCTGGTTTAATATCACCTATTTTTTCATGCCTCTTTGTCCCCACTAAAAGAAGAGGTTTCCCTTTTTCCTGCCAGGAGCAACCATAAGTGGTCCAATACCCAGCAGTTTCTCCCCAACCTGTTGAGATTCCCTTCCTGTTACCACAGCACCCACGATGGCTGTGGCACTCCCCTCTCCCCAGGATCCTGCAAGGGCAATTCCTCAACTTTGAAATGCTTTCCTGAAATTATGAATAATGAATACTTGGAGTTTTTTGTGCTACCTCATCTGTAGTGGTTCAAGGCCAAGCAAAGCAAAGCATGAGGACAAATGTGAAATATTATATTGGACTAATATAGTTGGAAAAATAGACAAGCCCTTCAGTACATAAATCTCTCTTTAGGCAACCTTGTGCATCCAAAGTTTGTGCTTCTTTCTGACAGTTGTTCTACTAGGCTTCTCCTTTGGGAGTTTCTTTGTTTTAATTCAACAAACAATTCAGCAAGCTTGTCAAGAATTAATTAGGTGGCTCAGGCAAAAAAAAGTCCACAACCATCTCTTACCTCTGTTTACAGCAGGCCTGTTCCAGGCTGGTTGCACCTATATTTCTGCTGCAATTCATAAAACCTGTATTAATCTGCAGATTGCCTTCCCTCACAAAGCCCTAACAGCTCCCCGTGTCCCCTGCTTCTCTGTTTGGCAAAACAAAATTCAGGGAAGAAAGAAAATGATATGGTAATTAAATTCTCTCTCTGTTTTAAAGGGACAAGCAGTCTTTCTGTACTAATCTGCTCCTTGCAAATTCAAGACAACTACAAGGGAATTAATATTGTACAGTTCTTGCTAATGTACTAATTATAAATTGCTGGCTACCAAATGAAAAGTAGGAACAATAATACACAAGATGTTATTAAAAACCACTTACAGTAGCAGAAGTTAACAATTTTTATCCAGAGGATTCTGCTATAGCAGATGGGATTACACTACAAAAATAAAATCTCCAATATAATTCTCCAATTCGTTCTTCATCAATCCTTTCAAGATTAAGAAGGTTTTAAGTCACAGTAATTTGGAAAGGGAGGGATCCAAACCTGTGGATAGTCTCAGTACAGAGTAAACCCCAGAATTTTCCATAGGCAAACAGCGAAACTTAATTAACAGGTCAAGTGAGTGATTTGAGGGATTTTGTAACACCTGTTTCCATGTTCTCAAAGGGACTATTTTTAGCAATATTTGAGAGAGGACCCATTTTGACTATGGGCCAAATGCAGTAGATTAAGTAAACTGGTTTTCTGATTTCACTCTAAACACAGTTTCCCCTTCTCCATATGTTCAGATTTCTGTGGATTTTTTTTTTTGTTCCTCTGCAAATATATTATAACTATGCAGAAAGGATGGAGGATTTCTATTTTTTCAACTTTGATAAAATGGAATATTGTCCTTCAAGGTGTATTATTGCTCAGAATAAAAAGGGACTGAAGCTGATAGAGGATGATACTGAAGTGTCATATCAAAAACGATTTAACTTGACATACACAGCATGGAATTAATTTCAAGGGAAGATTATTGGTTTCATAGTGTGTAAAATTGTTTGGGGTAGATTCATCTTATCCTATCTCTAGGATTCAGCTCTAGGACCTTCAGATCCTTCAATCCCTCAAGGCTCCAAAGATTTAAAGTTTTGGGAGTGGGAGTTTCTTGGGCTGGGAGTTTTGAGGGACTGGCTCTGCTGAACACAGAACTGACAACACAGCAGACTAAGCCAAGATGTCTCGAATCTGCTGACCTAGATCTACCTCTCTGATGCTGCAAAGAGTAGAAAAACCCTTTAAAAAGTCTTCATCAGTTCTAGCATATAGAAAAAAATTTCCACCTTATCATTAAAAAGGTGATGAGTCCAGTTCTCAGCATCTTGTTGTCAAAGATCCTATATGAACATTGAAGTGAAGAAAATATAGAGCAGGAGAAACAGGCACGTAATGCAAGAGCCACGTGAGATCAGCAAAGCTACACCTTTGCAGGAACACATTTATTAAAAAAAAAAGTGTGCACTTGAATTTTACCTAATTAGCCCCTAATAGCAGGTAAAAGGATTCTCAGTCGTTATCCAATTTTTTGCTTATCTTAGTAAGAGTATTTCTGCTGTGTTGTACACATCATAAAGGTAAGATCAGACTCCAAGAAAAGTGCTCCAGAAGGTATTAAGACTGTCCCAAGTGCTGTGACACTGATACATTTCCTGGAAAATGTTGTGTTGGATTACCAGTACTCTGCATGTTCTTATGTTGTAAATAGAACTTTCCACCTGGACTACATCTCCCAGGCTGCAATAGGGCCTCATCATTCACAGGGAAAAAACAACAAAGCATCATGCAAAACATCTGACCAGGAGATCTAATCACTAAAGGAGAGCATGAAACTGTGAAATGTCCATTGCTGTAGGATATTAGTGCAGCTTTTCTAACCAAAAGCTTCTGGGTCCAGCTGCTCATCCAAAAAAGAAAAAAAAAAGTACTTTTTTTTCTATTTATTGCTGGTTTGGAAAATTTCTTGCCTGATCAGTACTTACATAGATCTTTTTAAGTGTAAATGATGCTACTGAAATCAGGAAAGCATGCACATTTCTATCTCTATTAATGTGACTAGAAAATCAAGTTCTCAACCAGCCAGCACATAAAATAAAGACACATGGAATTAAATTCATTGTGTTCACTCAGTAAAAAGTGAACTCAAATTAATTATGCAGACTTTAAAAAACACATTTAGGATATGATTTGTTCAGAGAGGTACGTTTTGCACACTACCTGAATCTAGCTGAGAACACATAAAACATTTATTTCATTTTCTGGTATGTGCTAGTTTAGTACAATACACTCAGCCATAATGATGTACCTAACAATTTTATGGTCTTGTATGATTCATGCTGCAAAGGATACCGTGCCACACTGAAACCTTTTTATTATCAATCACTTGGAAACACAACCTTGAAGACTGGCATTAATTAAGAGCATAAGGATTTACAAATGCTTCTCCTTCATTCTCTGAATATAAATATTCATGGTAGTACCTATGGATCATTTCTTGAAGTAAAAATTGATCTTGGAAAATAAGAAGTTGTAAAGGAAATAGAAGCATAATTATGAAGGCTGTCTTCAAATCTTACACCTGGAGCACTTTATAACAATAATTCTATCCTTTTCGTAACAACAAAAATATTGGAATAATTACGGAATGATAACAAAGATGACCATGAATTCAGATTCCTTGTTAAAATCAGTTTTAAGAATTAAAAAGATGAAACTTCTATTTGCTTTCTTTTTTTTCTTTACCAATTGTTTTTTCTCTGGTTTCTTTTTGGTTTCTTTCTCAGTCCAGCAGGCCTGTCAGATATCCACCTCTCATATGCACATTTACATCCCCATTTCCCAGTGTTCATGCCAATATTGCTGCCATTTCTATCTGTACACCTTCCTGAACAAATCTTACAGCTTTTTTTCTACATATATTCCAAGCTAGGCATTAGCCATACCCTAAAGTATTTGGTTTTCATTTGTATTTGTGTTCTTAACTCTCTTCCTGTAACTAATTATGGGAAATGCATGCATCTTTAACACACATTAAAATGAACATACGTAACTGAATGTGTTACCTGTTTGAAAACCTATTGCTTGTTTAAATTTTTATTATTCCAAAGTACAATAAGTAATATATATACATGAAAAAAATTGCATATGTAGTAATAATAAATGCAGAAGGATTGGTCCCACCTCACCTCAGGTATGGAAAAATAATTCATTTATTGAAAACAGATTAAGTACAGCAAAGAAAAAGATTGGCAGCAACTAGTGATGCCTGTGGTGAGGAACTCATTCCTCTAAAGAGGCTATAACTCATTAGACTGAGGTAAGACAAACACTTTGCTAACTGCAGATTTGAGCAAAGTCCAGAAATCCAAAGTTCTTCCTAGCTTTAAACACAAAAAGAAAACTACGTTTCAACTAGGATATTTTCTATGTCATCAGGAAACAAATATTTTTCATTTAATAATTCCATAAGTAAATAAAACTGCTCCTGGTGATAAACACTGAGGCAAAATGACTGAAAACATTGTCTTCATGACTGTCCTGAAGGTAAGTGAACAATCTGAACTTGTCCACACTTGATTTCTCAAAGTTTAAAATCTGCCAGCTAATAACTGGCAAAGAACACTGATAAAAATCAAACAAAATTGACTTCTTAGTTACTTTGATTTTTTTTCTCCTCTTTTAATGTTGTTGACAAGACTAGGAGATGATGCAAAAATATCTTTCTGTCCCTTCAACCCCCTCGTTGATTCTATTTTGTCATTATTATTTTGTTCTAACACGCATGCCCCAGCTTCTGGAGTTCATCAGCCTAAAACACCATTTAGTATCTTCTGTTTTCAGATGAGCTCTTATTAACCTAACCCTTCCAGTGAATAATGCCTATGCATGTACAGTGTGTGATTAAATACAACTATATTCAGTGCTTTCATGTATGAATTCTGCTTGGGAGAAAAATTGCTGTGCTGCTGGACAGCATATTTAAATTTTCTTCCCTATCACAATTATTTATTATTTCTATTAGCTAATGTTGTTTTACTCCTAATTATGGGTAATTAGATGATGAGTTGTCAGCACAATCCATTCACTTAGAAGCTTCTACATTTAATTAACTCAAGATGGTTTTGAACATTTAAATGTCAAAACAACATTTAGAAAACAGAACATTAACATGTTGTTCATTGAACTGTACATTATAGAATGTGACTTAAAGAACCAAAGGTTTCAGTGTGATGACAGGTCTCAAATTCTACTTGTAGGGAGTCCAAATTTGCTGTACATTTTGACAGCTTTAATACAATGGCTTTGGGCTTAGCAGGTCACCTGTTACAGACCTTCAGTGCTGATCTGAGAATATAAGGGACTTGGTGGATAACAGATACACACCCTTTCCAAAACCAGCATCTAGGAAACCTGCAACTTCAATTTCCATCCATTTTAATGGGTTCAACACAGGGATTGCTCCTCTCAACAAAAAACGGAAAAGGAAGGTAGAACCAAACCCATCAGCCTTTGAAGAGCAGCTCTAGACAGAGAAGGTTTAAGGTGGCAAGGTCTGCACAACCATGTTTATTCTGGTCTATGTGATAAGAGACAATAAATGTGCCCATTTCTGTCAGTTTTTACACAGTTCTGCAAGAGGATGGTCAGAGCTAGTCAGGAGAAGGCTCGTGGGAAGTGTCAGAGAAAGAAAGACTCTGCCCCACCTACAGTTTTGTATTTAATGTTACTACTGCTGAAAAAGCACCCCTGAAAGCCTGAAAAACTGTTGTAACAGCTGAAACTGTTGGATATTTACAATGACATTCTTTGTTCTGTTTTAACTTACCTTTTGAAAATAATCATTAAGCAACCTACCTGACCATCTTAACCTAACGTTTCTTCTTTAACATAGGAAATCACAGCACAATCTTACAAAGCCTAGCAGCTAATGAACATGTTAGTGCAGTTTCCTGTTCCTGGTAACAGTCTCTTGAGGGTCCACAACCTTGCAGTGCAGGACACCAGGCACTGACATTGTATTGTTCATGAAGAATAGATACAAACAGGGATTTGGCCTTATGAGCTCTCCTGGAGAGGAACAGAGCAAGGGTGGGAGAAGAGCTCAGGTCCCATCATGAGTTTGAAAACATAACTGG
Source organism: Manacus vitellinus (assembly GCF_001715985.3). Classification (NCBI taxonomy): domain Eukaryota; kingdom Metazoa; phylum Chordata; class Aves; order Passeriformes; family Pipridae; genus Manacus; species Manacus vitellinus. The sequence continues at coordinate 13,476,095 of NW_021938838.1, forward strand.
GAAAAAATTCCTTTCCTAAGATACCCCAATCTTGCAAAGTACTGAGCCCAGGCTGGGAAATTCTGAGTTAATCCTTATTCCCACAGTGACCACATGTAAGTGTTTTCCTATCAGAAAACCTGCCAGAGGGCAACTGAGATGTTTGAGATAATATCTGATGAGGAGTTATGTTTTCCTCTTATCATCAAGATTTTTGGAAGGAGGTTTGGAAAGACTTGAGAGCTTCATACCTCACTCAAATCCATCTAGATCACTGGATGAAGGCAGATTCTTGCACTGTGAGCTTCAAGGGTACACGTGAGAAAATGGTGGTTTTAAAGTTGCCTTTTTCCAACCTAAAAGCTATAACTGTAAGAGATTTCTTTGCTAAAGATTCAGAGTTGATGGGATCCATCCTGCTCTATCAAAATTTCAAACTGTTCTCCAGGGTCAGAAGCTCTGGCATTGGGAAAGGGCTTTGTGACTGAACCCAATCTATGGTCATCCTTCAGTTGATACATGCATTTGCTTAAATTTCTCACAAAATCCCCATGGCCATCCAGATGCAGCTTTACAATGCTGAACAAAGCAGCAAAACAAAAATACAAGTCACCAGGTATATTTCCTGCAGTAAGTCAAGTCATACATATTTCAATTCACATGGTGTTTGCTCTTTCACATCTCTGAAAGTTATCCTGCTTTTCACTCTGACAAGCTGTCATCGTTTCTAGTAACGCATTTTTGTTTCAGTGTTGGGAGACTTTTCATTACCTTCTGTATCAGAAGAACTGTTTTCCCCAGTACATATCCCAAAGGCCCGAGTGAAAGAATGCTGCCTTCTTGCTTTAGTACCAAAGCTAGAACTTGAGAGTCAGCACAAATGACAATGAAAGGAAATTACTGAGAATTTGGGGTGTCTCATACCAAGTAGACAGAATAACTTTAGGGTCTATAAAACAAACACAATTTCCTTCTGTTGTACAGTAGGCATTATTCATTACCAGTATAGTTTTGTTGTGGCTGTGCTGCGTTCTGGTACTGAGCATCAACAACATGACAGAAATGTTTCAGCTTTTCTATTCTCTTTCTACAAATGTGAATGTAACAGTAAAGCCAAATGACAGGTACTCCCACACTTACTGGTATTCACTCAGTCAGGCACAGTTTGAACAGCATGGTGCCCAGATGAAGCTGCGTAAGCCAGCACCTATTAGCTGCTTCCTTTGATTCTCCTGCTACTGCTCAGACACAGTGCAGGATGTTGCAAAGGATAAGCAGCACTAAAAAGAGACAAAAAAAATTATTATCCCAAACAAAGGTCAATAAGGTACTCTGAAGACTTTTCCTGTTTCACTTTCTGGTTTTCAGAACAAACAGTCTTGTCAAGATCTCAATGGTTTCCCTGAGCCTGAAAGATAATTCAGGATCTCTGTATAGTTTGAGGAAGTTTTTTAAAAAATGCAGCACGCAGTGTGGCATTTTGAAGCCTCTCATACAGGACTGAAAGGTAAAGCAGCAAAATAATCATGATGAATGCCTTTTCTCATTCTTTGTGTCACCATTCCTAAATTCCTTTCTATTACCAACAATAAGACACAATTTTCAAAGCTAACTTCACTTTAAAAATTAACGTCAAGATATGGCAGGACTGGGGATGGTACTTCTGCCTTTCCTCAAACTAACAATTCTTTACATATTGTTTTCAGTTCCTGAGAGTGTCCAGAATAAGCTGGGGTAGTGAGATCAGTTTGCATCTATGCTGTTCATGACTGCATTTCTTTTCCTCTGGTAGTTATGCTCCAGACTCTTACATGCAAACCCACTATTTTTCAAATTAATGAATTCAGAAAGTTAAAATGTGTGTCCTACAGGCTATGAGTGAATCTATACGCATATACATGAGCACATATAGAGGAAGTCCTGGGAAACTCATGTAGTTTCTGGCTGTGTGCTCTTTGAAGTTCTATGTTGTATAGTTGGACATGCCAAAAGTTGAACCTTCAGTAAGACTGAAATAAATTAAAAATAAATGCAGAAATTCTCAGAGGTTGATATGTGACTTGGAGAGCCTTAAATGGCCAATGAATTTCAGCTTGCAGAGTTACTATGCCATAATTGCATGGTTATGAACTTTTACTAGTTGACTGCTCCCTTCCAACTTGCCCATTTTTTAAATCATCACAGGCCTCTCTCTGCTCACAGTGAAGCCCAAAGGCTGTGTTCCAACTGCTGCTCCTGGCAAGTGGGGCAGGACTACAACAAACAGTGCACATTGCAAGCAGAGGAAAGGTCTGTGAAGAAAGGAGTCCTGCTGCTCCCACTGAAAAATCCACACCTAAAATAATCTTTCTTTTCATCAACGATGTCCTGGATGCTAATGCAACAACAAAAACCACACCAACCTATGGTGCAGGTTTGACAGAGTGAGGGTAATGCAGAACACCCTCTTCTTCAATTTTGAGGCATGTTTGGACAGCACTGACTGTATTTCTCTAACCCTAATATATTTGACTGAAATAATCCTTCAGGCAGGCACCAATTTCTCATTCATAAGAGAGACATGGAATCCTGCTCTTGACTGAAATATTTTCAATCTTTCAGAACATAACCACATGCATAAGTAATAACTGTGGATATGTTTTAGCAGTCCCCTCATCTCAGTGAAGTCTATATATAAGTGGCATCAAAGTACTGTATATTTCTGCTCTGCAATACTTATGTAAATCATTACTATTTTGGACACAGTTCTCTGTTAGCACCAACATTTGTGGCTTGCAAAAAGCTTTTTTCTACGCTTATGCTTGGCATTCCTACCAGAATTATAATACTGAGAAATCATCACAGCCATCTAAAGGGGCTTGTGCATGAAGTTCCTGCTCCCTTAAATTCTGCTTAAGTCAGAATGACTAATGGTCTTTTTCAAGGATGACTAGATTTATACATCTTCCCTGTGAACTCAGTGCTCCCATGAAGCCAAGAAACCTTTTATTAAAATACTAGCAATATATCTACATTTCACCCTCAGTACCAGCAGAACTAAGATTTCTACAGGGCAGAATACTTCCCAGCAGATCAAACTGCAAAAACAGCAAACCAGGAATGACTGAGAATCACACTGCAGAAAACTGGCGCTGCATTTCCAAAAATAAACTCCAGTTCCAACCCTCCCCTTTCATTCCCACAATCAAATACAGGTGCAGCTGTACAACAGTAATCAATGGCGGATACAGACAGATGTGCAACCCTCCAATTTGCAAACAAAGAACGCACATGTCAGTAGCATGGACGGCCACGTCTTCACTTCAAAGAGTTTGGGACTGTATTTTGGCAGGCAAAAACATACATGTGTTTGGGAGGCTCAACAGTGCAAGAAACGATCGTGTGCTCACTAATCAAAATCCAACCGAGGCCTTCTTTGACAATTTGGCCCTAAATACTAAGCAGTGCCTGGGGGCTGATTAAAATTGACCTCTCCCGGGCATAGATCATGCAACACTAAGAAAACAAGCTGAAGAAACAGAAGCAAAGACTGCTGTTCCCTGCATCTTTATTGGTATGAAAAGTCTTAAGACGCCAAACAAGGGGGGGTGTTCAGGGGGAGACGTTAATATCTGAGGAGGGAGATCAAAAGCAGTTAACGTTCCTGGCACTGCACTGTGGCATGTGTATCTTTATACTTTTAAACTTACAGTAAAAAAAAAAAAAAAAGAGAGAAAGAGAAAGAAACATTTCTTTGTTAAATCAAATATTGCCACATGTTACTCATTTTAAGTTTGCTGTCCTGAGATCCAACTTAATTTAGTCTGCATTGAACATTTCTGATGTGAACATTTAATGTGGCAATGTTTTGCTCTGCCAGGAATATTATCTGAATGTTAAACATGAACTCAATTTATTCATCAGAATATGGCAAGCATGATACCAAAGGTCATTTTGTTTATATTGTCCTCCAACTCCATAACTTATGGCCTGTTTCTTTCATCTTCAAACCTCAGAACACTCAACATTATTGGATGTTACAGTGTGGGGAAGAGAACTGGATTCTTTTTTTTTCCTTAACATTTTTATTTGGAACTGGAGGGAAGGAAACAGCCTTGTTCAGCAGCAAGGAAAAGCACAGAACATGCAACACATCTGCTCCACTGTGGACTGGTAACTGATATGCAAGATAAGGTTGCCCTGGCATGAAGGATGCATAAGAAGCAGTTTGCATTACACCTTCATATTCACAATGCAATTATAGCTTTTTGATTCTTTAAGTAGTTGCTGATCTCAGTCACATCAGAATAAAACCACAACCACCAAAACCACATTTTCCATGCAAAACACATCCACAGAGTCCTCACAGAACCCGTGAGCCAAATTCTGACATTAATTACACTGGAAGAACTTTGTAGCAGTATCACATGCATATGGAGCTCTGCCGTTCAAAACTGTACCTACAGCAGCAAGATTAGCTTAGAAACTCATACCTATTCTTCTGAAAGCATCCTACATTGCTCATATTATTAGTTAATGATTTCAACATTGAAAATTCTTCTCCCTCCTCCCCTCGACATTTTGAACCAAAAAGAATAGAACCACACAAACTCATAGGCGGGTAGATGAAAGAAATGTGAACAGAAATGCTTCAGAACAACCCATTCTTTACTATTTCTCATTACTTCTAAAGAGTTATTAGAGGAGTTCACCCCACTTGCTGATGACCCAGTGTTAGTTTATCACTTATTGTTTCAGATGTGAAATTTTCTTTTGCTTTATTGAAGAGTCATTTCCCTGCTATTATACTGAATTTATAGCACTTTCACACACTCACATATCAGATATCACAAAAGGAATATCCATCTGCTAATGCACTATCAATAAAATCTGAAGAAACAAAACTGATTATTGGTGCTTAGCCTTTTCAAATCCAGGCCATAGAGTCATTCAATATGTTATTGATACTTCCCATCAAAACACTCCTCTGTGCACTATAAATGTGAGACTGAAGAAAAAGAAATGTCTCAAACTTTACCAGAATAGACACCTTTACAGAAAACCCCAGGGAAAGCACCCTAATGACCCAGGGGAGCCACACCCAGAAATGCTGCACTGAAAGATGAACAGGTAACACAGCGTAGCCATTCAGAAATTCAAAAGGATCAAATCCAGTGCAAGGCACTCCCCAAAAGTCTGAGCACCCCATCTAAGTGTCAGGTTGATCCAGAAAGGCATTTTCATAACAGTGGACTTCTCCGGAACTTCTAGATCTAAAACTTATTTTTATTCAGGGGTTGATGGCAAGCCTGCCAAAAGCATCAGGCATTGGACTATCTCTGCTTCTGTAATCTTAGCCCTGACTTCAGTGATGGCAGAACCAAGCCTTAATCCTCCTCACAGAATACACCCATGATGACAATTCAGAACATTAAGGTTGTATTTTAAGTGTGTGTATTAGTAGATCCCATAGTTATATTTCTCCTTAGTCATATATATTTTATGCAAGTAGTTAGTGACCTCAGCAGTTAATTCTATTCATTCAGAGCCTTCTATTTTTTAAATTTTACAGATACAGCCACCTTAAGTCTAATAATTACAAAGATCTTCTTTTTTTAGTGACAGACAGACACACACACAAGTGTGTTAATTGACAGAGTACCTTACCTCCATAATGCATTCTTATGTTTTATATACAGGTAAGCTTCAAGAGTGCATTTCTTAATCTAATGAAATATTTATCAGATCTGAGATCTAAAGTGTACATATTCAATTTTTTATGCACATCTTTACATGATTCATGAAATTCACCCATAATGTGAGTTCTTTTCATTAAATTTTGTTTTTATGTATCATTGTTACCCTTTTTTTTTTTTTACAACCAGATTTTTATTAAACTGACAAATATCATTCAGGTATCTTTGAACAAAGTAGCTCTTACCTTGTGATAGAAATCATGAAGCTCTGAGTCCTGAGGTAGATTTCCCTGTAAATAAACAAAAAGAAAAGAACTAAATTCAGGATAATGCTAAATTTGCAGTGAAGAACAGTGTGTTAGGTTACATGGGTTAGTTTCCTTATTAAAGTTTATGAATATGTTCAAACATGGCCATTGCTACATGGAGTAACACAGATTAAAATGAATATTCTGAATGTATATAGAAATGCACTGTCTCAACCCAAAACGGATTTTGGACTGAAGATTGTTGGGTTTCTTAATGAAATTCCTGCTCTCATACATCTTAAAGGGCAGCTGGATTTTCAAGCAAAAGCTACTCCTGTAAACCAAAATTTAGTCTTGTGTTAGAGGTACAAGGGAGTATAATTCACTGGTCAGAAACAGGCTGATTATTGATACATATATATATATATATATATATATATATATACACATTGGGGGGTTTCTGTGTTTGATTTTACTTGCAGCTCTGCAGAAATGCAGATAAGACACAGGCTTTTATCATTTTACAGAGCCCAGCATGGAAGGTGGGCATATGGGCACTACCCTGGACACAGCTCAGAGAACTGTGAGCTCTGCTGCTCCAGCAGCAGAAACTGGCCCACAGCTTGAGGGATTTGTTTTGGGGGGCCTCTGGTTCCATATCCCTCCATGCTGCTCTGTGCCTTCCAGCAGCACTTGATGAGGTTGTTGTGAAGTGCCCTCCATCACTCAACAAATATTCCTTCATCTGCCTCAAGAAACAACTACCCAATTTACCCATTTTACTTTCTTAAAATGGGCTTGATTTGAAAATCACAACCACCAGGAACACATTTTATTCCTCTAGAAAACAGGAAAATATCACAACACATTGATACCCTGCAAGCCATTTCACAGTGTTCAACCATCATTCCTAAGAGGGCAAAGCATTTAGGTATAGAAGCTATATAATAGATAGCTGACATCCCACCTTAGCCCCTCTGTATCATCTTTTTTTTTTTTTTTTTTTGGATACACTCTAACACATCTTTGAGGTACTCTCAACTCATACTGACTCAGTAGAAGACAGGGGCTTGACACTTTGTATAACCTCAGTCTCAAAAATGGAAGTAACAAAGAAAAGTTTACAATGTCATTTTTCAAATTCTGCTAAATAGCACAGAACTGCAGATGTTACATTACAGAGTCTCAAAATCATAGGGAAAATGCTTTAAGTTTCTAAATCATTTGAGGCACCAAATTGCACTACTTAATGCTAACTGCACATTGTATTTATTTTTTTAAGAGAAGAAATACTTTTAAGTACTAACCCCAGCTACTGACCCTGTACGTGAACTAATTCCTCAACTAACATCTGAATCACTTTTTCTTTCCCTTAATTTCAGTGGGAGGAAAAGAAAATCCAAACACCATCCCTCTTTCCTTCGTTGTTAAGATGAACATTTTCTCATGCGTAAGTTTTAGGCAGAAAACAGAATGTCTCTACTGTGAAAATGGGTGAAGAAAATATTTATTAGGCTGGAAAGTTAATCCAAGTTCAAAACCAGCAAAAGAATTCTGGCTTTTAATACTAACTCCTATATAGAAAAATGCATATTGTACACGTGTATATACACAGTGTATATGGCTGTATATGTTTTATATGTATGTTCCACTTTATACAGTAGTCAACTGGATGAGATCAGGGTTTTCTTTTTCCTTGCAAAAGTTATTGTCACAAATACTATAAAATATTATTGCAATAATTCCAGTGACAAGACTGTCTGTGCAGTCAGCAATTTCAGTTCTGTTTATGGTCCGGGACATATATAGTATTTTTGCAATTAAAACATAACAAAAATAATAAAAGAGATCTGTTCAACAGCTGAAACCACTGTAAACACTAAGGTCAACTGCTTGAAAGAACAGAAAGTGACTGCAAGATTAGTTTCCCTTGAAGTTTTCCTCTAGAGCCTTGTAATCTGGCATGCCAAGCAGTACTTCTGAGGAAGGGTTCCAAATCACTAGATTTTTCAGCATCACTAAACCTTCATAAAACACAGTCCCATGCTACTTTTAGTTACATTGTTAAGTTAACCACAGCTCCTAGAGATGCTTAAAAAAAAATAAAAAATTAAAATAACCTAATTGTTCAGTGGTTTCATTTGTCCACTTGGTCAGGATTCCCCAAACTTGCACAAAAGCTTCTTGTTATCTCTAGCAAACGAGCTTGCTGGCTTTCAACAGCTAAAGGAGTTCCAGCAGAAAGATTGGCCTGAACCTCTACTCAGAGACTAAAAAACTACACTGGTCTGGAAAAAAAGCATTCCTCCAGCTGAGCATGCATGCTGGTGGCTGGACTAAACCATTTCCCCAATTAAATATCCGTGTTGATAGCCCAGTCTCCAGGAAGCTCTGTCGTCGTGCCATGGGAGAAAACTGACATTGATTCCCTCCTGCAGCTCTCATTAGTGAGGCCAAAGGGGGAAAGAGAACCTGACTTACTCTCACTCTCCAAAGGAGAGGATCACCACAGAGGTGCCCCTCATGTGAGAGTACAGGGCCACCAGCCTGGAGTGTAAAGTCAGGGTTTAGATTCATTTAGAAAAATGAACAAATCCAACAAGAGATGCTGCCACTCTCCCGCTAGTTCAAAGCAAAAAATGCACTTAAACAATTCATGGTTTATAACAACACAGATCACAAAGAATAAAAGAAAATAAATGTTACATAAATCATTTAATCTCTTTCCCAATTCAGTTCATTAACAGCTTCAAAAATAAATCAAAATAACTTTGCCAAAAAAATAGAAAGCTGAGACAATTAGATTTGTACAGCCAAGTTATTGTGCTAGCATTCCAAGACATCTTGAAAAGCACACCAACAAATTTTTGGCTAAAAGTATTACTAGAAAGAATACTTTTCCTTTGAAAAATGGCTTAGCATGCATGTAGCCCATCCAGAGTAGCTCCAAATATGGCTCCATGCTGCATTTTTTCTTTCCCAGTTCTAAGACCAAATGCATGGCACAGTCAAGGTGAGTATCCAGGGTAACAAATCAGAGGAGCTGAGCATCTGAAGTGACCAGGGCACAGAACCTTTGGGCAGGCCACATTCCTTTTACAGCAGTCAAGAAGGCAGGAGAGCACAGATTTTATGCTTTCACTTATCCTAGAGAAGAGAACCATACAACGAGTGAAATCTGCTGGACTCAACTCTTCCTCACAGCCCTGGAGACTATGGATCTGCTTTGGGGCTTTTGTACTTTAAAGCCAGAGCAGATTCTTACAAGTTCAGTAGAACTGTGAGGAAGAGAAGCTTAGGTATGCCCCAATGAGCAGCTACACACTTTAGCAAGTTGCTACATCCTGTACACTATATAATATTTATACATCTTAGCATTTTTTAACTTCTCAGAAATTTCTACCAATGAAATTTTTACCAATTTTCCTGCATCCACTCAAAGCTTCTTTGTTATTTGGTTGCAAAAAGATTATTTCTTTTCTGAATAGGTACCAGTATAGTCTATGAAAACTAGTGTTTTTTATTAAACTTGAAAAATCATAAGCTCTTCCTAATGTCAAAGTTGCTTTTCTAGTTTACTAACAAAAGACAGTAGACAATAAAGGAAATATGAGTGAAGCTGGGAGGTGTGTCAAAGTCTCACAAAACTTATGGTGTGACTTTTTTACAGAATGTAAAAGTTTTTATTGAAGTTAAATTCCTGAAGTCACAGGATTAAATCCTAGCTTCAAGTTAAGACTTTGTATGCTTAAAATCTTACTTAAAGGCTGGAGAAGGAACTGCAAAAGTTCACCTGCTCCAGGATGATGGCTTTCTCATTTGCTGGTGTGGTACCATTGGTTCAAGGTTCAACTCAATCATCCCCAGGTAGGTTGCACACATTAGCACATCTCCCAGGGTTGCAAACTACATCCCAAGAGATGAATCAGTTTTAAAAATTGTCACAACATTGTCAACTTTGATAGGTTGGAGAGAAAGTTAAGAATAATGGTCCAGAATCAGGGCCAACCTGTCAAGACATGGGGTTCAAGAACTTCTCTGAGAACACTTGAAATCCCACATGCTTTTGTCTACATTGTCTATGAGGCAAGATGATATCACTACTATTTCACAAGACTGAATGAACACTGAAATATTACAAAAATGGGATGTCTGGTAAATATCTAAAATTCAAAAGTGATACAAAACTGTGAGAAAATATGATATGCAAAAAATATGCAAAAACGAGCAATAGAACAACTAGAGCCCAGCAAGCAGAAACAGATGGAAAATGCTATTCAGAGACTAGAAAAAGCATCAATAAACTCTCCTGCAGAGGGAGTCTATAAACATAGTCACAAGATTTCCTTTGGGGAAAAAATACCAGATAGGCAAATGAAAATAAAATGTGTTAATGAAATCCAAAACAGTAAAAACACTCGAGCAAGTTCAAGATGCAAAGTTTTCGATCTAAACCTATTAATGGTTCTACAGAGTCTCCATAAACACCACCTGGATACAGCCATTTGCTCAGCATTGTCTGGAACAAGATATTTTATAGTTCAAGGTGATTAAAAAAACCCTACCTTTGTCATGTCTAGTCTCAGAGCATGCAAGAGAATACTGCTCCTGATATTTTGCTGGAAACAAAGCACCAGTAGTGACAAAAGAAGCCAAGACCCAGCAGGTATGGCAGGGCCAGCTTGCATGTGTCCTGCTTTCAAGTATTCAGCCTCATACTTTCTTGGTTGCCTTTGTACATTGTCAAACTCTGAGTAACTGGAGTTGCCCTTTACTGTTAAAAAATAAGTTTAAGTCTGTACTTTTCAGGCATCAAGAACTACAGAATAAATCTGACACGCAAGAGGGACAAATAATACAAGAATCAACCACTTTTATGCACCAGACTTCCAAGAGTTGCCACTGAAGGATCGTGTCATGCTCTGCTCACAAGTATTCAGCTGCCTGCACACATTTCTGAAGGCATTCACTAACTGAAAATCACTGTTTAGGTAGTAATTATTAGTCTCTTGGGTTTGAATCTAACCAAAGAGTGGAAAAAAACACCATGTGATTTAGACGACCAACCATTTACGGGCAAGAACTACCTATTAAATGATATTTATAGTCATACATTAATAATCCACAGGTTGAACTTTGTTCTTTAATTATATTGCAAATACTTACGCAATCATGAATACAACTGCAGAAATCAGAATGATGCATGAAGAAGGAAAAATGCTAAATGCTTCATATAAATCACATACACCACCTAAATTGACTATCATTACGTATAACCCTATATTTAGCGGTTAAAACTGTTGCTCTTACCTTGTTTTGTACTTGTCTCTTATCAGAAATAATAGTCTCTCAACACTTTTGCACATTAGTTTCACAGACTAAAGCTGAGACAGATGATACGATTTCCTCAAGCAAAACACAACAGTGGAGCCAGGGATGAACCCAGATGTCTTAATTTTCAGTTCAGGAATTATTCCAGGCTTCATTCTTTCATTTAGTGTTGAAGATAGATGTTACAAAAATAATTTATTCTGCTTCAGGTTTATTTTTTGAATTTCAGTGGAATGGTATTTTTTTATTTGGTAAGTGAAATGAATACAATGTAATCCTTGAAATAAATCCTGCCATTGAAATTATGCTTGGAAAAAGGAACCCTAACCTGGTATTTGCACAGGCAATGAACTCAAATTTCAAAATAGCAAATTTCAGCAAAATAAATTGGAAGAGTTCAACCAGACAATTTTTCTGTTTGAAAGATCAGTTTCGAACCTCTGACTTTCCTCAAAGTATATAGAAGAAACACGCTTTCAAGAATATTCTTGTCCATTACGGGTGTACCAATGCTTCATTTCTTTTAACAAAAGTTTAGGCAGAAAACTTATTCAAGAAGCTGTTCCCCCATATCTCAAAAAAATGCGCAGTGTTTTGAGATATTTGGTGACTTTCTCACAATTATTAACTTTGGGGAATATGGGAATAAAGAGCAAGTCTTGTTAGTCACTCATAAAAACTCCCAAAAATATGGATACCTTTAAATGTGTAATTTCCGCCCAGTGCACGGGTTATAAAGCACAGGAACAAGTACACAGTGTCCTCAAATCAATGCTGCTGTGACAACAGGAGCACACCTGAGGAGGAAGGCAGGAGCTGCTGGGAGGTTCAAGCTTGTCCTCACCAGGAACAGCTCTATAAAAACAGCCCCTTTTGCTGCTGCCTGCCTTTCTGCTTCTCCCACTCTGGGGACAGCAGAGCACCCTGCCACTCACTGCTAACCCAAACTGAATTCCATGTCTACAATGTGAACTTAGTCCCCCATTTTAAAAGGCTTTTTGTGGTTAAAGGAGATATATAACCAGGATGACAATCCACGAGACAGCACGAATTTATGAAGACAGAATTACTGAGTCAGGGCAAGAAAACATCTTTTGGAATTGCCTCAGATTCTAATATTTTTCCTCAATAACTTTGCCAAGCAATAACGGAGAAAAAACAAACCACAGTCTGGTTTCTGGGTGGCTAAAGTGGTTATATCCTGGGCATAAAATACCAAACAAAACTATCTTTTAATAAAAAACTTTCCTTCAAATGTAAAATTGATACCTTTTTCTGGTTTATGGATAATTTAGCTTGATTACTGTAATTGTCAGAAAAATGCTGAAATATAACTCTCCTCTTCTTTAAACAAAGATTGTCTTACATGCTCGGGATCAATCCGTTGACTCTTCTGCACTGACGGAATAACTCAGAGGGTAAAGTTTTAAAGAGACCCAGAAATTTGCCTGTCCTGACCCACTAAGGAGCATGACATTCCCTGGGATTGCTTAGTACAGGCAAAGTAAAATGAGCAAGAAGCCAACAGCTCCCAAAGCATTTCCCAGCTAAGGGAGGGAGGCACACGGTGCTAGGCCCTGGCTGCAGGTGCAAAAGAAGAAGAATGTGAGAGTTTTTGGAGGCACAGGGAGTGCAGAACATGATGTTGTCCCCAGCCAGCTGGAAGCAGGCTGCCTCCAGGCACGCTCCTAAGTCAAAACCCCTCAGTCCAGCTCCACTCCACTGCTCCCTTGCTCACCACCCCCAAGCATGGCTTACACACTTTAAGACACAATTTTATCTGTGTGACTGCTTCCCAGGGAAAATGAATTCTTTGTATGGTTCCTTGAAAACATACACAAGACCCTAACACAGAAAATATTGACAATTTTCATTATAGTGGTGTTAACTTCAATACCTAAGTGGTTCCCATTAAAACATTGACAGCATTAAATGCTGTACACTGACAAATGCATTCGCCACTGAAATTAGATCATCTAGTAAAGAGACAGACCATACGTGCTCAGCCCTAATTTTCTACATTTAGAGTCCTTTGGTAACTAAAAGGAAACTGTCTTTTTCTCTCTGAAGTACTGGAGAAACTGGCTGGAGTTTTACCTTGTTGCAAATGTCTCCTCTATAAGTAATGAGCTACTGTATAATTTTTAAATTACTATGGTAAGGCACTTTCTGAAGCAGATTGTCCATCTCTCATTCTTATTTCATACTCTGATTACTGAAATACTATCTTTGGGGTTTTATTGTCAGTTTTAGCCAATGCAGAGCTGACCTCCTCGAAACAAGTCAGAAAACTGCTACAGGATGGTGATCCTTCATTGAGAATAAACTGCTTGTTCACACATTTCACACTCTGACACAGTCTTCCCCCAGCTTCCCAGTACAAAATGAGAGATGTCATCATCTAACAGCTTGGCAAATGGCACCATTTGCTAACTGAAGCTCAGAAAAAATTTTACTTGTTGTGTAACTTTATCTGTCCAATTTATGTGGACATGAGGTCAGAGCCTCAACAGCAACACTGGAGACTGAAACTGGGGGAACAATGGAGCTGTAATTAGGGTGCACAGTGTGTATGGGGAGGTGTTATTTAAATTCCAATTAAAAATAGAGATTGCAAAAATGGGCTTGACAATATTCAGTTGAAAAGCTACTGAGAAATTAATAATGAAACTTCTGCATAGCCCTGGCCTCTGTTTGCTTACAGACTCACAAGCCATTCCTTTCCACACCACAATGTTCTCTACAAGCTTTCCTTCAGTGTCATACTTTGCACAATAGCCAACTCAGAGAGGGACTATAAAAACGTGCTGCCAACATTTAAAAACTGAGAAAATTTCTTGGCATTACTGATATAGGCCTTTACAACACCTTAAAGCTCCTTTGCAGGGGTTTCCTGTTGTTCCTCTGCGTGTTTGTTTTCAAAACTCAAGGTCTATTTCGACGGTCAGGTCAAACACGGAATTCCACAGCGTATGTTCTGCATACTCTCATTCATCTGTTCGCTCTAACAGCTTCTCAGTTTCTGTCACTCACAGTAAAATATTTCATCCCCCTGAAAGCTTAAATAGCAATAGAAATACCATTAACACATTGGCAAACTCTTGCTCAGCAACACAGTATTTAAGTGATATACCACATTTGGCATTTCTATTTTTGCATGTTACAACTGCTTTGTTCAGAATGCTTTACACAGACTGGAATTTATTAGGATCTATTCTAGTGAGTAATTTGTTGTAATGTGCTTGAAATATGCAATACCTATTAGTTATAAATCACACTTTTTTTTTTTGGCCCTCCAATGTTTAATGTTTCATTTTTATGAAGCCTAAGATTTTTAAACAAGTCCAGAAACAGGCAGAATTTACAATTTATTAAGATTCCACATATTATCTTCTTATAAGCTGTTTATATTAAACACAGAAAAGATGAACTGTAATGTAACTTTCATTAAAAACAACAACAACAACCACAAAACACATAAGTGATCAAAAGCAAAAAACTCTAGTATGAATAAACTAGTGAGATTGTTTTATGTGAAATCTGATGGGGAATTTGTTACAAGGGGTTCTTTGGTTTGGAGTGTACACAACTTAATACTGGTAGGACTATTTTCCAAGTAATGCTCCTAAGGATAAAACAAGCTCCCTTCATAGCTTGTCTGCATGTTGGCAGATGTCTGTTGTTAACAAGGGAATCTTGCATACTCTGTTCTCTCCTGGAGTTTTAATTTTGTTCTTTTATTTCTTTGTCAGTTCCTTTTATCTACAATGAAAGTCACACATCCTGAAAGCAGAGTTCCTTGTGCATATGGAATGCCTATCTCCAACATTACCATATACATACACACACACATGTTTTCTAATTCTATTATAAGAAAAAAAGAAATCAAGGAATAATCTTTGGGCACATATTGCTTAATATATTTGGAATTTGGATTTGAATCTTCACTCACTGCTGCAAAATGGTCCTAAACAACCTCTGATCTACCAATTCCACATACTCTGTTTTACATGTGAGACCTTCTCAGGAAAGACAATGCTTAACATTCTGTCAGTTCTCAGATCTCTGCCCCATCAATAAAGAGCATGCTTCTGGTGTACAAGAGACAACACTCATCCCTGGAACATCACCACAGAGGCTGCCTTTTGTACATTACATAACCATTATTTAGTGGTTAAAATGAATGTGCGTGTCAGAGGAGCTTTAAGAGTGAACTTCTATTTTATATGTACATTAGCAAATCTTCAGAGGCTACCTGGCTAATTGAATACCATCATAATTCCCCTGCACTGAGCCTGTGGAATGAGCTGCCATTCAAACATGGAATGGAAACGGAGACTGCAATATGGCAAATTTAATACAAAGACTTTTAACAGCGATTGCCAGAGGAGCTCTCAAAATTAATCACTTTCAGACAGAACAATGTTGCTAATTCCTTTAAGTTTGAAATATTTAACACACTGATCTTCTCAGAATGTAGTTCAAAGAGCATACTCCTCCTCTGCAGAGGCAACTAGGGACCAAGCTTCTTTAATAGGACTGCAAGAGCCCCAGAGTGGCTCTGCAGTAGCTTTTAAAGATGGTGGGTTAGCCTGGTTACTGGGATGTTTACTCCATCAGTTTAGTTCAACAATAATTTAAAAAAAAAAAAAAAAAAAAGCCAAAATGAAGGAACAACAATGGTCCACTTTTCTGCAGATCAACAGGGATCATCAGGGCTGATGTTAGAACAAGCCAAGACCCAGGTCTCACCATATACAGGGGGTTGGATGTACCCACACACCCAACCTGTAAGTCAGCTCTGTTTAGTTTCCCAGTGTGTGCTGATCAGTCAAACAGATGCACGTGTAAACTGCTTATTGTCAAGTCTCTCTTTCTTTTGTGCTTTGTTCCCCTTACCAAACAAACATGCTCAGGTTGTGTGACTGATCATTGCACACCAGCTGCCAAAACCCCCTGCAAGGAAAAAAGACCCAGAAGCCAAGATTGGGGTGAACCAAGAAGTTGAGTGCTATCAGCACACTGAGTCCTGCTGTAAGGCCTGGTCTGTCGTGGAGACGTTCCCCAAGAACAGGGAACAGCCTTATACATACAAATTAAAGGATTCATCAAGAAAGACCAGAAAAAAAAAAAACAGGTGAATAACTAATTCTTTGACCCGAGCAGCTTTTACCAATATCCTTAAATTTGAGAAAACAGTAGGTTTGGTTAAGAGTACTATAACTACCAAATCTATTGGTTTTCAAGTGTAATGGAAATATTCTGCTCCTCTCTTATACATCTTACAGATCTTGACATGAGTCTCAAAGATTCCCCTTTACCTCACCTGCCTTTAGACTGAGCTACATGGAGGTTATTTTTTCTACATAAGACACATGAAAACATATTAAAAGCAATCTAATTTAATTAAACCTTGGCTTAATTGCATCTGTTGGAGCTGAACTCTCAGGTACAGTGTGAGTTTCCACAACATTTTCAGGGTTTAAAACATTATTTTAAAAGTATAATGCTTATGCATTGACAGAGTTTTGCTAATGTTTATCTGTAGCAGAGAAGGAACTAAAGAAATAGTTTCATTTACTTTGGTTTCATTCTGAAGCTGCATAAGATTAAAATGACATCTAAACTCTCAAGCAGATCCCAGCTATGCCACAAATCTCACCCATCTTTTTCTTGTGGAAGAGGGTTTAGGGACTTTTAGTCTCCTAACAAATGCCTTGAGTGTGTAAAGGCAGCATATACTGTGCACACTGTCACACGTAGGGTGAAGGGTACTGAGATGTGTACTATGGCCACAGTGCAGTGTGGCACATACTGCACCATTTGTAGAGCCTTTGGAAGGAAGAAATCTGGGAGACAGCTGTCTGCCATTGTAGGGAACTAAATCAGGAACTTATGCTTCCCAGTTATATTTTCTTTTCAAATAACACTCTCAAGTATTTACTCACAAACACACATAAGCACATGCGCACACAGAGTCTCCAAATACACTGGTAAATGATTTTCTCACTCCTCAGTACTCTATGTCTTCTAGCATACAAAATTCTGGCTGCATAAAACAGTTTAGCAGAAGTATATATTGAAAATCATTTTCTAAGATCACAGAAGTTAGAGTGAGTTCAGGGAACTAAATTACACAGATTCATCTTGTTGCTGTACTGTAGATTAGTTTTCATTATATGAATCCTGCAGGCTATTGAGTGTAAGGCAGTTATAGGTGGCTCTTGTGGGATGAGACATTGTTTCCTCATTTTTTCCACCTATATTTGATGCCCACTTTTCAAGTAGTTGCAGACTGAAACTGTATAATATATATCCACACAGCATTTTTTATTTTGCTAAGATGATGATGAAGGTATATAGTAATTTCTCCCCTTCACTGGTCTATCAGAAGAAAATGCAAATGGAATTAATCCTCATTCTATACAAAGATCAATTTCTAAAACATTATCTCCTGCTCCAGACATCCATAGGCTGTAGCCACTAGGCAATATGAGAACCACTGCAGTCTTGTCTCCTCTCTGAGCAAGTATGACACAGAAAACTGCTGGGGATTCTGCTAGTTCTGCTTCCAGTTTATCAGTTGACTATGTGCAAGTTGCCTTTTCTATATCCCAGTTACTTCAGTTACAAAAACTGCTAAATGAAATCCACCTCTGTATGGCACTCAAATGGAAGCCCAAAGCTGAACTCCTATTTTCACATGCGCACCACTTCCTTCATGAACAATACTCCCCACTGCCAGCAAAAAATTAATATCAAAGTTATTGCAGCATTCACTTCTCCTGCAAAGTTTCAGTAAAGCATACAGATGTTACAATCTTCAAAATACCTGCTGGCCAGCTTCAGGGTGGACTTCAAACAGGATTAGATTACTTCCTTCTTATTACTTTATGTTAATGCTTTTATCATCACGTGCTAATCAACAGGAAAATATAGTTCCTGTTCTTGAAGATGTTAATGTAAAAAAGTACTGATTTCATAAAACTATTCTTTTAATTATGTACTTGAAAAACTGCTTAGATACATGAAAATTAAATAGACCTAATGAAGTGGAATGGAGTGCTAAGTTTAATTAAACAAATTAAAAAATTTGCAGAAATGATATTAAGTGATCTTTGAAATGGAAATGGTGTACTGAGCTCTATACTTCATGTTTAAACTACAGCTGAGTAAAATACTCCCAAATGCACACTGGTAAATTCTGCAGGGCAAACCAAGTACACCTCTACACATAAAATTTCCTACAAATATTTGCTCAGATGAAAAAATTGTCTGCACTTTGTCTTTTAACAAACATCCTAGCAGAGGCTGTCTCAACACACTTTTTTTCTACAAACAATGAAGTTTCACTGAATCTTAAAGGGAATAACTTTTAAAATAATCAACCTGAGCATTTGTATAACTCCTGAAAACCTGAGTACTAGTGCTGTGTTTGCCCACATATCCTGCTGCAAAGCACCACACAGGTGACCTGTCACAGCTCTCCAGCACTGACCTAATGCCTTCATTCACAAGATATTTCTCCTGAACAATCTGCAACCAGGAAAGTTTGCAGAAGTTGTCTGGAGAGTAGTTCTGAATACACATACTCAGGAAATTCAACAACTACAGCAAAACTGGAATGAGGTTAGAAATGAGCACATTTATGAAGTTATTGGTTTACAGCATTTCTCCTTATTTTTCCAATTCTACCTCAGCAGTCTGGGGGTTTCCACAGACAACTCCCCATTCCAGAGGTTATCAGGCAGTGACCTGCTTGGCTCCACGTGGGTACAAATGAGTCTTCTGAAGCATTGCACAGTAGCCCTGAAAATTTATGGCAACTTTCAGAGTTTAATGGCTTTTCTTCTTAAACCTTCAATTAAACATAAGAAATCTATACCTCATAAGAAAAGTTCTCTACCCACCACGTCTGCTGCCGGTGCAGAAGATGTGCATTACACACGACGAAACCCTCTCACCACACCACCAGCATTTTGGGAAGGCTCATTCCCAACCCTCCTGGCTCTCAGAGAAGGGTCAGTCCTCTCACTTCCCCAGCCCTCTGGAATGGCAATGGTGAGCCCTGAGCCAGTGGGCTGCTCTGCCCACCGAGGATTTTGTTGGAGCTGCACACCCCAACCTGGGTGCTTCTCGCTCCCAGCCTTCCCTCAGCCGCCAGCGGGGCACAGGCTGCTGGGAGGGCCTCAGTTCTCTCTGCAACAGCCACATTTGGCTTCTTTTAAAGCCCTAGTTCAAAGATGTGAAGCACATGCTGGGCTGTCAGCGTAGCACTACACTGCATTTAAATAGACAGGACTCACAATTTCCCTGCCACTGCATGTGGAGAGCATAGGCTGTGTCGAGGGGCCAAGGATGGAGCAGCCACTTTGGCACCTTCCTGCACTCGTGACTAAAAGCTGCACGTTCCTTTCCAAGAACCTGAGTGAAAACACTGGTTGTTCACAAACACCAACAGACCAAAACAGCAACAACAACACTGATGAGTGGCCTAAGACGAGGTGAAATTTGGCCCAATACATCGACAGTCCTAATACAGTACACCACACACAAGAGGGAGCCTTTTGGTCATTGCAATGAGACCAGTGATGAGCACAGGATAAAATGGGAGCAGCGGGCAGGGATGTCTCATGGAATTGGGGCACATTGTGCCACCAACCCTGGGGTGGGAAAACCAGGTCTGATTTTAAGGTAGAGCAGCATTGGGATGAGCATGTGCTACCCACACTGCTCCAAAGCTCTGAAATCCCAGCACAGAACACCTCATTCTAGAATGTAAAAACACCCACCCTCCTCAAAACAAGCAAAATTCACCAAAAGAAGGCACAGAAAACTGTTGAAGAGGTCTGATTGTGACTATTAGCCTGGAGAAAAGGAAGGTCATCACTCTGTACAACTACCTGAAAGGAGGTTGTAGCCAGGTGGGGCGTCAGTCTCTTCTCTCATGTAACAAGTGACAGGATGAAAGGAAACAGCCTCAAGTTGCACCAGGGCAGGTTTAGACTGGATATTATGAAGAATTTATGCACCAGAAGGATTGTCAAGCATTAGAGTAGGTTGCCCAGGGAAGGGGTGGAGTGAAAAGATGGGTAGATGTGGCACTTAGGGACAGTGCTGAGCTTATGGTTAGAGCCCATGATCTTAGAGGTCTTTCCTAATAGATTCTATGATTATTTCTTGTCTACCACACTCTCAATTGCAACTAGTCTAGAAAGAGGGAAAAAAAAGAAAAAAAAGGCAGTTTGCCATTAAACCTAATGCCTGAAAAGCTTTCAAAAAGACTTAAAATACACATTTGTCTCTCTCCATAATGAGTTGAGCTCAGAAGTCACAGAAAGGTCATATCACAAAGGGAGTGGCTCCTGAGGCACAGGGAAGCCTTTATTACTTTAACTAACCTCCTTGAGGGCAATTTCACATCCATAATACAAACTATTCAAACAATGTGCAATGAAAGCAGGTAAATGATCACCTTGTATGTGCTCAGATTTTGATTAGCCATTTTATTTTGCTCTATTTAAAATCTGGCAGAGCTAATTCTTTAATCCAATATTTTTAATGTGCTCAGTTATATTTGAGAGATTTTTTTTTTGTCAGCACAGCTGAATGGCACAGTAATTAATAATAATCCTAATGATCAGAGCTTGCGAAATTAATTCTGCTTATTCAGTAAAAATTTAAGTTCTATATAGTCCTCTTGTATCTGAAAGAAATGCCTGCATGTCTCTGTAAAGTGTTATATTAATAGATAAAATTTGACTAGAGTGTGACTGTCTTTTAAATATATTGTATAAAAATAGGAATCATTTGTAGTGTATGGTATGTATTATAAATTTTAAAAATTTCTAAAAAGGCCTCATATTGTGTACTACTTTCTTTCTATTAGCAGGAAACCTTTAAAGGTCTTGCATTTGATAAAATCACCTATGGACATTTTTCCCCCTGTAAATTTAGAAGAGGACAAAGCAAACTCTACTTTGTATCATCTTCCTTGTAGAGTGCTATATGCCTTCTACCTTATCACTTTTTGGTTTACAGGAGTAGTATCACCTGCTTTGTGTGCAACCTTACCTTAGTCATGACGTAGCATGGTCAAAATTAAGGAATAATCATATTCAGTGTTTTTGTCCCCGGTGTTGCCAGGTTTAACACAAGCAGAGGTGAAGTAGGGTAATACTTCCTGAATTACAGCCCATCCCACCCAGGAACTACCAAACACTTTTCAGACTGCTTAGTATTTTTACCTCTACTTGGATGAGAGCAAAATAGAGGAGGAGAATTAATTACCATCAATATTTTTAAACACACAGATTAATAAAAATAGCCAATCCAGCTCCCACCCAGTGTCCAAAAGAAGAAAAGGCCCTCTGATTTTCAATGCTAGCATGGGGCAAGAGCCCAGCTGTCCAGGTACCTCCGAGCTTGAGTACTCCAGGTGTGTTTGCATGCTACATGGGATCATTCCAGGTGTACTGCAGATATTCTTTGTGGGTTATGTTACAAGAAATACCAGCAATATTTTTCCTGTTTTGCACTCTGTGAACTCCTAAAACAGTCAATACCTATTGAAAGAACCTTCCTGTCAAATGAAAGGGAGAGAGAGGTTCTGAAAATAAATAAATAAACAAATAAATAAATCCAAACAAACAAATAACCCCCTACATACCAAAAATAAATCACAAAATCAAAATCAGTAACAAAACTAAACCAAACTGAAACAAACAAACACCACAGGGGAAGAAGGTGAGGAAATAGTGTCAAGTAATCAGAGATCAGTATCATTAACCATGGGAAAGATGCTTGAGCCAACATCACTGTGTTAGAAGAGGATAACAGAAAATATAGAATAGAAACAATTAATTTTTAGGAATTACTAATGAAAAAGAAAACTCCAGGACAAAATCTGACAGCACTGGCCTTTCTACCATCATAGAACTGTTCAGGAAAAAGCCACAGCTAGTCTGATATCAGGACAGAGGAAGGCTCCACTCAGTAAAACACATGTCAAGGAAACAAGCAAACTCTGAGCCTCTATCCAGAGAATTTTCTCATTAGACTTCATATTTTGACACTTTCAACCTATGGTTTCTATTTCCCTTTTTACTTAGAGCAACATCAACCACACGTTTACTTCAGCAACACAAAACGAATGAGATTCTCACAGGACTCCAAAAGGAAGGGTTTTAAGCACAAAAACCCTAATACAGGAATATCACTAGGCCTGCAATAAAATTAAAAGACTTGACATCACTGCTGTACCACCTTTATGGATTTGAGTGGCTCTGAAGAGATTTTCTTCTTGGAAAGATCAAATAGAAAATAGAGTCCAAGGGGTTGGTCAGTATTCTTTAGTGCCTGCCAAAGCCTCATTGCAGTTCTACTTTTGAAGTCACTAACCTGAGTGCTTACCACACTCAAGTGCAGCACAGATTTATAATATGTTTTTATTTAAAGAGAAGAAATAGCCTACAGTACCAGGCGTGAGATGATATATATCCTGTCTGTTCTGAATGAACTGCTGTAGCAGACATTAAAAAGGAAGGGTGAGTTTTAAGAACATGGTTTCAGAAAAAAGATTCCACCAGCTAAACCTATTTCATCCTCACTTATATCTTATTTTTAAGAAGGGAAGACAGAATGAATTAAATTGAAAGCCATGTATTAAGTCTTTAGAATTTTCACAGAAGTTTATTGAACAAAACTCCTAAGAAGCTGCTTGCTTTTTTATCCACAGAAACGTATTTATAGGAGCTGAATTCTAATAAACACAGATTGCAGTGCAAAGAAAAAAAGGTCAGCAGTGTGTGCTCAAAGCTTTATTGATGTCTTGTCAATCAATCTTTTATTTTGTTGTTTAATTTTTTTTTAAAGAAAAAAAATGCATGTAAGCACTTTTTCTCCTAATAGTGGATTTATTGAGCATTTCAACAAATCAGATCATAGATACAATAAGCAATGATGGCCGATTATCAACTTTGTGTTTTCAGGTCAGGTTGTAAATTGACCCTGTGTTCGCTTCTCTTCTTTCTGGGGAATAGCTAAGGCCCTTTTCAAATACAATAATTTCCAATAAATTTTTTTTCCATGCGTTCAACATTCTGGAAGAGCAAGTTTATGGGAGAAAAAGCAACTCTGCTGGACAAATATATACAGTCACATATACTGTCTCCTTGTAATCTAGTTAAAATAATAAAGCTGACTCTTAAATCTCAGAGTGGTGAACCCAAAGGACGTAAAACTTTAGAGAATGGCCTTTAACAGCATAGTTTGTGTGAGCTCTGTAAAGCCCAGTAACAGATTTCAGCTCTGGTCCTGCACATGAAAGGAAGAGTTGCAGCCCTCCTGCCTCTGGTTAAGTGGTCACCCTTTCTTTCCAAGGCAAACCTAAACTTTCCCATCTGGTTGTGGTCCTTCCTCAACATTTGGTTTCTCAAGCATTTCCAACACCACTTTCAGTTTTGTAATTTTCAGAGCCAGTGATCAGCACCTGCTGATGGCATTCCTATGTTATTTGTCACCTATTCCTCTTGCAACTTCACCATTCTCTTCAGATTTTTATCTGCAGGTTCACATTTAGGAGAAGTTGACACTGAGGTGTCTGATGTGATAGTGGATTCTTTACCTAAGTTGACACAATTAATTAAATAGAGTGCAAAGTACAGTGACATACTATTTTCTTCCCTCCAGTATACATTACTTTGCATTTAATTTCAATCACCTTGTCTCTACACTTCTTTAATTAGGTCTTTTGTTCTTGTAAATCACTCTCTCCCAGTATGAAAGATAAAAACATGCAAACAGAACATAGCACAGGCATTGCCAGAGACCCTCGGAAGCACAGAGAGGATGGAAAACATTTTACTCCACGGGAAACATGCACCCCACAAAATCCTTTACAAATTATGTAACACTTAGACTTGCAACTCCATTGATCTCTCTACCCATCTTTTCCATAATTCAATGTGCTTACACAGTCTGAGAAGTAACCTCGATATTCCTGCTGCTAACTTTCTGCTGTATGGCAGCAGTCTGAGCAAGCATGTACAGGGGACTCCTGTATGATATTTTGACGGTTAAAAACCAGCATTGTATTTTAAAGTATTGTCATTTTGACTATTGCAAGTTTAGAATGCACTGGAGGTGTCAGCAGGAGCATGTGTCAGACAAGATAACTATGGCAGCTAAATCCCTTATGAAAGCGTGAATGCAAACGAGGTCACAGAAAATGCTCTTTGATTGTTGTCACAAAGATTGGGAAGTTACCTTCTAAAGAGAGAAATGCCTTCACACATGGCAATGTGTATTGGAAACACCGTCCAGTGTGACACCACATACATCTGAATGTTACGTTACAAATGTTTGTCTTTCCTCCTGAGTGCCTGACTAGACTGCGCCATTATATAAGGGCTGAAAACTGGTCCTAAATAAACTCTGTTGCACTCAGCATTACACAGTGACAAGGACAGTGCATATGACTTTTTTTTCCCTTTTATTTTGTCAGAGATGTGACTAGTTAACATAGGCTAATGAGAGTTAGTTACATAATACTTTCTGAGGGGGTCAAAACCAAACTGACTGCCATCTCTTACAAACATCTCATAAGCAACTTTAAATTTCTGTAAAGGTGCCCAGAATTTACAGTTCTTACCTGACCAATTCAAGATAGACTAAAAGTATTTCTGGAAAGAATTGTTTTGTATTCCATTTTCACATTTTGCCTTTAATGGCATTTGATTAGTTACTGAATACTTTCAGCTGTCTGACTAGATAGCACACTACTGTTACATTTGAAACAGAAGTAGAGTAGAACAATAAATAATGTAAATGCACTTCACATTCAAACTTTTATTAAACTTTCACAACATTTTGATGTATACCAGTGGTCACATGAAAATTCATAACAACAGATAAACAGACCCTGCAATGAGCAATAAACCAAATTCGAGCCTCTCTCCAAAAAAATCCACTTCAAGAATCTGTTTTTTATTATTTGGACAGCTCTGATTCTGTCTCTCGTCATGGAATAAAAAGCTCTGTCCAAGAAGGGTTCCCCTGGGGCAGATCTTGATGTTGTTCTTTTTTAGATAGTTCAACTGATTTAAAAAAAAAAAAAAAAAAAAAGGTGTATCTTACTTTAACAAGATATACAAGATGTTTAGAAAGTTTTCAAAAGAAAATGTCTTTGCAATTATAAACTGGGACTAGAGCTATTCCAGCATATCTCAGCAAGGTTCATCTCTCAGATGCAGGTGAACATTTCCCTCACAAACCAAGATAAAAATCTTCCTTTAGAAACCATTGTCCCTCTTTGCTTCTACTATTTTAGGAAGAATTATATTGCTAGAATATATTTACAATATTACTTTAGAATTTAGACCAGTAAGGCTTTCATTTTGTGAAGCAACTTGATCAGAAAGATACTTGGACTGGGAAAGACTCTGAAACTTTGGAGTTTGGGTTGTCACTTAAAACTCAGACATAAACTTAACCCTCCATTGTTGACAGAGTGGGACTATATTTACTTTATAAAATTGAATGAAGAAACCACAAGCTGTTTTCTTCTTGCCAGATCCCTGTTACAGAATGTATCCTTATTTTTGTTTTACAAAGCATAAAACAAAATATCATAATATACTTCTGTAGTTACACAGATTTAAGCCACCCCTTTTAATAAGTAAACTGATACTGATCCAGAATGAAAAGAAAACAGCCACTCCAAGATCAACTTTGGTTCTCCACTTTGAGTAATTTACACTAAAATCCAGACTGCACAAGAGCCAGTGGCAAAAGTCCAAGTGACACTAGGGTATGAAACTCACCGTTCACACCTTAGTGAAGCTGCCATGCCCTAGGGTAGCAGAGAGCAATTAAAAAGGATCTCAGGTTTCTGTCCTGCTGCATGTAGTTGAACTGTACATATGAAACGTACAAAGATTCAGAAACTCACTCCAGAAATTTTACAAAAGGAAGCTTTTCGTTTCTTCCACTCATTTCCAGAAAGAAAAGATCACAGAGAACAGATGAGAAGGGAACAGATCTCTGAAGGACATCTGGTCCCAACCCCACTCAAGTAGGGTCAGCTGGAGCAGGATGCCCAGGACCCGGTCCAGTTAAGCTTTCAGTGTCTCCAAGGATGGAGCTGCACTAACTTCCCCAGGCAATCTGTTCCAGTGTTTAAACAGCCTTAAGGTGAAAAGGTGTTGGGGTTTCTTTACTTAAGTTTAAATAGAATTTCTTATATTTAAATTTGTGCCCACAGTCTCTTGTTCTGTCATGGAGCAGCACTGACAAGAGCCTGCCTCCTTCTTCTTTACTACCCCATTAGATACTTGTACACATTAATAAGGTCCCCCCGAGCCTGGGGGCTCCAGGCTGAACAACCTCTGCCACCCTTCCTAGGAAACACACTCCTTAATCATCTCTGTGGCCCTTTGCTGAACTCAGACCAGTATGCCCATGTCAGTCTTATACTGGGGAGCCTAGAACAAGCTCTGAATAATTTTACATTCTATATCCCAAAACTCTGGGAGATGCAGATATGCAAATATCTGTAAGGGAACTAACCAAACATTTCACTTGCGTGCTTTATATCGGCTTTCTGACAGAAACAATACCATGTAACAGAGAAATTGTATGAATGCAAAGAGATTCCTTGCCTATGACAAAATATTTACTTGCCTCTGCCAACACAACCATGACTATATTTATCCTCCCAGCATCCCTTTGAGGTAAGGAATACTAATATACAGATTGTACACATGGAAAACAGAAGGACATGGTGACCTACCTAATATCACACAGGAAGTACGTGGAAGACAAGGAATGTCTGAGCAGGAGGTTAAATGTTTTACAGCAGATGTATGACCAAAACTATGAATGGAGAAAAGTTAGAATGCTGCAGAATTTTAGGAAAAGATTTCTTAGGGTGCATGTTCTGGTTTCCCAGCATTTCATATAGAAATTCCATGAAAGCATGCAGAACTTTTCTCTCCTCTATATTTTCATTAAGACCCTGGCTGGTCTCAAAGTGGAAAAAAAAAATAATTTAAAATCTGTTCAAGAACTATTGTTTTCTTCTATGTTGTCAGTTAGTTTAGGTACCTTCCTGTCTGTCTCCAGCTGTTATATCCTAGACAGAAAATATTAGCCCTCGGCTTTTATTTTGCCATGTTAGAACATGTAAAATCCTCTTGCTTCTTCTCATAAAACAGGCTTTTCCATTGCCTTAATAATCCTTATGACCCTTCTCTACATCTGTTCCAGTTTTACTCCACATTCTTGTCCATGGGTGACCAACACTACACAATATTTCTGAGGTTGTACCACAGCCTCTATAATAGCCCGAGCATTTCCTCCCGAAATGCCACTCCTAGTGCATTTTAAGATTGCATTGCCTTTTGTAATGCAGCATCATTTCTTAGAACAATTCTCTTTATAACTCACGATATACAGCAACAGAAGTATGGAATCACTATAATTGAAATATGGTTGGGTTTTAAGGAATTTCTTTGAAGGAGAGAGCAGTGGACACGTTTCATAGATTATCGCAGAAGTCTTTTTAACTGAGAAGCATATGGAGATGTGAGAGAAAAGAAGAGATGGAAAGGGAGAATTGGTGGGTGTTACATACAAATGGAGCAGGAGGATGAGAGCATAGGAGTAGTGATTTCTTATGTGCAACAGCAGCAGGATATAGGCTCTCTTTCCTGTTTGGAAGTTCTCTGAAAGCTCTACACAGACAGAGGCTTAACTGACTCTCCTAATTTCTGAATGAAAGGGCCCAGTTGTTGGGAAATAAAGAGAAAAAGAAATTACACGATTTTTTTACTTTATCATAAAAATTAAGATAGTACCCTCTAATGTATTTACTTAACATAAAAAGGAGCTTTTCACACAGCTGCCACAGTTACAGAACTTATAAAAGCTAGAATTGGAATTCTTTGGGAAACTCGGGATTTTTTTTTTCCCTTTTCTATTCTCTATTTTCTATTTTCCCTCTCTATTCTCTAAATAAACACAAAGAATTTCCTGTGTCAAGAAAAGATCAACTTCATACAATTAACCACTTTCCTCTGAGTGTGAAATCAATGTATCAACTTTCACAGTATTAAAATAAAAAGTATATTTTACATTGTATACGATCAAATATACATCAGTAAATACCTAATGATGGATTCAATGTTCTTGAAGCAAAATTAGAAAGCTGACTATTGGTTTTGATTTTTTTACGTAAAGATTTCAGCAACATTGGCATGTTTCTATGAAACATCTTTCAGCTTAAGTTTTCAGTTTTCAAGTAAAAAATGTTGCATTGAATTTTTTTTAAAACACTAATGAATGTCAACTGACTTTTTCATAGGGAAAACCTTGAAATCCTTAGTCAGTCAAAACCCTCATTGATTGCATCCTCTGAAGTTAAAAATTATTCCTCGCTACTGTATTCCCAGAAAGGCAGAGAAGGTTGAAACATGAACAAATATGTACTGATTAATCACACATCTTTTTATGTAGTATATCTTTCTCTTACACAGACTGCTTTCTGAAGAGTCACCACTGGGTGAAGGGTACATCTTGCTACCCTAATCAAGAACTTCCATCATCTTGCTATACAGAGCATCCAGGTCAAGGAGAGACAAGGCCATGCAAATGTAAGTGACTCATAATGAGTTCTTTACCCATAGCTTTATTAAGGCACAAATAACCATAAAATGACTCACTTTATTGATTTTGAATCTGGCATAAGACTTATTTCCAAACCCTGAAGAACAATGGTGGGGTGATAGGACACCTTCAGCCAGGGCAGTAATTATTACCAGAGTCAGTTGCCTTCAAGAGTCATTGTCCAGTAATCAGTAAATATGAAGGAACAATTGTGTCTGATCTGGGAACGTGCTTTCCACAGCCTGAACCATGACAGGATGGAGCACACTCACACCAGCCCTCCTTCAGCCTGTAAAACTCCCACTGTATTTCACTTAAACAGTGGGAGTGCAATCCTCCCAGTGCCAGCAGATCATACTCCAGTAAATTTGCAGTCAGTAGATTGTTCCTCTGGGTCAGGTAAGTGGTTGCCTGTCTGGTCTCTAAGTGGGGCTGCCTCTCACTGTTTCAGAGGTGAAGAAGCCCATGCATTATGCAGCCGTGGAAAGACTTGCATACAAGGAAAATCTTTTTACACACCTCACCAGTTAGAAACCCCCTTTGCTACACAGGGAGAGTCTTGACTTCTAAAACTCTAAGAATTATTTTACAACCTTATCTCTTTCTACATATACTTTTTTCTGACTGGATGCTTATTTCATAATTTTCTGTGACATCTATCTTCCTTTAAGAAACCCTAAGCCAAAACCATGGACACCTTTTTCACCAAATAAAAATCCACAGCTGTAACGCAGCATTGGTTGGTTTTTGACAGTAACACATCATCCTTTAAATAACTATACACCCACACACATACACATTTTTATTTCCACAGAACCTCTGTAGCTCACTATTTCTTGGCTCTCTTTACTGACTCAATGTCTAATTCTGTTTCTATTCTGTCTCTCACTTTATGAAAAATCTTGTGATGAGTTTTATAGGCTATGTGATTTCTGAGCAATTGTTCGAAACATAAATCAGTTTACTTTTCCTTCACTTCTGATTTCACACTGCACCACCTAAAATTCCTAACATCGTTTTTCCCTTTGATTCTTTCTCCATTTAAAAATTCCTATATTGCAATTAAAGATATTTACAGAAATAATGCAAAAAAAATATCTATATTGCTAATGGGCCTACTTAGATCTTTGATCTCTTCTCCACAATACATGCATAGTATATATGATAATACAAAACCTTGCTATACATACTGCTGTTACCCCCCCTCCCCCATGAATACTAATTACTACAGCAAAATTGAATTTGCCTGTGCATACATAAAGGTTACCCATGCAGTCAGTAAGGAATGAAGCACTGAGAATCAGCTGTGTAACCAAGAAGGAAATACATATTTCAAATCATGAGCAGTATTTTAATTATTTTGTCTGAGAAATAACTTCATTAATTTCTGCTTAAAGATTGAATAACTTTAAAAGACACTAAGATGTTTTCCATGCTTAATTAGGAGCTCACATTCACAAAACTCCTGAAACACCCTAACCAGTGGCAGTAAAGTATCTAGTTTTCTAGGATGTCACACCATCTTTGAGAGAAAAGAGTTATTTGAAAACTTTTGGCATACATCAGAAAATTATTGTGTCCTCTATTACAATTTCCCTAATAGATAAATTAATGTGTAAAAAAACCCATGTGAACAACTTATAGTGGACCACAAAAATTGATAAATGTGGTAGAAAAGCCATTTAGACAAAAAAAAAGGCATTAAATGTGAAAGAAGAAATTTTAAATTAAGAAAGTCCTGAAATTGGAAATAAATGCATCAATTTTGACTAAATTATTCAAATATTCCCTCATCAACATAACTAGTTTTGGGTTTAATTCCATTAAAACCTGTTGCAAAAAGGAAACAGCAGAGAATTTTCTTGTCAGTGCATGAACACTCAATGGTAAAAAGAATAACCATCAAAAAAACACCTGTTGCAGCTGGGTAAGAGGCAAAATAAATGAAAAGTCAGAGTAAATGTATGGGAGGAACTGTTGGTAAAATTGCTATAGAAACATAAACTAGAGTTTGGGTTGGAAAGGACCTTGAAGCCCACCTAGTTCCAACTCCCCTGCCACGGGCAGGGACACCTTCCACTAGCCCAGGTTGCTCAAAGCCCCATCCAACCTGGCCTTGAACACTTCCAGGGATGGGGCAACCACAGCTTCTCTGGGCAACCTGTGCCAGGGCCTCTCCACCCTCACAGCCAAGAATTTCTTTCTAGCATCTGCTCTAGAGCAGCTCTCTGCCAAATTGAAGCCATTCTTGCTTGTGAAAAGTCCCTCTCCAGCTCTCTTGTGGGCCCTTTAAGTACCAGAAGGCTACTCCAGGGTATCCCAGGAGCTTTCTCCTCTCCAGGCTGAACAACCCCAGTTCTCTAAGCCTGTCTCCATAGCAGAGGTTCTTCAATTGGATCATCTTTGAGGTCTCCTCTGGACTGGTTCCAGCAAGGCCACATCTTCCTTATTCTGGGAGCCCCAGAGCTGGATGCTTTCCTGCACTGGGGTCTCAGGAGACCAGAGTAGAGGGGCAGAATCCCCTCCCTCGCCCTGCTGGTCACACTGCTGGGGATGCAACCCAGGAGATAGATGAGCTTTCTGGGCTGCCAACGCACATTGCCAGGTCATGTTGAGCTTCTCGTCAATCAAGGAGCTAAGATTGTTATCAGTATTTCCCTTACAAACCTCCATTTTTAAAGAATTCATATTACTTGACTGTTAAAATATGTTTCTGGGCAGAAACAAGGGCTCACTGTGCACAGGCAAATTTTTAAATTAAAAACGGCCCCCAAAATTGCTCCAGCAATTTTCTGCACACAATTGTTTCCATGTGAAAAGATCCACATTTAGTCATGAAAACAGCACATTAAAAAAAAAAAAAGAAAGAAAAAAAAAGAATTTACCAACTCAGCATTCAATCTTAAGCAGTACCATGACCCTCAGTTATCACTACTGTGGATACACACACTAGTACCCAAACTCCAAAAAAGAACAATGCCAGAAAGTAAGAGCCTGTAGATTTTCTCTTGCATTTGCATGTAAATACATAAAAAGTTTGAAAGTGCAGTTTCTGGAGTAAATTTGAATTCAACCAAGAGATTATTTAACAGTACCTCAAACCAGCAATCTTTTTCTTTCTTAACATACAGTTGTGACCCTTAGCAAATATTCCAAAAGAAGCAGCAAAATGATGAGGCTTTAGGTTTTTAAAGTATTTTTCAAATATTCATTTTTATTCCCTAAGAGAATAATGTGATCTAAATCTTATCAGCTGGCACTCTATCTCTAAATTCATTGTTTTGTCCTTACATTTCCAGCTATTCTACTTTTTTAACAGCTAGGATTTTTGGAAGATAAAAATCAATGTTACAAACCATTTCATATGTATTAACAAAGAAAATATAATTGCCAAAAACGTCAACACTTTCAAGCAAGATAAATGCTTCTCTGAATCCAAATTGTCAAAGCAACCATCTACATTTTGTTACACCAAAATGTCTTTTTAAAAAACAGCGTGATGTTAGGAATCTGCGTCAATAAATTACAGAGCAAAGCAGAGTGAAGTTGCTAAACTGTTTCTGTCTTCAATGGAGAACACACACACACCAAGCAGAGAGCATTTTTCATTCCCTCAAATCCTCAGTCTCCCTGCAACACAGGTAAACAGACGAACTGGAAGTGCCACATCAGTTACTGATCTTGCTCAGCAATATGTCTCTAACAGTGACAGAAGAAGACTCTCAGGAATAAAATGCAAGAAATCTCGATATAGGAAATTATACCTTCCCCCAGAAGGAGTTCCCCACAACTACAGATATGTCTGTGTGTACATATTTATATCATGTGTGCATATACGCACCACTAATTTTTAAAATCATTCATTTATTAGCTATTTATTCTAGTATGTGCATTCTCTTGAAATACTCATATGAAGGGAATCTGTGCAGCACCATCCCCCCAGACTTTGGACGAAAGAACAGGATTTTTCATTTTTTGGAGTTTGGACACCAGTTAAGCTACTCTGCATGCACATGGCTTGAGTGCAATCTGCAGACACAGAACCTTTGCACTCTTAATAAAGAACTGGGTTTAGTTTAGAGAGATGGAGGCCTCCTGTATTATTACCCACCATGTGGTACACGAAACATCTCTCAGTCAGGCCTGAAGGCTCATAGCACCCAGGGCTGGAGGCACACAGATGAAAAGGCAATGCTGGCCAAAGACAGATTATGATGCAAAGCTATTTGCTATTTGGAATTGAAATAGTGCTCATCATGACAAGCCTGGAAGCAATACCAGTTCACTGATGCCTGAGCCATTTATAAAGTCTGAAATTCGCATTTTTGGAGGTGTTTCCTTCCATTGTTTTAAACTGTGGTTAACTAGTCCTCATTTCTCATAACAGCTGAGCTGAGTATGCCACTACAGTCGTCACCCGTTTCTATATGCACATATTTTCTAATATGGTCATTTACATTTTATTATTATACACCACTATTACAAATATAGAGAATCAGCGGCATGTGTTAAAAAAAAAACAGAAGTAAAACAAAAGCCTTTTTCCCCCTAAAGAATTTACGAAGACAAGATTAAAATTTGAAACTTGTAGACACCACACCTTTTTCTCTCCCACTATTATTATGTGATCAGTGTCATTTTTGACAGTTTTTGCCTTTTAATTACATTGAAGTTCACAAACTTGAGGACAAGGTTGCTTTCCAAGGGACTTTCCCCAAGATCTTGTAGTTCTAGTACTAAATCTTTAAAACATGGGATGAAACACAGTATATACTGCAACATTAGAGTTGTTCTGAACTCCATCACCAGATGCTTTTTCTTTTTTTTTAATGCAAATACATCCCTGATCTATTGGAAGGTAGAAACCGAAGAGGAAAAGAAAAATGCAGTCTCTTCATCTTTCCAAAATAATTCTCCACATGCCCTGCTAATGGAAAATATTCAGTGTTCTGCTATCCTAATACTGTGTAAAGAAATGAAACAAATATTGTGAAGAGGAAGCAATGCCTCTTCAGCACTCACCAGCTCATTGATCACTCAACTTCAATTCAGAATTATCTCCTATCTGGAGTACTTTAAGCCACTCAAAAATGGGAAACAGGCCTAAATTTGTCTGCAACTGTTTACTTCTCCTAGGACAAGACCTTTTACCTATTTTAAAGGAGTAAAACAACTAATTGTTCCTTAACATTGTTACAAGATTAGCAAGGGGTTGCAGTCGTGGAAGAGGACATCACATCTGGCAGGCATAACCTGAAGCCATAAGCCTAACAGATGTCAGCAACTGCTTTGAAAGGAGTCTAATAGTCAGCTCTGTTTGCATACTGGGTCTGATGCCATTCCCATGTGACCCCTTCCTC
This sequence comes from Manacus vitellinus, assembly GCF_001715985.3. Classification (NCBI taxonomy): domain Eukaryota; kingdom Metazoa; phylum Chordata; class Aves; order Passeriformes; family Pipridae; genus Manacus; species Manacus vitellinus. The sequence goes on from NW_021938838.1 coordinate 13,510,352, forward strand.
CACTCAGGTGATGTAACCATGTACCTACAAAGCAATTTTAGTATTTGACTACCTCCACACATACAGACGAGCAACAAAATTATAATGTAAAGAGAGTCTAAGCATAAAGTTCATTCTGCATATGAAGAACTAGTGGAAATGCAAGGTCACTTCACGTGCCCTGCAAGACGGATGTAAATGAAATTGGGGGTAGGCAAAGGCAAGCACTGCTCAGGGGCAAAGTAGAGCTCATTTCATCCCTTGGCCCCAGGCTGGCTGGGCTTCAGCACTGCTTCTGCAGCCCGAGTGCTGTGGAGACTTCCATGGGAGAAGATCAGATGCTGCAAACTAAATTTACATCTCTGATGATCCCAACGTTACCTGGAGTTGAAACCTGCCAATTCACAGAGCCCTAAGCAGTTCTCAGACAATCTGGCCTCTATGGTCTCTGAAACATCCCAGTGCTTGTGGTTTCAGAGTCAGAGAGATGGGAGGTGAGGGGAGGGCAGGATTTTACTTTTAAGACTTGAAAAGGAAATTAATTCCCCCAAAACTAAAACTCAGGGTCCACCACCAATCTCTGTGTTTTCTCCTGAAGGGACTTTTTCTGGTTTTCTGCTCCCAAGAAGAAAAGCCAGTACAAGGACAGATCTTCACATAAGAAAAAAATAATCACTGTGGGGGGCTACATAAAAATACAAAAATAAGTCACTGGACCACAAACTATATTGGCTCTGGCCTCTCATCTCTCCAATAGACCTTACTGTTAGTATAGCTCATTGCCCAGCCAGACCCTGGATTAACAGAGAACTCCTTACTAGATAGAACACCCAATTTCAAAGAACTCACACTGACTGTATTCTCTAACCCATCCTTAAACCAACTTAAATACTTGGATTATTTGCTGAAAGGATATTGTAGTTGTTTATATAAGTCAGTGGCTGATTAGCCACTTATTTTTGCAATACAAAAAACATTCAGGTCAGTTCATTTTAAACAGGCAGAAGGCTTCTTCCCACACAATATTCAGACAGAACAGCAAGAGTTAAATTGTTTTAAAAACATATTTCCCTACAGCTTCCCTGTGAAAAGTGCTCAAAAAAGACTTCTTTCAAACCTAGCCATCTAGGGCTTGGTACAAATACTGAAGAAACCGGGCTGCTTTCAGTTCTTTTCACGTGATAAAATGTTTAAGCACTTGAAACCAAAGTTTCACAATTGTACTTTCTAAGCTGAAAACTCTGGACATATGTACAAGTCATTTAAGAGTAATACAAAGAACAATATAATTTCACAACCATAGACTGACTACCCACTGGAGGCTGGTTTGGCCAGCCCTGTAGCATATTCCCTACTTTACACATAGAGTTAGTTCTTCTCTTTAAGGAACCACTGGGGCTGAGAAGGGAATTTTAGTTCACTATCTTAAAACTGGTTTTCTTTTCTTGACTTGGAGATGTCAGTAAGGTGTAAATATTTTTGAGGAGTCTTTTGTTATTCAATAATTGCATTGTTTTATTTCTGATGTGCACATTTTGTGTTGCATTATACTCAGCCCACACAACTTTTTATTATTAATAAAATAACTGTGCTTAGAAAACCAAATATTGAATCTTCGTCTATACCAAGGTAATTCTTTTCAGCACAGAAGCAATGTTGTAGCCCAGCAAGCAACTCAGTTTGGCTCAGGAATGACAGGACCTACCTTCTGAGACATACTTTTTCCAGTTTCAACTCACAGAGTGGGTTAATAACACAGGCCTTCTCCTTCAAGGTACATAGGTACTCCTATTACTCCATTGCACTATTCCTACACATTAACATTTGCAGAATAAATAGGACAAGTGAGATACCAAAGACCCAGCATATCCACAAACACCTGAGCTCAATATACAAAAAAGACCTGCCAATCTGTTCAGTAATCCAGAACACAAAGTGGGCAGTGTTTTCATAGATATATGCAGTGCAAGTCCTCTCATCTTCTCAAAATTCTATCTTTTGGATTGAAAGAAGGAAACCTCACCAAATTCTGTTTTCCATCAAAGCCACAGTTCCCTGAGTCCATCTATCCCCTGGGTTGGAGCACTAGAACTGGGGATACAGGATGCTTTCTTAATCCCAAGTCATCACTGTCCCATCTAGTCCTCACCTCAATGTCACAAAATGCTGGATCACTGAGGAGATTCTGGCTCTCTTGTAAAATTTTGGGAGGTCACATGGTGACATGATTTTGGTATTACACATTTCTCCCCTTCCTTAGTATAAATTCAGCCTGTAAGGCTATCACACCTCTAGTGCTAAGTCTGTAAGTATTTGCAGTTACTAACAAAGTCTAAGAATTGCGATGAATTAATGAAAATGTTACTGTTTCAATCATACGTAGATATTGCAATGTCTAAGCTAGTTTCTTTACTAAAAATAATTTTGAAAAAATTCTTACCTATGTATAAATTTCAATTTGTCCATGAACACTTAGATTTCCTCTGCAACAAATACAAAAGGCACTCAGTGTTTTAAAGACAATTACTCAGCCTACAGGCTTTCTTGCCTTAATTGCCGTTGGTATTTTATGTACTGTCTTCATCAACTAATTTTTCTTTCCAGTGATGTCACTGTAATTATTTCTATTCAGCCTGAATGTTTTACATTACTTAGCCAGTCAGATAGCACTCACAGACTTGAATTGCTTGGCTGTTTTTGGAACTCAGCTCCCTGTAAAATTTTGCTTCCCTCCTTTTCAGGATGGTTTCTAGCCACCATGGTATTGTTCTGAGGGTACTCATTTACCATATCCCAGTGCCTTTGCTATATCATAACACTGGAGCAGTGGTTTCTCTGAGCACACAGACTCATATCACCTTTTCCGTGGTAGGTCAGACAGCAATCACCAGTTCAGCAGAGGCACCGTGATTGAAATCACCGGCATCATTCTTGCACTGGAGCGTCTCTGCTGAGAATCATACACTTGTTCATTGATCAAAACAAGTTCCCTAACCAAAGTTCCCAGAGGTACTTTTACTTGTGCTTAGTTTTAAGTCTGTGGGCAGGTTCATATGTTTGAAACTTCTGTGTTTTTCTGGACTGGAGTCCGTGCCAGCCATTATGAAGCTTAAAAGATTTGCTCTAACACAGTAGCCCCAGAAAGCCTGCCCATTTTCCTATACATTCAAGGGATCAGTACCAGCATACCATGAACTAACAAAGGAATAAGTAGTTTGTTTGTTGATTTTCCTGCAGCAACTGTCAAATAATTTATTATCAATAAGTACCAATAATTTGGTGGAAGCCTCTCATTTGCTGCCTCTATTGCTTGCCAAAAATGTCCCCTTATTCTAGTAAGTCTGGGTGAACAGGGTAATAACATTTTGAAAACTGTCTTTTTCATCTAAAGTGACAAACACCTTTCCTCCAGGGCACCAGCAGAAAACAGCAAAACTTTGTACCTGAGTTAATAAGCAAGAGCAAAACAACTAAAACCTTGGGATTTAGCACTTTTTCCAACTGTGATTTTCCAGAGTCCCTGTTCATCAGCATTTAATATTTACCTTTTAGCTTCACAGCATTTCCTTTTCACTTGGGATATGGGTTATTGCTTTGCAAATTGTATATTAATATTGCTTACCTACAAATACCTTAGATATTATCCCAGGGGCAGTGCTGTATGCATTTTGATGAACATTTGAACTTTCAAAATTCAGTAGCATTTATTCCAACCAGAACTAAAAGACAAAGTTGAATTCCAAGTTTGGTGATCAATTTACATAAACTGAAGCAGGGCAAAATTCACTCTTATGAAGAAGACATGCAATTAAGCAACAAAGTCTCCAAACAACAGACCTTATATGCTTGAAAAAGCCAGTCCTGACACATGCCATGAAGAGAAAATGCTAGTTTTAGCTTGGGAGGAGCAAAACAAAATGTATTTAAGAAACATATGTCTGCTTAGAAAATTTGGGACTGTAACAGCTTTTGAAGAAACCTGGCAGACTAGTTTAAAAAACAAACAGTTGTTTTTCCTCTTTGGATATTAGTAAGACATCATGAGAGAATTAAAAGAGCTAAAGTATTCTCAGATGTTTGCAGTGAACACTCCCCAGTTGAGTGTTTGGAAAATCCAATGTGTAAAATTTCCCGTAAACAAAAGGTTTTAAAAAAAGTCAATTCTGGGATGTTCTTGGCTGAGATTGCTGGAACAAATAGAAATAGGTTTGTGAGCATAAATAGCTGATGTGGACTGTCCTCCAGCAATATCTGTGCTAATAAGCCAAAGATAAAAATAAAGAAAAGTAAAAAAGTGAAAGCAAAAAGTGACAGAGCTGGGAAATTTCGAGTTGGGACTGCCTTCCATTTTCTCTTACCCCGTTACAACTCACTATGGCAGAACACATGGTATAAAACCTGACACCAGACAGTAGTCCCAGAACCAAACCACATTCTGAATGTTCCCAACCCAACTGTATAAAATATGCATGAACCTCCCATCTTCTTGCATCAGCGCTCTTGCTGGACCCAAGTCTTTGGTGCAGTAACTGGCTACCTGGGTGACAGTGTGCCTTTTACACAGAGAACTTTCCTCAGTTTCTGCTGGGCACAAAAGCTGGTTAAACCTTTTTTCTTCACATACACACAAAAAATTACAGACCAATAATCAAATTCCAGAGAACTATGTCTATAAGATGACATGCAAAATTCTGGAAATAAAAGTGCAAGTGGCAGGGAGGAGTAGAAGGGACAAAGCCCAAACTGCAGGAAAGAAGAAGAGAGAGTTTCTTAACTTTGTCATGATTTGATTCACAGCAACAGGTTCCAGGTTTGATTTCTGGCTCTCTTCTCAGAAACCTAGGAAAATTAAACCAAACTGGTTGAGAGTTCAGTGAATGATACACTCATCTTTGCCAGTGAAGGAAAACACAAAACTTCATTGGAGGGACAGAGGACACAAGAGTAAAAAATGAATTTCACTGAACAGCTGTTTTCCCCAAAATATAGCAATAATTAGCCAAATCATTACTCGTTCACAGGCACGATGAAAAAATTGGTCCTTCTTGACCAAACCCTCTATTCCTATCTCCTTTGATTTAAAAGGTTTTGCATCCCCAAGCTTCAAGTATTAGATTTCAGATTAGATTAATTCTTGCTTCATTACAAGCATACCATGTCATCAGATTTTGGGGGGTTGGGGGTTTATCTTTTGTGGGGGTTTTTGTTTGGTTGGTTGGGGTTTTTTTAAGAAAATATACCCAAATAGGCAAAAAACAAAAAGAAAGCAAAGATGTTTTAGACCTTTCTTACTACCACTGCCAAGAGCATTCCTTCTGACCATCTGCTCTGTGGAAAGGGTTCCTCACATCTTCTGGGCCTTACATGTCAGGGTTTTCTGTATTTGAGAAAGGAAACCTGCCTGTGCCTGCACGAGGCCTTTTAGTTGGAAACTATCACAAAAACTCTGTTTTATAAAAAGTCCTTTTTCCTAAAGTTGCCAACAGAAAATATTCCAGATCAGTTGCAATCACAGCTAAGGCTGCAGAAGGTCAGTTCAAGGCAGCACAGGAAGCTCCTCAGCCAGGATTAATTACTGACCATCGGCCCACTTTAAACCATCATCTCTTTCTACCACAATCTTGGGGATTCTCCTTTACACCTCCCTGGGTTCAGACAAGACATCAGAGCACTGATGAACGCTATACAGCTGTCTCTAAATCACTCTGTCAGTGTACTCAGCACATGAACAGCTCTATAGAACACACTAACGGGGGCCCTTGTCTGTAGCTCAGTTTATTCTCCCAGTTTTTTCTCTCTGGATGACCCAATGCTGAGGATCACTCCTGCCAGGAACAGCCTGAGTTCACAAACAAGCATGCCACAAGGCAGTGTAGCAAGGCATTATTATTATGCCTGCCTAACATGCCAGCACACGCAGCAAGCTTCTTCAAAGCTCTACTCATCTGTTTTACTGCGCCAGCTACTCAACCACAGCAGCAATGAGTACCTACCCAGAAGAGCAATCCTCTGCATCATGGCAAAACCCCACACCAGATGCAGAAACAGCTATAAAAGGAGGCAAAACGGGAACCAGAGGTTGGGCTCCTCCTGCCAAGAAGCGACTTGGGTGGATCAGCACGCCCCAAGGCCATTGCACTTTTATGGACAAACCAGCCTGCTTTTATGAGCTCTTGCTAACTGTACACCAGGAAAGCAAACACAGAATCTCAGAATCTTAAAATAACTTAGGCCAAAAGAGACCTCTGCAGTCATCTTGCCCAATCCATGCTCAAAACTGGGCTGACTTGGATCAGGTTAGGGCCATATACAAGTCTCTACTACACCTCACTATCTGCTGTGTTAAAGACTTGAACACCAGGCACCACAGGCATACGTATCCATGATGATATTTTTGGATCACATAACCTGCAACACACATAGCACACAAACAGGGGGGCAAAAGAAGAAACTACTAGGAGGAAGAGCATGTTCATGGCCAAATTCAGACCACGAGCTTCCTTCTAACCTCAGCAGAAATACATAATGTGGGTTCAATGCATACAGTGCTTTTAAAAAACAGACACATTCAAGGAACTCAGTGAGGTCTGTATTACACACTTTGTCCTTGCTGATACGTGTTTAGTCCACTGGAGTTTAGCAGATATGAACAAAGAAGTGAAGGCATCTGTAAATGCCATATATTGGAGTCCACTTACAGTGCCCACAAACATCAGAGTATTTATCATGTCACACTCTAGGATGGGACCAAAGCACCATATTTGGCAGAGTTTGGCAGGGTTATCAGTTGCTGTTTTCATTTACTTGGCTTTAGCTGTGAGTTAGGAAACATCACTTCAGAGGAGGGGTCTCCTTTGGTGAACTTTATAAGTTACTTGGAAAGGTAAGACAGCAACTGATGGCAGTTGAAAACTTGCCTCCCCTCTCTCATCTGCAAATGCCAGTTTCTAGTTTCCAGCCTTCGGGTCCTGAATGTGTTTCATCTGCCAGGACTATAAAGTCCAGCAGATTACAAAGGGTCTGTCTATCGTCATATTTGTTTCCACATAAATAAACACTGTAACTATTTGGTGTCTTACCCTTTCATGCTCTTCCATTTAGGTCCAGTCACCACTGTAAACCCACCCTTACCTGATACAGTGTGGCTGAGATACAAGGCAAAGTGCCAATATTGGGATATGCTCACTTCCCCCAGGATACCTCAACATATCTCAGTCTCAACAGTTTCACCAAAAAAAACCCACCAAAATCCTCTTGTCCATAAAAGGACCAGAACTTTTGTTTACCTAAACTTACACATAATTTTCATTTGTTTTTCTCTCTGTGTTTGATTTTGTACAAAAACACCAAGACTACACGTTCCAATGAAACAGGATTACAGGAAATTGTACAGCTCTGACTCCTTGGTACCTCTTAAAATTAATGTTGTTTCCCTGTCCTTTTTCCTTACATAAGCTAATTAAAATGCTTTTAATAACAATGATAATTTGATAATTTATAAGAATAATGTTTTTTTTTTTTCCTGAAGGAGATTCTCCTCTTTTGTATCTCCATTTAGTGTTTATTCTGTGAACACTTTTTCCCCATGTAACAGAGAGCCAGAAAATCATCTGTCAGGGGATGATGGATGATGAAATCTGCTACTTAGGCCTCAGGGCCCAGCCCTGCTGCTATACTTGACTTAGCCTTCAGTAGGCACTAAGTGCTCTGTCAGATTCATGCCAAGGGAACAGCATATGCCTGGAACTCCCAAAAGTGTGGGAACCAGAATAAACAGAGACATTTTTAACATTACCACACGTTTTAAATCTGCTGTGTCACTTTCCTGTAAGCACTGTCCGTATTTTTGTAATATATACAGTCATTGTGGGTTTGTGGCTCTGCCCATCACTGCTGTTCTTTGTTGTATGCTAACCAAGAAAACAAATGAAAAATAAAAGGAATGCACAGCATACATGACCATCTGGCTGACTGCTACACTCTTTTAGCAAAGTAGACACGAGTTCTTGGGGTTTCTTTTCTCCCTTCCCCTTGACAATGTTTTTGTTGGTTTGCTGCAACAAGGCTTTTCTCGCCTCACACAGCTTTATTAATTCAGGGTTTTTTTAGAGTCCTCTTGGGTGCTGTATCACCACACATAGATATGTACAGCAGGGCTGTACTTAAAAGCCATCTTCCCCTCTTCTTTGCACTACAAACATTCCATCAATCATTGAGTTGTGCTGCTTGTCTTGGATGGACTGCAGGACTCTCAAAATCTCAAGCATTTCCATTATAAGCCCCAGGTCCCACAGGTCCAAGGTAAAATGATGGTTTAAAAACGATGCCAATCATAAGCATGGTTTTCTAATGCATGTTTTGATTTCATATTGCCTAACCACTGATTATAACCAGGCTTTTAAAACAATTTTCTTAAAAGAGAATGGGTCAAATGAAGCTATGATGGAATTTCTATCCTTCAGAAATTCCTCAGTGATGAATATCACTGTGCCTCCTCCTCTTTCATCAGTCTTCTTAAGATACAATATTTATGTTGTGGCAAGTAGTAAAAGGTTTGATTCCTTGTTTAGGAGAGGCTGAGAGAAAATGCCATAAAAATTAATAGTTCGAATTACATAAAATAATCTGGAGGGTCTTTTTTCCCCCCTAGTGTATGTATTATCCTTACCCATAGAGATCAGTATAGAAGCATTGTGAAAAACTTCTCAAGTAAAAGTCCCTTCAGTTCCAAAAGGGATATTCTCCAGCCCTGTGTTACTGCTGGATAATTTCTGAGGAAGAGGCTTACCAGCATTTACTCCCTTCCTGTACTTTCTCAGAACTCACAGAACTCATTGAGGTCTAAGAGGCCCTAAAAAACACCTGCATTGACATTCTTCAATCAGTCACATTAACCCTTACAGGCACCAGCAGGGCTCTTGCAGCACCAAAAAGGTACATAGCAAGGCAAGGACTAGGAACCATTGAAATGAAAGGATATTTCTAGACTAGATTCACAACTCAAGCAAATTCCAAATTTCTTTGATTTTGGCATGAATATTTCATTATTAGGTTAGGATGCCACCCCCACACTGAAAACTGAACTCAGGTTATTAGACAAGGATCCATTTCTCTGCAGTATTATTAGGCATTTCTTTTCTACAACATGCATTAATACAAGAAGATATCCAAAGGTCCATTCATCCTGCTTTACAGATGGGTTTAGCTGACAGCTATGAGCCTGACTTGTCTTTTATGTCAATGCATTCATCCCAGCACCACTCCAGGCTTCCCTACAAAATATGCCCATCGTTCAACAGCTGCAGAACAGTTTAAATGCTCTTATCTGCTCACTTGAAATCCCACCCCCTGGGCAAACTGTTCCCTGAGATGATCTTTACCCTTCTCTTGAATCTAATGTACTGAGACCTAAAAGGTATTATGTCCAGAGACTGGTGTGGCTACAGTAACAATTACCAGTTCAGCAAATCAGCTTCTCATTGCAAGCACTGCTAGGGCTACATATATATATAAGCCAAGAAGAACCCAGAGTCATTGTGTCAGCAATTCTCAAAGAGTATTTTAAATGGTATCAAGTTTAATAAAACTTTTACAACACAGTACAGAGTGTACTTCGTGTTCCTTTGAAATTGATGGAACAAGCCAATTTTTCCAGGTTTGTAGGCATAACACTTATTAAATTATAATAAGAAAATAGCTATTTAAAACCATGAAATGAAAGACTATAATATACATTTAAAGGTCAACAACTGCACAAGTTTCCCTATTATATATTTTATCTGAGAAGCACTGGGAGACAAAGGAGCTTAAACTCCATACACATACAGCTGCACACTGTCCCTGTTCCCTGCTCTGACTTGGACAAGGAATTACATACTGTCATGGGATGGCCCTGCTTCACCCAGGCCTTTTACAGAACTGCCTTCACCTATTAAAATGGTGATTTACACCCTTTAAATAATTTCCACCATATGTACAACATAGAGATGGAGCTTTTGTAGCTGCAATAGCAAGGTCAGACTGAAATACAGGGATTTTATTCCATCTCTGCCCTCTACTTCCTTCAGTACTTTCCTTAAATCAGTTTTACCACCTACACCCCAATTTCTTTTCTGCAACTGTGGAAGGTTAATATGTCCTTCACAAGGGAAGAGAGGCTGTGTTAACTAACTATGTCACACAGAAACAGAGATGATCAACAAGGAACAGCCAATGAGAAAATACCCAAATGAAGTGGAAACTTCAGCACTGAAAGTCTGGAAAGAAATGTGATCTCGGTTTTGGCTTTTAAAAGCATTTTAATGTTTCAGCATTAAAACATTTTTATTTCTTCCTAAATATGTTTAACATCAAACTTGAACTACAAGAAAAACAATAAATATTGCTGGTTTGTTTTTTTTTTTTTCAAGTGTTATTTCAGTGGGCCTCATTCTACTCTCTTCACTTAAACTGAGAGGGTATTTAGAATGATTTAAACAGGACTTTTTTTTTTTTGGCAACACTTTGAGTATTACATCCTCCTGGATGCACATGCAACAGAATACATACACATGGACAAGAGCACATCATCAAGTGTGTTTTATAAACACCTTTCATTTTTTAATAATTGCAACTGCTTTTCCAAATTCATAACGTAAATCCCAATGTTGTAACAAACTGAAATCTAGTCTTTTTGATATAGACCTGCCTCAGTTTCAGAGACCTCAAGAAATCTTCATTAATGTTTTCTTCTAGTCTGTGGATGTATAAATATAGATTGCATACAGAGCCTGATATAAATCCATTGACATCTATGGAACACTTCAATAGAAAGTAATTTGGATCAGCACAGGCAACCTTATGCCTTTAGGCTACTAATCAGCTTTCGAGCATTAAATTCAGCTGGCTTAAATGATATATAAAAATACAGGGAGGCACTCTTACAGTATTCATCAAATATGTAAAATACAACCTAGAAACACTATCACAACACACAAATCCAGGTGTTTAATGATGAATATTGTAAAATTGGCACAACTTTGAAAAGCACAGCTGTGATTAGGATATAATTATCTCATGCAAGAAATCTATTTTAGGGCTATAATTCTTTGTTGCTTGTGACAGGAACAGACTTTTGTTATTTTCCACTCACCTTAATTCTGCAAAGTCTGTACAGCTATAAAAGAGTGATTTGGATTCTAGTCTGGCTCAGAGTTCTAAACAAATTTTTTTGTAACTGGCTAAACAGCAGAGATTTCTTGTGAGGAACACAGCTTTAATTTTGGATCTCAGATTGATGGAACAGGGCTGGCAGCAAAGACACCTATTTTTTATTACTGGATACATATGATAGGAAAGTAATCGTAAGAAACAGTGACACCACAGATATTTTAAGTTATGTAGTTGGTCTGCACTGAGATTTTATATCTCAAGCATTTCATCACATCTGAAAGACACCATGATCAGAAAATAATTCTACTCGTGTATGGATGTTACAAAGCTTGGATGCACAAGTTACTTGCTGAACTGACTTGTGAATTATATTCTGCATAAGCATCCATAGAAGCACACCTGTATACCATATGTATACTTATATTTTTCAGGTCACAGTCTGTTACCATTCAAATACAATTGCAAAATTGCACAAGAGCCATATTGTTAAAATTGGCTCAAGGTAGGCAGAGATGTAGCTATGGATATAGAAATATCCTTCCACCAGAAGGAGAATTTTCTTCTGACATGGAATAAATGCAAAAGGCAAAAAAACCTTACATCAAGAAACAGCTCTATCCTGCATGAAAAATCCTTCCTGAGGAAAACACTAAATACAATTAAATCACCAAAACTTGAAAATATTTATTTTTATAGTGACTTAAAATGTTAGGGAAAAAAACAGTCTGGTATTTTTTTAAATTTGCAATACAAAAGGGGAAATAAATATGCTAAAAAGATATTTCAGGATTTAAAAATCGCAACCTATATATGGGCTGTATCATTTGCAAAGTCCAGATATTAATATTAGAACCTAGTTCTGAGAAAATTAATGTATATTTTAAAAGCTTTTTTTAATATTTGGTATGTTTAATTTAAAGAATGTAAGACCGCAGACAAGATGAATTTTCCAGTACCTTAGTCATAAAGTTATATCACTGCTTCATATTCACAAAATGGTTAAATAGCATTCATAAATTAAAATGAGAGTCTAATAATTTAGATTGTCCTAAAACAATACTAAAGGCAAGTAAAAATAAAATACTCCATCTTGCTGTTTCAATTAAAATCTGCTGCATTGTATTAAGAAAATATTTGGAATTAATACAGTCAAATACATCTGAAAAAAAACAACCCTTGCTCTGATTGAATAAAACTGATTCAACTCTGCCGAGGACTCTGGCCACGAGAGAGAAGCTGTGCTGGATTACACAGTGCTATTGAGACATCTTCTTTAAGCAGGTATTTTAAAAAGTCATGATCTCCTTTTCCATAGCTGTTCTCTGTAAACATTTGGGAAATGAATTGCTCAGCAGCCACAGAACATAAGAGGTAAAAAACACTCAACTTGGAAAAAAAATAGCTGTATTTCTTGAAAGAGACAAGATGGCTTTCTGTAATATGAAAGCACAGCTTAAAAGGTACGTTAGATCCATGGAGATCTGTTGGATAAAATTCATCCTCTGTGTAAAGTATCAGCCCAAGATTTGCCCAGTGATTAGCCATGATTAAGTGCTATTTCACAGATTTAGATAGGACATAACTGAATAATAGATATTATGCTGACCCTCTTCTATTAGCATTAATTTACCACAAAGAGCCAACTCAAGATATCAACGTGTGTTACACCCCCGTTTGAATGAGTCGAAGTGAGAATAACTATGCTGCAAAATAATCCTTTCTAGACCCACTTTATCAATTTGCCTTTTCATTAAGGGCATTTAGACTTCCCAAACTGTCTGCCAGTAATGAGGCAGTTCTGTCTATAGTAGGGAAAATGCAAAAGGCATCATCAATGACCACAACTCTACATGAACCAGAGTATGTCCTGGGCCTCTGCTCCTTTGCCTAAACTCTCATGGCAATGTTCTTCCAAAGAAATGTGGAAGCATTACAAGAAGGAAAATTCTCAGTTTCTACAGCTAAAGTGGAGTTCAGCTGAAGAAAGGATATTTCCACATAGAACTAAGTTGGACTGGTTTATTAATTTGGGAAACTGTTCTCAAAAAGTGATAGAAATCTCAAGGTAAATAAATCTCCAGTCAATTTTACTGTTTCTCTACTTTCCACTAATTCTCAATTGAAGAAAATATACACTATTTTAAACTGATCCTTATCTACTCTCCTTATTTTCTTTCCTACTAGCAACAGAAAAATAACTGTAGTAAAGACTATTTCCCTAATATTTTTCAGGCTTCATTAAAAAAATTCAATTCTCAATTTTATAATCCAGGAACATTTGTTTTGAGACTTTATCTCTTCCCCAAAACAGAGAGAATGCCAGTAAACCAAGTTCAAACTCTGTATTAATCAAAATAACTTTGAGTTCAACAGTTATTAAACTCCGTTAATAAATGCAGAATCTGTGACATATACAAAAAAAAAATTATGCAATTATTTTGACATGCCTAGTGGGCCAGTACATTAATTAGGGGGCTGACAAGTTTATGGGAAGTATTCTGTAAACATAGGAAAGCTCAAATCAGGAAACATTTATACAGATCAAGTGGTACTCACAGCCATAGGAACAGGGATTGTTGGATGAATGACTTTGAGCATGACTCAGTAGCTATAAACCTATCTGGGAATCTTTAAGTCAAGAACCATGATTTGTGTCTACAGAAAATATGAGGGTTGGGGGTAGATTTCTAGATGTGTTCTGTAAATTGGTCTGGAAATCATTTCCTGCATGCAACGCTTTCTTGCAAATGTTAATCATGATTTTGGTTTTAGATGGGAAAACACGCAGGTCAATTTTAGTAGAAGCCTTCTCTCTCCTCTTCTCCCCTTTTTCCCCACTCCTCCTTTGTGGATGGGGTGAAGTTAGAGGACACTTGAGAATTTGAAAATAAAACTTCAAACCATCTTCAAATAAGGAGGAAAAAAAAAAAAAGGGGAAAACATGAATTATGATGAACAATGAACTGACTGTGGCAAAGTTTTCCCCATAGCAGGAGACTGGTAAATGTTGGGAAAACAAATCTTCATAATTATTGACACTTGTGCTAGAGTAAATCTAAGCCAAACCATTAAGTTGCTCAACCACAAAGAGATGATTAAAATTGTTCTGAAAATCTGGCTATGTTTTTCTTTATGAAATAAAAGGTGAGGTGGTAAATGCAGTTTATATCTGCATGTTCCACCAAAAAAAAAATAAAAATCAAGCTAGCTTTTATTTCTAATTGCTGGGTTTAGGAGGATGAAAAGGAAGATAGAAAGAGGCCACTACAGAATTTCTGTGGTGATGAAAATCTAAATTGAACATACTATTTTTCAATTAAAACATCTGAGGCACTTCTTCATTTTCCTTATAAAGACAGTGTTGAGAAAGTGCTCAAGAGTAGGATTGTCAGAAACAGGGATTTCCAATAAAACATTGTCCACATAATCAGCATGCCAACTGAGAAGAGAAAAAGGCAATATTGAAGCTGCATTATCTTAAAGGCAACTCTTCCTCTAAAAGATGTAAAATAAAACAAATAACCTCCAAACAAAAAGAGAAGAGCTTTCTAGTCCCCAAAAGTGAAATTAGTCATCTTTGGGGAAGAAAAAAACAACCAAACATTTCCCAATATCACCCTTTGTAACTGGGATAAACCCCGTTTATTTTAACTGTTCTGAGCTAATAGTCTTTTATCATGCCATGTTCTGCCTTTATGGCTACATCTTGTTCCCATTTCCAAACGACCATAACTTTCATACAGGCTTGCCATACACCAGATTCCATCTGTCTGTGACCTTGGATAAACAAGAGGTCTTTGATGTTCTTACGCACTTCAAACCACTTTGTCATTTCCAGTGATATATGAGCCACTCCGTAGTGACATGCAGTTATCATTGGTTTGTGGAAATGCCTTCCTGCTTCTTCTCTTGATGTAAGTTTACCATAGAACAAATTTACTGTAATCTTTGTGTTAACTTGTGCTTCCCTACGGAGCGAGAAAGAGGTCAGCAGGAGGCTGGAAATAGAAATCCTGCACATACGGCCCCCTGAGAGCCAAAAACAAGGGGCTGTCTCTAGGACAAGTAAGAAAACCAAATCACACAAACCCCATACAACAAACTGATGATCAGAACAACAACTTCTTGAAAACAAGTATTACAAGGAATTCGTTAGCTGATGGACAGATTTGCACACCCCACACAGCAGCTTTGTTGTGGCATTGTGTGTTCATCCTATTACATTTCAAGGCTGCTGTTGGAGGCTGTTGGGTTTTGGCACTGTCAAAATGAAACAGGGATTATGTGGTACCATATGTCAGGCAGCTGAAGCAAAGTATTCCTGGTCTAACATATTTGCCTTTCCAGTCTAGAGGGAGCGTTAAAACCAATGGAACAGGAAAGGTGGGTGGGCTCGGGCAGAGTGGGGCAGGGTATTTTTGTTTTCACCCAAACATCTCAGCCATCCTCCTTGCACTTCTGCACACTAATGTCTGGATGTTTCTGCTCCACCCAAATAAAGAAAGAGTTCATCTTTTCCTCCAAGACAAAAAGAAAAACAAAGCAAAATCCTTCAGCAATTATTTTTTAATGTAAATGCATGTTTATTTCATGCCCTCAAGCCTTTTAGTCCTGGTTGTTTGTGACAAACATTCCACAATAGACTCTTTAAAGTCTGGCATATGTGCCAGTGCTAAAAAACACAGAGTAGAAGACGTAAGACAATTAAAATGAAAGCCGACAACAACATGGCACTAATGGTTTTAAATTATTACATTGTAGAATACTTGCTGGTACATCATGGAAGAGCTATCCCCACAGCTCTGCACAAGCCTGAGCTCCGTCAATAAACTAATCTTTATCATGTAATACATTGGTTTTCTGTTATAGTGATGTTTGCACTATACAGTCCAGCATCCTGTAACTATGGATAAAGGAATGACACAACTACACACCAATTAGCTCAGGTCTCTGCTTCAGTATATGGGAGGTGTTCATGGTCCACGTCCTCAGTCAATATTCGCTGAGGAGACACCATTGATTGACTTCTAAGGTTGAGTTGTACTCGATAAATACAACAAGATGACCTGCAAGCCCCAGGGTGCCCAGACTGCAGGCACTTGAAGAAGCTTACAGAATAACCCATTTTTAGGAGAAATCTGCCTGAAACAGCATCTAAGATGCATTGTGAATTAGCTCCCAGAGGACCCTGGAGCAGACACTGGTGCGCAAGTTGGCTTCCAGTGCTGGTTTACTTATTTTTTACCACAACATTTTTTTTGTATAGTCTCAGTTCAACTGTGTGTCCTGATAGACAATATTCTGAAAACAGGATTTAAGGACCCAAATGATATAGTTTTGTTTTTTTTTTAAAGTCATCTATACACAAATAAATTTGCAAGAATAATCAAAAACATTTTTCTGACTCAGGTTATGTTTCTTCAGCCTGAAATATAGCGATGTTTCAATCTCTGTCCTTTCTTCTTTTTGAGTTTGTTTGTGAGGTTTTAGGTAAAAAAGGAAAAGGAAACACAGGAACATTTCTATTGCCAAGTAACTAAGGGTTTTTCTGGGATGTAAGAAGCTGGAGTTCAAGTTCTATACTTCCCCCTTTCCAGACAAATGCCTTTGTCACTCCTGTCCCTAGCTGTTAGTGGGTAGCTCGCTGCCTTCAAACAAATGGCAAAGCTAATACTTTCAAATAAAGATTTTTAAAAGTCAGATTTCAGCAATGAGGAGCTGTAGCTGGATTTAATAGATATCACCTCTGAAAAGCTTAATTTTTGAAAGATAAATGGAGAATTACATCCTCTACTTTAAGAACTGACTACCAGGAACTCCTTTTTCTCGTTCTTCCCTTATGCAATATCTGTGCTTTATAAATATTTCAGAAAGAGTTTTCAATGCAATTTTAAAAATAAAGATATCACATTCAAGAAAGACCAAGCAAAAAAAAATAATCTTAATGTTGTCCCTTGATGTTACTGTCACAGCTAGTAGCAGTAGCATATTTTTCCCCATCCAACTTATATTTACACTGCGATAACTAAGCATGTTAACTGTAAAGACACTCTAAACAGCTAAGAAAAGTTTATATAGAGTAAGAATTTTACAGTTTCATGGAAAGATTTTCACATAAAGCAAAAATTTTTACCATAGCTCCCCCTCCTCTCTGACTTAATTATTTTTTAACCAAAATGAAAACGCACACACTTAGTTTCAGGTTAACACCATGAAAGGACAAAGGTTTTAATCCCATGAAAGAGGCAAGACTCTACAAAGCTTAGCTCCTCTAAATTATTGAAGTATTAGAGAGACTTGCAATTCTTAAGCAGTCCTGAAACACATTTGTAAGGAATATTAACTCAGTTTTAATGGAGAAGAAATATTACTTCCAATTTGCTGTGGGTAGCTGGGATCATGGCAGAGAGTTTTGCCTAAGAGCACATAGAAAGCCTTCAGAGGAACCATGATGAGTGTCTACACGGAGTAAGTGCCTTGGGCCCTGGTTCATCCTTTCTCTCTAGAGCTCAGCAAGAAGATAAACCTTATGCAGGCTAAAACCCAGAGTGGGAACACAAGCAACTACAAAACTCATGGCTGTGTTCTTCAAAACTAATCACACACAGGAGTATTCGCTGCCTGCAGTTTCTCGAATGGTGTCTCCTCTCCTTCCTAAGAGTCATGGTTAGGCCCACAAATCGGATTAGAAAGTGAGTTATATCACCTAATATACCTCTACTGGACATGATGAGAAAGTGGATGAATTGCCTCAACAACCAGACTTTGGATAAAGGACTCACTGTAAGGGAAAAAAAAAAAAAGTTCAATCTCACCTATGCTCTCCAGCCCCTAATCCAATTCCATGCAGCAACAAGGTGTTCATATGAAAGATGCAGCAGCCTATGCTTTGCTCTCCACTAGCCAGAGCTAAGGAAAATATGTAGACCTCTCTCTGGCAGTTCAGTGTGGAAGTCTGAAAGCAAAGCAATAGGGACACAATGGTCTTTTGGCTGCTTTACATCTGAAACATGAGAAAGGATCTCTTGCTTCCCCTGCCTGTACAGAGGTGGATGTGCAAATATATACCTGAAGCTAGAAGAAAGGCTAAAAGCAGCACATCATTTAATAGTTTGTCAAAACTGAAACATTCTGCTAAGACAATTTTCTTCCTAAAGCACTTCCCACAGGGGTCACTGGGGTTTCCCGAGTTCAGATGGCTGACTCTGCCATCCCACAAGGCACTGCCACTCATTTGGCCTCGTTCCATCACCAGGACAAGCTCACAAACTCCCTCACAGAGGGCCAAGAAACCTACAGATAACAGAGAGTCTGTCTGAGAGACAGAAGAGAACTCCAAAATTGGGGGATTGTTCCCAGTCAAATCTCAGGATAGATTGTCACAAAGCAGAATTCATTCTAGAACCAAGCAGAGGAAGGAAATAGCACAGAACATTGAAACCTTTGACATCTGGATTTTGTTTATAGGATTGTTTTTTCCCCTGCACCTTTCTCCTGATTTATGGAGAACAGTTTATGGTGGATAATGGAAAATCATGAAGTTTTAATAAAAAACACTGTCACTGATAAGAAAATAGACAACACTAGTAGCATTTTCTATAGCAAACAGACTTCAGGAAAAGTTATTTCAGATCTCCACTTGACCTAATTTTCTTATTACATGAGAGGAGAAATTACTCAAGTCCTTTTCTGTCCGAAAAAATATATTTAAGTCCCCATAACTTCTAATAAAACTTTGGTATTCCAGTGGAAAAAGTGCTTGCTTTATTCTACAGTTGGTGAGGACAGATACTGCTAGGTTTATGTGCTTACAAAAAAAAGTTCCATGAAAGGGACATTGCTAGCCTAAAAAACCCACATTCCAAGTAAGCTAGTTGTACCTCCTCTAGTTAGAGCAGAACACCTTGAACTAATAGCAATCAGAGACAAGAAGAAAACTATTTCCTTAGTGCATATATGTATTATCTAGGTCTTAATGAGCACAACACCATAATCCCCTCCATCTTCCTTCTCTCATTCGGGTTGGCCTGCAGCACATGCTTAAGTTTGACTTAATTAAATCCTATATTTTGTGACTGCTAAAACGAAAATTTAATGTGGAGCACTCTTTTGTTGCTATAGTCTTCCTCCACAGATTAGCAGAGGGAAAAGGAGGGAGTCACCAGAAAATCCAGAACCATGTAAAGTTCTGAGCAGTGATTGAAAAGGGTTTCCTGCTTGTAACATCCTGTTTCTATGAATCACTTTTTGGTTGTCTTTGCCAAGAAGTTCTATAATGGAGGCTGTGCATTTATCTTTGTTTTCCAGAGTGATTTGAAATGCCTTGCCTGGGGTTGTCTGCCAGACCAGGAATAAAGCACACCTCTTGAATATCAATGCACTGATCTGTCCAACAGGTGCAAATAACTAGATTAGCAGTTATCAATTAGCAATTCTTCACTAATCAAAAAATTGCACACAATTTTTAGAAGTTTGTTTCCTTCATTTATATTTTGTGACTTTTAAACAGAATTTTTTATTGTCCCTAATGTTGCATTTAGATTCCTTCCCCCTCATGATTGTCACTGTTTTTGCACACTTTGTGGCCTCGCACCGACAGGGACCTGCTCTGCAGTGTGATTATACCTAAAGACAAATGTTGCCAGGATTTTAGTCCCTTGACAGAGAGTTAAGGATGTAATTTAAACACCTGTTCTCCAAAGTTCAAGAGAGCTGGCTGAATTAATTATGAAAATAAATCCCACTATACATTGTCTAAACAATATGAAGTTGCCAAGCTGAGAAGGGTGGGACATACTCTGACACAAACCATAGAGGATCACGCACAAGTCAAGAAAAATTATCAAGAAAGTTTCCATTAGCTTTCATTTTCTTTGCATTGCCCAAATTCAGCAAGACATCTAAGTAAGCACTTTGGAGAGTCAATTCAGGGGCTGAGAAAAAACAATATCTATGAAAATTAATTTGGAGGAAACTTATTAAAAATGCAGATGTGTTAATACTTTTTAAGAGGATACATTTACAGTATTGCAGGTGAAATATTTATGCAACAAAGACCAAACTATTGTAAGGTATGTTTCAGGCAAAGCAGAAATCCAGTGCTCAGAAGAATAAACATTCATAAACTCTGCAATCTAATTTTATACAGCAACAAAAATGTACAATAAATTTCACACTCCTATTGATCCTAATACCATTGGCATTGCCCCAGCAATTGATTTAGTCATTTGATCAGCAGGAGAAAGGGAAGGGGAATATAATATTTTAGTGGACTTCATAAATTCAAAGCCTCAGCTTTCAAGTCCAACCAATAATACAATAAACCATAGAGATCATAAATGGAACAACTAAAGTTTTGTAATTACAACATGGTTTATAATGTAATAATTTAGCAAATGGCAGGCATGTTTGATTTATGCAAGATGCAGAATAGTAGGTTGTTTCTCATCCGAGCAACATATTTTCTAATAAATATTCAGAACAATTAAGGTTTGCATCTCAACCTCTCCAAATGGTGATTGCTTGCCTGGCATTGTCCAAATGCAAGGGGTTGTTTTGAAAGTGAAACAGATCTATTTCCCATATCCTTCTACAGATTTCTTAACCCAGTGTTTATGTGTCTTCAGCTATACAGAATTAAATGGGTTTGGGTTTTTTTCATGATAGTAGAACCATAAAGTACTTGTAATAGGCACAATATTTAGCATTGCCCAGTCAGTCTAAAAGGCTTAGAAATTGCAGTAGCATCATTCAGCTGCTGGGTTGTTCTGCCAGCCTGTCTACTGGCATGTGTGCAGGAGGTAACAGGAGAAGAACATTTCCCCATTATGCCCGTGTGTCACCTGCCCCTCACAGGAGGTTTCTGGTCTGGGTGGTTGTGTCTCTCTGCACCTCCAAAAGACAGAGCACAAGGCACTGGCCCTGAACAGCCACCAGATCCTGTGCTCCCTCAGCCCTGCCAGTGATCAGGCAAGGCACTGATGCTGGCCACACCATTGTTCCTTGGGTCACAGCTCAGCTGCTGCTCTTCTGGAAGATAAGGGATGTGCTGATCAAAATGACCTACCTGAAAATACCCCTGGAGCAGCAACACAGCCCCTCACAGTTGCCTGTGGCTTAACAGCACCAGAGCAACCAACATTTCAAAAGACCTGTAATACATTCCCCTGGCATTTGGGATTTTTTTAAATTTTATTTAAACACAACATTTTGAGGTTTGGGTTTTCTTTGCTTTAAGAGATACCAGTAGATTACCCAGAAGATACCTGAGACCAGAGGAGGTACTGAATGCTCTGTCTCAGTTTTAGATCTACTCCTCCAGCTACACTCCCAGAAACACCATTTGCTGCAAACAGCCCTGATGAGCCCGAACACATCTGTCTCAGCCATTGGTACAGCATGGTCACAGCACTTTACAGTTAGTAAGAATTTTGTGGATATAGAGACCTCCTAAATTGCCTTCCAATTTGTGAAAGGTCAGACTTTTAAAACAATACACTGAGAACAAAGAAGCCTGCACGCCACTCGTAAGGCTGTAGAGTCAGCTGGCCAGCAAACACCGCGGCTTTCAGGAGGCTGCTTCAATCTGTTCAGACAACACACCACAGACTTGTGAGCCAAGAAAACACATTCAGCTTGCTGTGAACTGGGGATAAGAGAAAAGGGGTTATTATATCTGGCCACTGATGTCTAGTTCACCTCAGAAAACATCTCCGTACTGAGAGAAAAGAAACCTTTATTCTCCTGACAACTGCACATCCATTTTCATAAGTCCATTTCAAACTTAAGAAAAACCCCAAACCCAACAGCAACAAACCAAAGCATCAGCTCTGCAAAATCAGTTTCACTGTGCTGAAACCCCCATAGCTCCAGGCACCCTGACAGTCAGTAGAAGTTCAAACTCTCTTGCTGCAGCCCAAAATCTAAATCCATCTAAAATTCAAACCCAGGCACTGTTGCAGTGCTCTTGGGAAGCCAGTGTTGCACAGCACAGATCCACCTATTTGAACAGTGCAGAGCAGGGGAATGACTCAGGACATTGCTCTTGTCCATGGGTAGGTTTCCTTTTACAGGAACAAATACTGGTGCAACAATAATAATTCTGTGTGAGCTGCCTCTCTCCTGTTCAGTATGTCTATTGGGCTCCAAGAAAACTTTTTCACTGATTATTTTGTGGACTATTCTTACATTTTGGACAACAGAGCAAACTTCAGACAGCTTTTCAGAGGAGACAGTGGGAGAGGTGTCTAATCCCCTTACACTCCCTCTTTGCAGGCACTGCAGCAAACATGGAAGATGATAAAGAGCTCCCACACTGTCCTGTGTCTGTACACAGGCAAAGGGTTGGCCAGACAGTAGTGAGCTGGGATAGTATACAAGAAGAATCCTAGTCCCAAGGCTTCATAGGCCTCATAATATTTATTAGCTCCAAATTTATAGCAACTCTTAAACAGAAAGTCATATACTGTCCAAATCTCAGTGGAAAATCCACAGTAAAAATTCTCACATGAGGAAACTAGCCAGGATGTGGCAGTCCCTGGCAGCATGGGAAATTCTGGGAGGGGCACCCAAAATCTGGCCTGATGTATATTCACAGTTTAGGATAACATCCCATGAAATACCTGCCTGCAACAGCAAGGTCTCATCCCTTTGGATGAAAGGCATCTGCTGCTGAACAGTTCAGCCCAGTGAAGGAGGCTGATGTCACCGTGGGTCTGCATGAAATATCATCAAATATGTGACTTATTTCCACTAGCTGTTACTTCTTAAGAGGTCTTCCCCCTTTTTTAATCTTAATTTCTAAGCATCTCTTAAAAAAACCCAAAAAACCTCCTCTTGAGTTTCATCAGAAATGACTTGGATGATCTTCTGTTAAAAGAATGACTTTTATCCTCATTCAAATACATATTGTATTGGCTTAGAAACATCAAAGAGGCAATGTCTTTACATATTCTATTTCTAAGAAAAGAAAAGGAGTTCTCTCTTTATTAACATTGGTAATGTTGAATCTTATAATGAAAAATGCACAAAAGCAATATTTTTGATGAATAGGTAATAGAACAGCAGTGAATAAGAGAGCATTAATATATTTTTTCCCAAAGACTCACTCAGATAATGCATCAGGAGGGTTTTGAACTGAGCTGAAGCCACAAGCAAAAATGAGGTCGGTGGTCTTCCACTCCCCCTCTTACAGCCCAATATTTTTATTGACCTTGAAAAGCCACCACACAGTTCAAGCACAGCTCCAACATCTGATTGTCACAGCCCACAACGAACACAGCAGGAGCACTTTCTCTCGGGCCAGAAGTACTTTGCAGGAGACAGAAAATGCTGTCTGACCAGACCAATATGCAAACATTACCTAAGGCAATTATCTGAATTATGAGTGGAACAGGCACAGTGGCATATTACAAGTAACATTTTTGTACCCATGGATATTTCTAGAGTTTTTATTACACTATAGCAAGTGACCTGCAGAAAAGTATGCAGCATTTTCTGGTAGAGGGTGGGCACATATCCTTTCTGTCTCTGCTGTGTGTAGAACAATAGAGTCTTTGTGATGTTCCCCAGAAAACCTACTTATGCACTTGAATTTTGAACATTCCTTTCACTCTTTGTCATCTTTTACCATTGTTTTTGAACCACTACGATAATACAATTATAAAGGGCCATATAAGCAGTTAGATTGGAAAACAAAAAAGAAGAAAGCAGAAATTTTAAAATAAATCAGCCATGACACTCTCCTACATTTTTCATTATTTAATTACAGTCAGTAAAATCACAAAAATCTGATATTAATTTGAGAAAAAAAGTTGTCTCTTGAATTCTAAAATTTCTGTTGTGGTCTGCAAAAGGGATGTCATAGGAAATACATTGTACTTGAATAACAGCCATGTATTTTGGGAAAATACCTTTGTATGTATGTACAGAAAAGATGGTAGTTTATTCTACAAAACATTTAATTAAGCTTTAGAATTCCAAAAATCCCAACAAATCACAGCTGGAAAAAACTAGATTTCTATAGCAATCCCTTCTTCCTGTTTATTTATTTTATAATAAAAGAAGTGTTTCATAGTAACAATACCGTGACAAATGAAGATGTGCTGGGATCAGAGTTTGTATGAAAGAGAAGTATCGATGCAGTGGCAGATGAAGAGTAAGGACGTACTTAAAAAAAAAAAAAAAAAGGCAGAAAAGGTTGAAAAGCATTACTATATCTTTGAGGGACACTGATGAGAGACAGTACCCTCACAGTATTCATCCTTATGAATCTCTTGCTCTCCTGCACAAATGTATTTTTCCAGAGAGGAGGATTTAATCTACATCTCTATTCAAGGCCCAGTTGTCTGCTCATTTGTCAGCTTCTCCCCCCATCATTTCTGTGCCTGAAATTCCAAGCAACCACCAAAGAATCAGAGCTACAGTCATGGATGTGCCCCATCTGAATGCACTGGACAGGCTCTCACTCCATTCATATTTCAAATCCTTTGCCAATGCAATGCTACCATGCTCATTACATTAAATTCATAAAATTTGCCTATCCTCCTCCCTGTTTTCTTTTTCTCCCATGTCTCTCTACTTGTCTACCTTTAGTGTGTACAACACTCACAGCAAGGACTTTTTCTAGTCTATGCTTGGAGCTTGGCTCATATAGAGGCCTACCATAGATAAATAAGACAACAACTTAATCTGCACTCAATCACTGTGATCTGTGGAATAGCAGCGTCTTGTTTGAAGTGTGGTATTACATTTGGAAAGAGCAAACAAGAAGCTAATTATTTTTTGTGTTTATATCTGTCACTCTTTCTCCTACAGATTGAGCCACTGTCTCATCCTGCTGACTTTGAGCTTCAGAGAAACAAGGGACCAACAGGTTTGGACTGTGATAGAGGAGGGGAAAGTTCAAACAAAGAGATACAATAAATCTAGATGTCTACAACATCTGAGGTAGTGGCTCACCACACGGATGTAATACTAAGTTACACAGTGAAACACTGGCAACTTGGTGGTTATGGAGTTCAAAAGATATCCACAGTCAATCAAATTGGAATTAACAAATGGAATACAAACTGCACAGGGAGATGTGAGATGAGAGAAGAAGAAAAGAGTACTGGGATTAGGAGCTAACTAACAGTTGCAGTAGGCTCACAGGGTTTGTAACAGCTACTATAATTTCTGCATAAGAATAAACACTTCAGAGATAGGAAGAGGAAAGCAGAGAAAAGAATTAACAACAAAAAGAAAGTGAGCCAGCAATCATTCCCTCTGCTTTTAAAATACAAACCATTAGCCGAAAAGAGTTTCTAAAGTTACTTTCAAAACCAAGAGACATAACAGGTCTCTGTGCTATCGTTATCAGCCAAAGATTTTGTCTTAAAAGGGTCTGGGAGAGAATTTTCTTTACAATTATCCAAAAACTCTGCTTTTAACATACAATAAAAGTTACGAAAACAAAATTTGGACATGAAATTTTACAGAGCTGTGAAAAATTAAACCACATGGGAAATAGCCAAAAGAAATGTTTCATGTATTTGTTTGCACATTTGTGTGTAAATTCCAAAACAGAGCACATTCAATGACAGCCAAGAAGCTTGCGTGCTACAGTGAAGGATTCATGAAAGTAAAGCCAGGCGTCTCTTGAGGCTGGAAAAGACTATGTTGTTCCAATGTGCATCCTTTCTGTTTCCTCAGCTTTTGGATTCCATGCCAACAATAATATGTATACCCCAAGAGCACATCAAGACCAAAACATGAAGGTCCAAGGAAAATCACCATGTCAGAGATGCACGTAAAGGACAATATTTGTCTGACAGAAGAACATGGAGTAAATGAAGCATTGACACACACAGACTCGAAGCCACACGAGGAAACAGACTGCAATCTGCAATCATTACCCTCCATGGCTTGCTGTTGCCACTCCCAAAGGATGAGCAGAGACACTCCATGTTCTCATTCCTACTGCTCCCTGGATATGGACATTTCAACAGTGCCTATGGGATTTGAGTCAACCAAATCCTGTCACTTCGCTAAATCCCTACCTATTTGTCTAGCATTTAAGAATTAAGCTCCCGAAAATATAATTACATCCAGTGTCCTCTCCTCCTGCTTCATTCCTGCTGCAAACAAGGACATAGCAATTTTTAAAGCATTTGCCCTCACAACATTGCTTTCTAAGGATGTACAGACACATCTTCCCTCACCAAGCACAAAGTGGAGGAGAATCACGGAAGGGTTGGAGTTGGAAGGGGCCTTAAAGATCATCTTGTTCCAACACCTCTGCCAGGGGCAGGGACACCTTTCACTAGAGCAAGCTGCTCTGAAAGGAACACTCTCTAGTCACAAGAGCAACAGCAAGAGCTCTCAATTGACAAAACCAACTGTATTAAAATAGAAATAACAAACAACTTATAATAATGAAGAACAAAGAAAATGAAGGATATAACTACACAGAGAAGAGCAAGGAAACAGAGATGATTCACAAAATCCTTCAGGATAGAGGGTAAATCTTGGGAGGTCTAAAGAGAAACAGCATTAGCAGAGATCAGCTGTGATTTCAGGGTCTGAATCAGTAGGATACCAACATAACTAGCAAGCAGCAAAGCTCCTGAAGCATGCATTGCTAGGCTTACACCATCACCCTGTCCACCAGCAATGAAAATTTCAAAGGTAAGCTCTTGGGTTTCTCCAACTTTCTCCATAGTAACCATCTTCATATTATTATTATGAATATCACTGTTGTTATGAACAGAAAGTTAGAAACTGTGTTTTCTGCTTTGTCTGTACTTGGAGACAAAGCTCTGGGTTTCTGTTATGCATAGACTTAGGTAAGGGATGTTTTTAATTTCTGTCTTCAAATTTTCAACACTTCCTCCTAGTCAGAGCTCTTTCTCCCAGGAAGGATGACTTTACAACAAATTAGTGGTCAGTTCTGCCGAAAGAGGACAGAAATATTTAGGATTCTTACTCTGGTTTATATTTTATAGACAAAACATTTAACATGGAGATGGAAAGATGGTGATTGCACTGAGTGTAGGTTATAGTAAGTTCTACTGCTTATCCAGACAGCTGCATATTGCACAGCTTGAATTCAGGACCTCAGCCACGATTTCTGTCACTCAGACACTGCTGATGGAAGTGCTGTGTTATAATTTTCCTATATTTCAGCAGCATCTAGAAACACCAGATGTGGTTAAAGTCCTAGGAGATTACATAAAACACAGCCCTTTTGTAAAAGACCAGTTGCCTTGACTCAGCTGCCCAGGGTTGGGTGACATGTAGTGTGAAAGTTGCTCTCACCCTCAGAGACTCACTGCTCACAAAAGTGTTCCTTGGTTTTCTTCTTCCTTTTTTTTAATAGAAGGAAAACCAAGCCATTGTACATGATTTTCTAAGATTCAGCAGAAACAAACCCCTGATTTTCTGTGGCTGAGGCCACTGCTCAACCACACCGTAGATCACCTACCCTTCTTCAGTTATGGCACAGGCTGTGTGTGCACATCAGTGGTTTGTGTTACCTCAGCTGCAATCCCCTGTTACAACAGCAATCAGTAGGAAAGGATTTTTACAGCACACCTGACCTCTAAGCACAGAGACAATTTGAGACATCTGGAGAAAATGAAGAGCCCTATATCCTACAAGGAAAACTCCTTTCCTTGGAAAGAGTCAGTCTCCTGAGCAGCGACTTCCCTGCACCTCCATCGTTCCTGCTTTTAGTCCCACTTCTGAGTGTCTCCTCTAAGCTACTATCATTGCAATATTTGGAAGCCATGAGTTAGACTGGCCTCTGCTAACCAAAATATAACACTACTATCATCAAGTTCAGTTAATAATAACTTGGGACTCCTTAGCTGGTGCTGGAAGCTGTGAGTGCCAGACATCTATATTTTAACAAGCGAAAAATCTTGTAATTTCCTTGATTCCTAGAACTGAGACTTTAAGAAAATATCATCCTCATAAGAACTGCACAAGACCATTCTGATTTCACACCAAGGATGTTCCAGTCTCTGGAAGATCCTAATCTTATTTCCTTCCTATCTCAGGTTCTGTTGTCAATCTTCATTACAAGAACAAAACACAACCCATTTCTAAATTGCCAAGAGCAGCATCATTATTTGTACTTCTGCAATTTGTCATGTACAAGGGAAAAACTTGCCATCGTCTTAAGTGATGGCACTTTCATAACTACTTGCCACAGCCAGAAAAAGATTGCTTGAAAGAAATTACTTCAGGACACCAAAAAAAATGACTTGCTTTTGCTCCAGTAATTTTTCAACCTGCCCTCTCTGTAGAGAGGAGTAGGAGAACTGTCTTGGCATGCAAACATGGGGCCCAAATTCATCTGTTTATATACATCCTGCTTCTCAGATGTGCAGGATACAAACATGCATAATATATATGGGTCAAGTTTGATTGCTTAGGAAGGAGGCAATAATGCTGGACTAATTATTTTCCTGACCTGATGGGTAATATTTTATTTAACTCCACACCAGGGAAACTAAACTAGCTGGTGGGAAAGAAAAATGTATTCTCAAAGGAATAATGTCAGTTTATGCAGCACCTTTGATTTTGCATACACCAGATGATTGAGATAATTTTAAAATATTATTTATTCATTATGTTTTTATTTGGATCCTGAATGCAAAAGTTCAATTTTTGTATTCCCCTCCCCATGCCTAATATTTGTTACAGTTGCATTTTTCAAACCATTTACTGTCTGAAGGGTAAGTAGAATGACACTGCTCATAATGTGCAAATAAATGTGAAATAAGCTAGTCAGCTCAAGTGGAATGAATTACTGTCACTGGTAAAATAAGGCAAGAGGGAACGGCTGCCTTGGGAGCTAAAAAAGACTCTAGCAGGTACTGCTATTGAGCGACTGGAATAACACTTACTATGATTTATCAAAGACCACTTGAAAGCACTTCTGAGGCATTAAATAGGCATGAAAAGAGGCTTTAGTGGCAACGGGACTATGCCAGAACGGAGTGATTAGGAGACTCAAAAGCTTGACCCTGACATGCAGCCCATGAACAAGGGATGCCAAAAATCTTCAGAAGATATGTGGAAGAGAGTGGAGAGTCCAGTCAGTTTTGAGGAGAAGAGATGACCACAGAACTGCTGGGTACCCATTACAAAAAGCTGATAGTGTGACTATGGAGAAAGGAAAAAAACCCAGTCCATTATTGCTAGCACAGCACCTCACCAGACCACCAGCAAACAGCTTTGTGTAAGAATAATCTCATACATGGAAGAAAATACTTAAAATATTTTCAGTTTCAACATCCCTGTGGTTTTACAAAGACAAATTGCTGCACAGTCTTCACTGCTAATCTGTAATTGCAGCAATGCCTTTGTGGCAGGGGCTGCCCCAATGGTACCAGAGAATGTGCTGCCTCTGCCAAGCCCCCAGAGCTCCAGGCCCCCTCAGCCCGTGTCAGGTCACAACTTTGGCTTGCACAGGCCAACATCCTGCTTCCAGGTCTCCCCTGTCCAGCCACTGCAGAGTCTGCTGATGAGAAGAAAGTGTTTTGATGTTGAGCAAGCTTTTAAAGATGGTCCCTCCATAATGTAGATCCCACTGCCTGCGCTGTGCCGGCTGGAGGGTGTAGCAGCTCACTGACTGTGCTGGTAGCAGCAGCAGCATTTCACTCTGCTCCACCTGAACTTACAGCAGAGGTGTGCTCAGCTGCTCTCAACCAGCACGAGCGTTTCCCAGGAAAGGAACACTCCAGTCTGCCCAGGGATATGGGAAGGACTTCTCTGCTCAATATGAGGCAGCACTTTGCAAGCCTCGTGTTACTCCTGAACCCTTGTAGCAGCTGGTCTTTCAGCTGTCACCTTCACTGGAGAGAGGCATTGGCACCCATTTAATGCAGTATTTTCTTCATGAGAAAATAAGTCATTAAGCAAGTTACTAATGTGAAGATTTTAGGAAAAGGAAACCTTAGTGTGAACCAGTGTGTGGCAGAGTTCCCAGTTCCCTGTCTCATCTTCAGAAGAATGGCCACCTAGAGACTGCTGTGGGTGGGGAAAAGCATTAATGGGGAACTGTGAGGTAAATGGAGGAGTACAGTTTTTCTTGCACTGCCTAATAAACTACATTTCACCATCCAACTTTATGATTTTCTGCAAAAAATAGACATCTCACTACTTCTCAGCAAAGATTTAATAGCAGTAAGCCGTAAAATGGTCTTACATTACTAAGACTTCATTATTTGCACAAAATATACTACTGTCATCTACTTGCACATTGTGAAGTATTGTCATAAAACAAATCTCTTAAAGTCATTAGTATGAATTACTGAATTTCTACTGTCCGTTAAAGACAATTGTTGCTGTTCTGAATCTTAAAGAACCCAACTCCATCATCATTGTGCCCGAAACCAAATAATGCTTGAAAAATACATCAAACAAATGCTGATATTGCAATGCACAAGGCCTATAGCATTTCCTTATATTCCCAGGAAGCTCTCAGAGAGAGGCATCAGTTATCATACCACACTAAAGGCACTGAAGATTTATCAAAGTGTTATCCATAAATAGACCTAAACGGCACAAAAATAAAAATAACCGCAAGATCATCCCTCCATGGCTGGCACAACAAAGGCAAAACAAAATAACCACTCCCTTGGTTTTAGCAGTTGGGAAGGGACCAAGATGGGAAAGGAAACTTTCTATGAGGTTCTTCTACCCAGGAACTTGCTGCTGGAATACAAACCAGTCAGCAGGATATGGTGTGAATGTCCTGAAGTTGCAGATGTGCTCTCAGGTCCCGTAGGCACTGAGAGGCAAGAGATGGGGGAGATTTGTACAGTCACGAGGTAAGAGATGTGACAGAACTTGGTTTCTCTGCTCTGAAAAATCTGTTCTAAGAATTTATTTTCCAAAAGTGTCCAACTTGAAAAATACGAGCCAGCAGTTTCGTAGTGTAGGCAAGTTTTGGTTCCTCAGATGGGGCATCTGTACGATTTCACGTGCACAGACAGAACACAGTAAAGTCAGAACTCCCCTTGAAAAGCAGCTGAACCTCAAAATTTTCAGTATACCTCAGATAGCCCTTCCCCTATAGCTTTAGCAGGGCTACCATGAGCTTTGACAAAACCAATTAGAGCCAAAAATCACTGATAAAACAGTGCCAACACAAGTTGCCAGCCATTCTAGTGGACCACAATTTCTAGGAACATCCCAGGAGTACCCTACCCCTTTTTGCAGCTGTGAGGGTGCAGAGAGATTTCTCTGGAGGAGGAACATAACCACAGAGCTGTCCAGTGGGATTGCTCTCTCCAAGTACTCCGAAGAACAGCTTAAAGAGAGGAAACTTTTCTTTCAACACTTCTTTTTTCTGGCATCTGCTTTCTAACCACAACACAGCTCAAAGGCTATGCCAGTGCTGCTGGAACCCGTAGCTGCTTTAAACCACTGTGTGCGTGCCTGACAGAAATATCTGAAAATGTCATTTTATTTCCCCAATGACAACCATGATTTTTAAAAGGTAATTACCTTGCTCCTTGAGAGCTTAACTAAAATAGGTAAATTAGTTGTATCTGCAGCTGATAGTGACAGGTAAGAAGAGCTTCACAACATGCACAGCTTTAGTTACAACATCTCTGGAAAAGTCCTCGGGGATTTAGAACAATGAAACTGTAATTTAGCCAGTCAGTCAAGAAAAAGCCATAAACAGATTCATAGAGACACTTCTGTACGCACAGCTCCTTGTATATTTTATGAGGCACTATCTGCCTTCCCTCTCCTTCCCTGATCCCTCTCTTCCCCACACATCAAGCTCACAAACAAAACAATGCAAGTGCTGAGAGAAAAAAAAAAAAGAGACTTTATCTACATGGCATTGCTCAGATCTTATAATAAATATAATCCTCCATGCAATTATTTATTTTCAAAGAAAACCCTTGTTTTCAAAAATACCAAAGACACCATCAGTTTTTCTACTTCTGTGATGCAAGGTTCAACTAACAAAACTAAATGAAAGATACCAAGTCTTTGAAGACAGTGCTTTGGTTTCCTTGCTATAATTGCATTTCATAGCACAGGAGCTAATTCACATAACACAAGGCATTGTTTATATGCAACTGCATTTTGTATGTTATGGTAAATATTTCTCTTCTTCCTACATCTTTCAAAAGTCAAAGCTTCTGAGAATATACTCAGATTTTGTAGAACTGGCTGGATAAGGATTAGCCAAGAGACATGCATGTGGAAATCTTCACCCACAGACCCCTGCAAAGGTTTACTTCAATATTGGCTTAGTTGAGTAGCAACAGCAATTAGAATGGGTCTGAACTGGCAAGACAAACTTGAAATGATTCCTGCAAACCCCTGTAATTAGATCACCAACAGCTGTTTAGCCTCACTGACCCC
>NW_021938838.1:13547856-13606004 GCF_001715985.3 Manacus vitellinus
CATTCTCTTAAGTACACCCACACCAGAGGATAGGGATGCACACTACCTGGGTAGAAGGCAAAAATGTCTAACATCTTACAAGCATGGACTTGCTGAGCTTCTTGCATGTTTCTATTAGATTTGTTTTCCCTAAGAGGGGCATATGGAAAAGAATAGGAAGATGGAGTAGTAGCAAAATGAATCCAAGAAATCACAGGTTTCAACAAATAAGCTGAAAAGAACCTGCACATTTGCATACTCACACAGTTTCTACACAACTATGTTTTACTACACGTTGCCCCAGCAGACCTTGTCATGTGAACATCTAGGGCCCTGAAAAGATCATCTCTTTCCCCAAAATGGCACATTTCACAGCCACATTGTAACAGTCATGAACCTTGAACAGACATGGGAACTTGACTTTAAACAGAGTAGACCAATAGTCCCCAGAATTCAGTTATTTTCCCTAAAGAAATTAAAATGGACAAATAGAAACACAAAATACTCTCTGTGAGGAGAGATGTTAAGTCAAAGTGATCCTTAGTATTTCTCATTGTCCTCAATGGTAGACTGAATATGAAAGCAGGAAGAGTGGTCACAGCTTTGGGGAATCTTTGGTACCATTTGATTGATTCTCAAATTTTAGGAATGGGAAAAAAAGAAAGATGCACTTGTTTCAAACACTAGGGAACAGCAGATATAGGAAGGGATCATCTCCAGTGGCAATTGTTACTGTACCCACTTAGACTGCCTATGTGGTTGGATTGTGTTATACATTCAGTCCACAAAGCCTAATTTTAGGGCAAAGAAACTCATGTGGCATTTAAAGATGAATGGTTATGCTAGTATGGACTAGCATACATCATTTTTCTTTAAAATATTTGAGAACATAAATACATGCATAAATTTTCTTAAAATATTTTTGCACACAGATTTGGAATAAAATCAATAAAATCTGCAGGCAACACAGGATTCACATGTGATGCTGAATGCTAATCCAGGCAAAAATGAGTCTGTTTTCTTCACTTTGGCAATTCTGGTGATATTCTGCACTTTCAAAAGAAATGGTGTGAATTGTACACTGTGTTATTATTTCCATTTTCACTGTGTTTCTAATCTCTGCTTTTTTATCTGGATTCTTTTCCTCAAAGCTCTATGGGGACTCCCTAAAAGTCCCTATGCATCCCACCCCACGAGAGACACCCAAATTCTGTGATTTGGAGTAACTCCTCCTTCACCTTCAACTCTGCATCGCTTGTTCTTTGATTTTGCCACTTGCCATGATCTCTTCTATTTTTGTTTGGGATCTTTCATTAGTCTTGAGGAGCTTTTCCAGAAAACAGAACATGTCATTTTATCCCTCTTACTGAAAAAGTGAAATACAATAAATCTCAGCGAGCCTGGTGCCTTTGTTCACACATTTGTATCCCTACTAAATGCAGCCTAATAAATTCTACATCATAAAAAATTAAGGTTGGAAAGGGAGGGAAGAGGAACTTATGTGGTGCTTCTGAAAAATCTAGCCAATCTAGCTGATAAGAAAGCATGATGGAATAGAAAGCAGGTGAAGACAAATTACTGCTTCCCTTGAATTTATTGGAAAAGTAACAGCTAAGTCAATTCCAGCAATGATTAGGGATCCACAAGAGGAGTGGCAAGGAAAAGATGTTAAATTTACCAGTTTAAAGTAGGGAGGAATAAATAAAATACCTTATAAAAAAAAAAAAGTAGCATAACATCTTTAGGTTTGGTGTTTAGTTCTTGCTCTCTCGCTGGGGAAAAAAAAGAAAACAAAACCCAAAAAAACTGAAAACAGAACTGAAGGGAATGGAAAGTGGAAAAAAAAAATAGAGGAGCAGAAAGATATTAGTATGTGGAGAGGTGAGTTTGAACAGGAAACTACAAATAAAGCACTGAAGACAGACAAAATCAAATAATGGCACAGCAAAATCTTGCAGTGCACAAGCTAGTGCACCCTAAGAACAAGATGTTCTCTCCAAGGCCTCTTCCCATGGCCAGAGCCTCTGCCTAGTGCAGCAAACCACCGCTCCGCAGGAAAGAGCCACTGGAACAGCCATCCCTTCCCTCCCTGCACACAGAGCTTCCATCATTTGCTCACAAAATGCACTCTAAGTGACGTTGGCTGTTAATGAAACACACACTTGGTGGACTTGGAGTAATTTGTTCTTTTTGAAATGTCACCACGCGCAGGCGGCTGCTGTGACACATTCGGACACCAGGCAGCCCCACAGCAGAGCCAGGCAGGGCTCTATCCCCACCCCTCCCGTGGGCTGGTGCTCTCCAGCTGCAAATATGCAACCTCATTCTGAGGGCAGGAGACACCCACCAGATCTGTGCCATCTCCTTCCTCGCACAGCTGGCCTGATGGGGCAATTGGAACCCTCCATGCGCATAAAACATTTTCAGCTCAATTTTGAGCTGTATTTTTCTTGATGCCCAAAAGGAGGGCATCCTTAAAACACAAGATCTGAAGACACCACAGCTTAAGGAAACCAACCAATGCACACGAGAGTGTGTCCTGCCATTCATTCACAGAACAACTAAAATAAATATTACTGCATTTAGCAGTGGCAGAAGAACTACAAGCCAGGCAGCAGCAGCAATGAGCTCTATTCACTGCAGCCCTTCATTATGTATCACTCAGAGAAATCCTGCTGTTTTCTCTGTTTGCAAGCAAGCCTCTAGCCTTTTCTCAGCAGCTGTCACTTGGTTCACAAAAAAAAAGGCCTCTCAGCACCATGGCGATTAAATACCATTATAACTTTCCTCCTTCTGCATACTACAGTAGGCAATCAATATGGGCTTACATTTTATGAGACAAGGAGTTAACTTGTTCAATTACGGTGCAGACAGCTCTATTCTTTTGTAACAAGTAATCTGGGTAGGGAAATCGATACTGACAGGCCCGATGCACGCCAGCTAATTTCATATTATCCTCAGCCAATCGGGTACCTGCGAATAATAGAGTTGTTGTTACAGTTCATTATGGGGAGGTGGGATCAATATCGGTACAATAAGAGGATTGGCAATGCATCTGCTGCATAAGTAACCCTGAAGGGAAAGAAGGTCCCACCAGTGCAGCCAGCACGCTCACATTTACATAGCCAGGGAAAACAAAAGTGCCAGAGAGGTCCCTGCTCCCTGACCTACAATTAAAGATGAAAATACCCCCGAATTGGAGCAGGATAAACAAACCTCCCTCGCCTGCTGCCAGAATAAAGCAGAGAGGGGGGGGCAAAGTTGGGGAAAATGTTAATAGCAGATTAAAAGACATGCATGTGCTTCGTAAAATGAGATAACACATGCGCGGTTAAATGAACCAGAAACAATCTATTATTTTTTGAAGCATTACATTAATATACAATGTATATTTGACAAAATACAAGGTAGAAAGGGAAAAAACATGCGGTCCTATTCTGATGAAGATTATATATATATTTTATACACATGATATTTCATGGAGCATGTTTTCTTTGATGGTGTAAAGTCCTACCTATGTTAACATTTATTATGCAGGGTGTGTGAATGGGGCACAAGAAAAATGAGAGATTCTGGTATTCAAATTAGGGATTAGAGAGAGAATTCTATAGTGTGTATTTAAAACATCTTGAGAAGTAACAATGTGCTTGCTATTTAGTTGGTTAAGAAATACAAGTGGAATAAAAGTAATTTTTTAAATAAATTTTTTTTTTTAAAAAAGTGGATTTTTTTGAAAGGCACGTGTTTCTTTAGGCAACAAAAAATTAATTTTTAACTATCCTCACTCACAGAACAGATACCAGAAGTATCCTTAAAGGGAACACTTACACCTTACATTTTCATACAATTTTTTTTCCCCTACTAGGTACCAAATTAGAGACAACACAGATTTGATTTCAGAGGCAGTGAAAGCTTGTAGTCTTAACTGATTTAGAGTAGAGCTACAGCTGTCCATTAAACCCTACCCTCAAATCAATGGCAGAAGTTTGCATGGCTTCCCAGGGAGAGAAACCTGCCCAAGCTGCCTAAACCCACATCCCAGTTCAGGAAAAACCCTTCAAAACAGAAGCTTTATCACAGTGAAAAGTAACACATACCAAGACAAACAGGTACTGACTCTGATTTTAAAAGTGTACTCTGAGGATCTAAATACATCATAATGTCACAATGTCCCCCAAATGGAATGTAAAAACAGAGGGCATCTAGAACACAAACTTTAAAATGTGTGCCAAGCACTTTCATCTGTGCACTCCTTGTCATTTTTTCTTAATCATCTGTGTTTCTCTTTTTAAGCTTCCCAGCTTTTACCTTCTACAACTCTAACAGTTACATACCTGGAACAGTTAGACTTTCTTAAGTTATTTTCAAGAGAACTGTCTTTTGTGCAGGACACACAGGTTGCCACCTCTCCAAGGTGAGCCTCTTGATGGTCCACAAGAAGCCAAATTGACAGGACTGAGAACTTAGAAATTCATCCTTACATCTTAATACATCCCTTTTGTGTATTTTGATCCTTACAGGTCCCCTCCATCTCAGGATATTGTGTGATTTTTCTGCTTAAAAGTTTTCTTCTACCTGTTTTTAAATAGCAGTGTGAGCATGGAAGATAATTTCACTCCAAATTTTGGAAACAATGTATTCACAATTTACTTGAATTTTTAAATGGACTGATTATGCACTATATAAATGTGCATTTTCATCAGTTGACAGTTTCAACTTTGAGGAACATTATCTCCATTTGAAAACCAACACAGGTTGGTTTTTAAGACTATATATTCTTTTCTTACATATCTTGAATTTTGCAATAGTGGTAATACATAGAATTGGCCTGATATTTCAGATATTTTCATATATTCCATCAATTTGCAATCAGAGAAATTGATCTGAAGAATGTAAAGTGACTTCCCTATGTGATCTGTCTTTCCAGAGAAAAAAAAGAAGAGCCTAATATTAAACGAAAGTGACCCAAACAGCTTGGAAGACACTATGTACTTTGCTTTGGTGCAGATGTATTTTCATAAAGATTTGAATGGAGCAATTTGAGTGGCCTCAGGAAAGTAAAGCTGAAGTCTGCCTTTGGTTCTCAAGTGTAAATAAGCTCAGTGATTTCAACAATCTCTACTGGACCTTTACCTACATAAAAGCCAAACATGCCACTACAGAATTTGGTACCTTTCAAAGTGACCATCCATTTTTACTCTTGAAAGACTCATGGGCAAGGTTATTTGCACACCAAAATTAGGCTGTGTTGTCAAGGCTGGGTAGATCAGCTTGTCCAGCCCTCATTTGGTGCTCTAATACTGCTCATCAATTTCTGAAAATGAAAATATCCATCAGCTCAATTCCTCCCCTCTGCTTGTACTCCCTCCAAAATCCTGGATGGGATAGGAAAGTGTCATTAATACTAATGATCCTTTCAAGCCAGCCTTAAAAGAACAAGTATTTTGTTAACTCTGCAGTTCCTGTTAACACATTATAGCCTTTGGAATAGATTACTGGTAGCCTAATTTCATTCATTATTTATCCCAGGCATTTTTGAAGTCCATTAATTATTTTTCATCAAAATGCAAACCCAGGCATAGTTGAAGGGGCAGGGGGGAGTGTGAACACTCATGTACATGCTGGATTCACACTCCACACTCTTACCAGCTCTACTTATCTAATAAACATGGACTATAGGGAAGATTTTATGCATCCATCACCTACATGTGTCAAAGCCATCAAAAAGGAGTTAGAGAAGCCTCTCTCCTAATAGAATTGATATTACTTATGTTAGAGAAATCAGCTCCTTTGTCTGTGCCATGGGGACAAAACAGCTGCCACCAAACTTCATGGCTACAAAATACTGTGGTCTGAAAGATGCCTTAGAAGGAAGCTAAGATTCCTTAGAAGAAGGAAGGGTTAGGAGGGGCTGAGAAAAGAGTCCTCTACTGTGTGACACCTCCATCCACTGCTGACTTCAAGCAATCATTATTTTATTTCCCTCATGCATCAAAATACTGCAGAGGATACAAAGCAATATGTATGGAAATACATTCAAATGTTTTCAAATTACATCTTGTTAACATGGAAAAATAGCATGGGGCAACAGGACAAAAGAATTACTCTCTAATGCTCAGCTATCTTGACCATTAAGCAAGGTACCCACATAGCAAAGGACATGGAAGACTGATCAGCAGATTCTCATCTATCCTCATGCTCTCTAGAGTAAAAGTAAATCAATGTATATTAGCTGGGAGCTACCAGCAGCAGCCAGACTCAGTCTCTCCAGGTGCACTAGCAGGCATAAGTGAGAAATATGTGCATTTCTCAGTATGGGATAAACGGTTCTAACTTATCCTCAGAGAGCCCTCCTATGTATCAGTGTTACTATTCTCCTGATAGAGGCTCATTTCTTACAGTAGAGTGTCATAAATACAGGCTAACTTTTATATCACAGCTCCCAGGCGACCATCCTTTCAAATTCTGGGTCATTAGAGCTCTTCAAAACCTAGTTAAATTAATAGAAGGGCAAAACATGGTTTTGTTTCAAATCCTTAAAATCTGTGGATCTGTCCTCCGGGTGTCTGAATCTTCAAATCATTTATCCACCAGAAACTGAGCAGCAAACAGTTCAGTTAGAACAGTTAATTTTTCTGAGACATCAATATAGGGCAGTATTGCAGAACAAGATTCATCTCCCACAACATACTGTGCAGCCTCCCAAAATCCTACACAGTGGAGGACAACACAGGGGCTCAGGGCTCAGCACCTTTCAGACCAGCTCATTTGGCAACCGCAGTTCCAGACAACCTTTTGTGGATTCTGCTTATTCCTTGGTAAAATAAAGATGATAATTACCTTTCTTTCATTTGATTCCCATAAAATTCAGCTTTACAATTGCTCCTACAAAGGCACCTGCTGTGATTCTTGCAACCAAAGCAACAATTGATGCATTTGTATAATGATGTGCCACATAAAACATTATACTGAAGAGATAGCTTCCACACCTCCTGCTATGGGTACTGTGCATAACTATTTCTAACAGGCAGATATTCCATTTAACAGCTACTAAATCCTTGGATATATTTATTAAAAGGCACTGAGCAATTCATGTTTAATTACTTCATAAAAGAAACAGAAGTAGTAGTGGAGGAAGAGTTAAATACAGTACTAAAAGGAAGAAGCTACAACTAATCACAATTAAGAGGAAGTCCCAGGCTATTTAAATGCTACAATCCAATTATATCAGGTAAAATGAATTACTCCTTTAATGCTGACTTTATATGAAGATACCTTCTTATTGCTCTCATTAATAATCATCAGACATCATTTTAGCCCATATTGGCTGCAATAACATTTCTATTAGCATCATGGTGTAGCAGGGCTGACAATTAAAATAAAAAATAAATCAAACCCAGAACTGAATAAATGTAATTATAGTTCAGAAAAGAGCTTTTATGACTATTTGATTAGTCAACTGAACAGTACTTATCTTTTAAATCTTAAACTTCAGTTAAATGAAATTTTAGACTTCGTATTACAGTAGTCCCTGAAAAACTGAGACACAGGCAGCAGATGCTTCCAAGAGTTATTTCACTGCCTTAGAACCAACATGTATATGGTACTTGAGAAGCATCAACTAAAACAGACTTAATAGGGCTGCAAAACATTGGTATAGAAGGAATTAAAGGGGGCATTAAAAAAAACCCAACCAACCAACCCCACACAATGCCACACATACACAATCAAAACCCCAAACCCCAACTACTGAAGACATAAACAATCAGGTTCCTTTTGGTTGTTCTCCACTGGACTCCACACACAGATTTATGTCTTGAACCCTTACCATGGAAAAAACCATCAAGTTATGTGCCACACAAGACAAGAACATGCATCCTTAGCAAGACCACCACAGTCCAGCCCAGTAAACTCCTGGCTTAGCAGATTTCCATGGGATCTAAACAGAGGCTACAGGACTGGACCCAACAGTTGTGGTGCACAGTGACTCGTTCTCAACAGGTACCAACACGTTCTATGTAAATACCAACAGCACTTCAAAAGTGCCAGGACTGGCAGTTCCAGAAAGGTGAGAATTTACTTATGGGCAAAGAGCAAATAATTGTGGTGGTTTACCTATGGCAGCACATGGAACACTGCCAGCCCCAGTCAGCTCCAAAGGATGTGCAAATGTTTGGAAACTTATAAAACAAATATTTGATCAAATGCGCATCACTATCAAATTTTCTCCAGGAATGTGCTGAGTTTTTACTTCCAGTCTTGAATGTTTGATGCTGAGAATGTGTAACTCATTTACACAACAAAACACGTAGAACTGTTTTCCTTTTTTCTAAAGGGAGTGGGGGGAAGGTATTTTGATAAAAGTTCCTATATATTCAAGCTTTTCATCCTACACTGAAAACTCCTATTTTAAACTTCTAAACTTCAGGAGTTTAGATCAGGGATCTAGTCCCCATGGCTGCAGAACGTTGCAACTGTTATATTCTCATATTTTCATCTTTTATACCAAGACACCTTTGCTCAATCTACATTTGAAAGTAAAGTTCCACTCTCCCCCCAGGGATCAAAATAACAAAAATTTCAGTTGTACAAGCAATTATGATTTTGTTTTCTGAAAATTTACCAGGCAACAAAAAATAATCCAAAACCAAACCACAAAAGTTTTCCTGCATTTTCAGGAAACTAAAGTGCAATTCAGTATAAGTAGATGCTACAATATTATCATAAAAATTTACCACTGAGGGACAGAAAAGAAATTTTTGAGAGAAACTACTAAGAAGCCACATTGTCCCCCAACTCCCAGAGATCTTTCAGTGAAAATTTGGCATCACAACTCCCCTTTTGACAGCTCTAGCAGTCCTCCTTCAGTCACGAGACCCAGCAACAAGAGGTACTCATTTATCATACAAGTTATTTATCTCGTTAAAACAAAGCAGTTTTATAATGAAAACTCAAGTAGAAGCAACTGAGTTCCAAAAGGATGACAGATATATCCTACCTGTAAACACTGGATCCACATCTGCCTCTGGATATGACTTCCTTTAAATGCAAGTGTTTTCAGATTAAAATTTCAGTCATGTTTCTGCCTTACATACACCACTGTAAGTGTCAGAGTACTGAACTGGGGACTTTAAACACTCGTGGGACAGATGTGAACCAAAGCAGTTACACAGCCCAGCCTTGGGTGGATCTGCTGCTCTGGGAAACAAAGATGTGTATCCAGCTACTGAGTGCTATCCAACACACTTCTTACAGGACCTCTGCTCCACAGTTGCAAAAGCAGAGGTTCAAAATTCTTTTCAAGCACCAAAATATAACTTTGGACTCGATCACACTCAACCAGCGTGGCTCCCATTTCCTGCCTTTGTGATTCAAGTGCTTATCAGTCCTGGAATTACCAAAATATTCCTTCAGCTGATGAGCTGTCACCAGGCATTTCAACTGTTACTACCTAAATCTAAGTTACAATCTCTAAGAAGAGACCAAACAAGCCTGGACCATCCAGGAGGAGCTTTCATGTGTCTGGTCTACAACCACCCAACAGCAAATGCTGCTCTGCTGATGGGAGGGGCTTTTGCACCAAAATTAACATAATAATTTGCATCCTTTAAAGGAAAAATAACACTTCTAGACCTGCCTGCCTCTAGCTCCTTAGCATTGCACCTTCTTTGCCATTCCAACAGCCAGGACTGAACAACCTGTTGGAAGTTTCAGTTTACAGTAGCTCAAGTTTTACTGAAAAGGTCTCAGGGTTTTCAGTAGTAGGGTTGTTATGGAATCACAGTGCTGCCCCCTCAACTCCCTTTGAAATTCCAGGGCACATGTATTTCTCTTGCTCCATAACACACTATTACATGGTGGTGCTTTTGCTTTCAAAGCTCTGCTACCTTGGTTTCTAAAAAACTTTCCCGTTTCTTTTGGAAATGTCCAAATTCCCATTAAAAGCCCTGATCCCTGTGTAATACAAACATGAGATAGAAATATCCAATTTCTGGACTACTCATGCATTGATTTGAAACATCTCCAGATAATTTGCTTTGTATTCTACTGTCCTCCAGTGTCTTTTAGGGGGGAAAAAAAAAGGGCAAAAAAAAGAGTGTTAGTTTCAATATAGAGAATTCTTTAAATCCTTGTGGCTTTGGCTGTTGATTATTTTATAAAGCCACAGAGAACAGTTTACAAGAAGCCAAATGGGTAATCATTATTCCCCATCAGCAATGAGCTGTGACTTGTGTAAATTGCATAATAAATTAGGTATTTTGAGATAAATGAATTTACAATAAACAATCACAGGCTGAAAAGCCCTACTTCTTGTCTCCAAAGGCACAAGCTCTGGTTAAAATCAGCCACAGGTAGTTAAGTGATTATAAACTGTAAAAATAAATCAACCTGATATAATTGCTCCAAGGAAAAAATTACCAACATATTTAAAATTTCAGCAGTGCACCTTTTCCCATATCCATTTGGCATTATCTAATTACCTTCACATTTCATTTCCATCAGTGATATGACCTGTATTTTCCTTTTATAACTGTCAGGGAGGGGGTTGGAGGGTGGAGTGGAGGACCACAGTGATAAATCAACCTCACCATTAGGACCGAAATGGCTCATCGCTGCAGCTCTAAATCCAGGATTTATAAAGATGTCTAGGCCATATAGCACACTTGTGGACACCATAATAAATTCATGAGCACATTGCCAAGGCAAACCACTTCATTATGTGGCAGGCTGCTAGCCATTAATCTAGCAGAGAGAGATTCCTGGGAAACTGAGACTGCTTGGAAATTTATGCAGGCCTAAAGTTACCCATTTCATTATGGATTTAATCTGCTCTTTCTGCCAGAGTGCATGAAAGGTTTTTACAGTTTAGATCAAGTGCTTGTAACTCCCTATTTTATATTATTTCTTCAACAATAATGTCCTAATTTTCCTCTCAAAAACTATTCAAACTGAATGCCTTCACGCTTGCCTTCCTCTAATATTACACTAGATAAAATATTTATACAATCAATTGACAAAGAGCAATTTTTTTCCCTTAAATGTTCCATTAACATGTAAATTTTCATATGATCTTTATCTCATAGACAAAATGTGCTTAGCAATGCCCACCTTCTTCCAGGCAGTTAACCCTTTTGTTGGCTGTAAAGAATCCAGATCAAAACAGATTCAGTGGCCTCATTTCTAAAGCCCCTAAAAAGGCCTTGTATTTAAATTACTATTCAGTGAAAGGAGATGTAGCTCCTAAAGGAATTTGCTTTGCTTTTTTTGATGTCTCATTCTCTTCTTCTCATACACATGCACAAAGACACAGATATGTATTTTAGGTCCAATACCTATAAATCAAGTATTTCAAATTACTATTTTCAACTTTATTATAGAGTTTAATAAAATGTCACTAATAATGTGTAATATTCCAAATGATACTGTGACTCTGACATATGAAATTAGATTAATAAGACAAACTACAAAAATAAAACTTATTTATGTTGAAATGAATAATTGCAGATTACCATCTTCTGTAAATAAAGATTTCTTCCCATTCCAGGTAACCCTGTTAATTTATGGCCACTGTACTTACATTACTGAGTGAGAAATTTTGGCAAAAATGCCTTCAAGTGTTTTGATTCTTATAATGACATATAATGGGAAGACCAAAACCAGAAACTGGAATAATAAATATTGGAAAAAAAGTAAATCTTAACTATGCCATTTTCTTTTATGCTCAATGTTCTTTACTGCTGTTATCTCACTAGAACTCCCAGCCATGCATTTGTTAAAACACTCCAATGCTTTGCTGGAGATGGGACTAAAAGGTTACATTTTTATGTTAGGGTGGCTCTCACTAAATGGCTGAAGTTAATTTTGATGGACAAGTGCTTCATGTGGATGCCTTTGAAACCAGGATGACAAACACCCTCTTCATCATCATTCTTACTAGTCCTTGTAACCTACTGTGTGAGCAAGCACACAAG
Source organism: Manacus vitellinus (assembly GCF_001715985.3). Taxonomy (NCBI): domain Eukaryota; kingdom Metazoa; phylum Chordata; class Aves; order Passeriformes; family Pipridae; genus Manacus; species Manacus vitellinus. The sequence goes on from NW_021938838.1 coordinate 13,559,808, forward strand.
TTCTACTGGTTAATAAATCCATCACCAGCTGAGGACAAACCTAGAGCCATGATTTTAATAACACAGATTTATCTTTGACATCCATCTTAATATTAAAAGATTATTATGGAGCAAGAAAACACATAAGAACAAGACTTGTATGTTATGTCTTGCTTTGATTAAAACTCTTCATTTTTCCCTTGTCTTAGGTGAACAAAGTGGCAAGTTTTCTTGTCCACTTCAGTAGAACACTTTTACCCCTGTCAGGAGCATGTGGGTTGTCAGACAATTGCACCCCAATACTGAACAGGTGTATTTTGGTGATAACTTGCTGCCTCATCTCTTGAATAGCCCAACTTCCTGAATCAAGCTTCTACCCATGCTAAAGTAACTCCCTGGAATCTTTGGGATAAAACTTACACAAAAGGAGGTGTGAGCCACTTGTCCAAAAAAAAAAAAAAAAAAAAAAAAACCAGAATCCAAAACAAAACCAAAGGCTGCCCTCCTCCTTAGCAGATGAAACCTATACTGCAGAATGCGCCTAGATCCCTTTCTTTTTTTTTTTTTTTCATTTTACACGTAATAAAGGGAAACTACCTTTTATATAAATCATTATTCTACTACCAAAGAGAATACTGAACTCAGAAAGTGCACGATCTCCATATCACAGTGGGAAAAAGATTCATGAGACAGAGGTTCAAATTCAACAGCTCTTTACATTTCTCTGACTTGCAAAGGCATCACAGTCTACCTGAGCTTTTTCTCATGCTAATCTGCATTTTCCTTTTTCCATTTTTCTCCCAAAATATTACCTACCTAGCTGTAAAAATGGGGGAGACAACTTCAACATGGGGACCAACTCTGCTGAACTCTGAAGTGAAAACACTTATGTGGAATCAAACTGCTCACAAAAATACTATAAATCAGCATTAGTCAGTCACTTAATTATTACACTTAGAATTACCTAACAGAGACACACTATAGAAAGCTGATCAGAACACAAGAATCAGGAACATGAAGAGACTAAACAATGAACTCTAACATGTTCAGCAGAATTTCAGGTTTTTTCCAGCAGAAAGGGAAATTCTGCATCAACCCAGGAGTTTGGCATAAAGCTATTTTTAGTTTGCTTAAAGTGAAGAAAGTAAAGCATCTTATATATAGTTCGCCTCAATCTAAACCAAAAAAGCTGAAGAATTGGCTGCACAGGCCGTAACTGTGGTCTGTTACATTCATAATCCCCACATCACTGCATTGGTGTTTTACAGACTGTTTCAGTTTGGACATGTTAGACCTCCAAGAACAGCCATGACCATCTCCAAATGTTGCTAAAGGTACCTTTGATACTGCTGACATATTTTAGGAATGAACAGTAATGACATCTTTCTAAGATAAGAAAATTACTTTTTGTTCTGCGGTCAGATCTTTCTCTGACTAATCAATCTATCTATCTTGTACCTTGGGAAACAGTTCATATAAGCAACTAAGATGCATCAAACCTGGAGGAAATGACTTCTCAGAACTTCACTGCCAGTGAAAACAAAGCTACAATAAACACACATCTCAGGCACATGCAGGAGAATTCCCTCCTGGAGACAGTCACTTGGAAAACAAGTTAGAAAAAGTTAAATTTAGTGCATCTAATGAGTACTGTGTAATTGGATGAAGTAGTTCTTCACAAATAGATCCTAACATGGAAGAAAAAGGTTCTCAAAGTATGAAAGAAAAATACTTTACCTCTTAAAGAAAACAAAAAACTTTAAAAATAACCCTGAAACAAATAAATTAAAAAAAAAAAATCTTTAAAAAAAACCCAACAAACTTTGCTTAGAAGTCAGTTAATATTATATGTGCCTTCATTAAGCATCCACATCTTTCACCACTTTTTAAATGTTCTCTTTTTCTTTTTTAACAGGATTTTTAAAATATGCCCTATCTTTCTTATCTTGCTCTTTTTCTGTTTGGTTTGTTTTTTTTTTTTTTTCAAATACCATTTCCTTTATCAAAGCTGACACTAAGACCCAGACTCTAAAACACTTTGAGGGCCTTGACCCGAGATCCAACCCAAGCCCAAGAGTCTCCCATTTAATTTCAGTACAGTTTGACTGTTTCTCTGAACCACAGAGCAATTCCATCCATCAGACCTCTGAAACACACACAGGAGCCAAGAAGCCCTCACAGCTCTCTGTGCTCTGGTGGGGTTCTGCAGACACAGATGCCCAGATCCCACCAGAACACACTGATGTGCCTTTACAGCCGTGACCCACTGAATTCACCCTGGTTTGGGACTGATCATGCAAAGCAGCACATGTTTTATATATTCTCAGAAACCTCAAGCCCAAGTTAAGCAGAAAGTCTTCCTTACAACATTTGTAACTCTTGTCTTAAGCACTTTTATGGCTCTGGGACTAAGCTATTACAAAGCCCTGTAACACCGTGTTCTTCCTGGGATACTCAAAGCAAACAAGCAGCTGATTCTCCACACCCTCCTTTTCAAGACTTTGTGTGTTTCTGGCTATACAATAAAAATAAATTTCCACCAGCAAGTTGAACAAAATCCAAGGTTTTTAGGTAGATTCAATCGATTTAGGCCAATACAAATACAGGAAATATAATACAGTTTAACAGTCCAAAACCATGTAAAACCTACAAAATGTTTCTGGAGGCAGTGATCCATGTCAAAATGCCAAGAATAATATGTCCAAAAATACACAAACAATTTTTTTATGTAGACAACGCATCCTATACTTGTATATCTTAACTGGTATCACCAGCACCACTTATTCCATGTGCAAAGCAGATTAGTTGGATGCTGTAATGTATGATACATCAACAGTGAATTCCACCTGAGTACAGTGAAGTGCTTGGCAAAAGGATATGCTTTAACACAGCCAACTTGATAGAATTCATGGGCCCAGGTAGCCAAGGTCCTCACTAATTCTTCAGTCTTACAACCTGAGGAACACACCTGCCAGAATCAGATGGCTGAAATTGTATGGAGACCAATTCAACAGAGGGACAAGAGGTGAACACTCTCTCAAGTCCCCAGCAACTCAGTGGGCTTAAGTAAAGGGATGGTCAAACTATTTTAACATTTTTTTTGTGCCTGCCTCATTCCTGGCTTGTACCACATGCCTAGAGTGTGCTGGGCAGTAAGTGGGTGGCTGGGACAGCAGAACAATCTTGGTGGGACGTGTTCTTAATGCCCCTAAAGAGGGGCGTGCTCTTTCAAACAATGCTTTATAAAGGGAGGTTGACAAACATCTCTGACAGACTGAGGTGGGTTGAACCACAAGCCCAGCAGTTTTGAGAGTCTTGGCTGAGACCTCAACAGAGCTGCATGCTGAAATTCATGTAGTGCCTGCATGCAAAACACAAGCCCAGTTGATACTGATTGGTACCATTAGCTCTTTTGTTAAATATTGAATTCCAATAAGAACTGCAGCCAAAAGAACTGCAAAAAAACACAGACTTTTAAAAAAAATAAGCAAAATCAACTTCAAGTAGTTTTCTGACAGCAGCACCTTAATTGCAATTATCCCATCTAAACTTCCTCGGACAGCCAAAAAGTTGTTTATAGAGATTTACTACACAAGAAGTGATAAAGTTTCCCTTTCCAGAAGCCCTATCATCTGGCAAGAAGCAACTGAGCAGCCTGACAAAGAAGGCACCTCAGGCACTGCCAGCTTAGTCTGTGCTAACTTTGGTGGAAAAAAAAAAAAAAAAAAAAAAAAAAAGAGTAGAAGATCAGAGCTCCAAGGTGAAAGCTGCCAACACTTTCCTACCAGGGGGTAGGAAACCATACGAGTTTAAATACTTCATGTTCAATGAGAGCTCTGCCTTTAAACTGTTGGCACCACTGGTCCTTCAGGTTGCTGAAGTTAAACTACATTGGCACTGCCAGGAAGCAGCAGCAGCGCTTGCCAAGCAGTCAGCCCCTGAGTAGGCTGATGAGATCCAGCACACAGACACCACCACCAGCAGGAGAGAGGCTGCTGAGGGAGTGTGGCACCACAGAGAGGAGTAATAAGCCCATAAAGAATAATTTCTCCTGTAATTTTAGGTAAATCCTGCAAAAGAAGAAATAAGTGAACATATGAAATAGATGTATGTAATGTGACTGAATAGCATGACTGAGCTACAAAGTTCTCATGCCGAAGGGATTTGAAATCTGCCCCAGATTATGGGCTGGTGCAAAACAGCTTGACTCCACAACTGCACATCTTACTGGTCATCTAGCCCCTCACACTTAAATCTGGATGGTCACTGTATTATCATCTACTTTCTCTTGTCCACACTAATATTAAAGATTAATATTTTCTCAAAAAGATCTTTTAAAATTATAAAAAAAAAAATCATTAAAAATCATTAAATTTAGCCTGCAAATATCTTCAGGTGTCTCTCATCTCAGTCACAGAATCAAACAACAAAAGCTGAACAATAAACATACCAAATGGATTCCTGCCTTAACCTTACACTACCTCCTATGTTTATTATTGTAAAGGTAATCAAATACCAACACAATAGAGAAGTTAATTAAAACATTAAGGTTCATAAGTGTAAGATTATTCACCTCTGATCATGCATTTTGATTTTAAAGACTCCACATTTACAACCCTGCCTCTGAAATACTCCCACATTTTGCTGTCAATGCAGAAGTTCATTATAGAGCTGAACTTTTGCAGCAGAGGAAATAAAAAACAACACCATGCTCAACTGAAGATCTGGATATTGAGGGCTGATTTCCTAACTCACCTGCACTGCCTGGAAGCACAACCCAACATTTACTCATGTTGTACTCATGTTGTAATAAGGGCAGGATCCTGGAATAACCGATGAATTAACCCTGGAGTAATCCTACATGAGCTTCATAGGGGAAGGGGAGATAAAGACATAAAATAATTACTGGGTTCATCAGCATAAAAATATATTCAGAAACAGTCTAAGTTCTGCGAACTGAGGAAATAAAGACTATTTATACTTTAACATATTTATAGTATTAATTATACAATATATATATATATATTTTTTAAATCTGAGATTTAAAAAAGTTTTATGTCCTGCCATAGAGACTTATTTTACATCTTATCTAGGAGGCAGTAAGGCTACTGTATGTATTGGTGTACCACGTTACATCACAGACACAGCTCACAAGGGGAATCTTTAAAATTACTTACTGGAACACAGTGGGAATCTTTTATTAGTCATAGCATAAAACTATTAACTCTATTCAGATATATCCTTGCAATATGCTAGAAAAATTTTCCAGAGAATACAGAAGTCCAAGCCTTCACCAGGCACCCTTTTTGGTGCAGAAAGGGGGTTTGAATTCATCCTGGTGCTGCTTTTCTAACAGAGGACCTGAAAGAGCCTTCCCTAAATCATGCAGGGAAAACCACCAGGATTCACCAGGCCACAAACAGTAGAGACTGTTTTTCACATCAAAGAAATCAAACCATCATTATAAGCACCAATCTTTGGATTGTACCTACTGCTACTAAACCCCATTCTCCTTGACAGGAACAAGACTGACACACACCCCCAGCCCAGGATCTTCCTCTGCCCCCAACCCTTTCCCGTTCTCCATGGGCTTTTCCTGGGTTCTCCACTCTGTGCTTGAACTTGAGTGCCAAGGATGGTGTAATGGCTGCGTTTTCTTTTCCAAGGCCGTGGTGCCAGGAACTAACGATATGTGAAATGTTCCATCCCTGCAGGTTTTCCTGCTCAAACATTTTCTAAATAAATAAATAATTAAAAACAACCGCGTGTGCCACATTGCAGCCCTGAATTCCCGGAGCAGCTCAGGTCCTTAAACTGAATAATTTGCCTCAGCTTGCGTATTGCAAAACCCATTCAGCAAAAGATTATGGGCCTTTAAGTGCCATCCAGGCCTGAAATATGACTCTAGGGCTTTAGGATGTCAGAATTGAGAATTGCTAGTGAATATTCTGTTCTGGCAATACTAAAACTACAGTTATTTAGCAATATGGGAGCAGGCAAATGGGGGCAGGGGAGAGAAAGAATCTGACAGAAAGGAAAGACTATAACTTAGCAGAAACAGAGGTGCAGTTTTCATATGTGGCCGCATGAATTCTTTATGGAATAAAATGCATTTGTGAATCAAAAAGCGGATGCAGATTTATATTCCCACTTAAATCTGCCAAAAGCCAGTAAATGAATACTGAGAGTTCATTTTAGTTCAGGAAACAATTTATGAGGACACGTAGGTGGGTGCAGGTACTCCACATGAACAGTCTCAAGGGGAATTAGCAGCTGCTTCTGCTCTTCATAACAAAGACTAAATAGACTAAACTGAAAATTAGCATCACCTCATTAAATGTAAAACCATCCACATACAAAGCAGCTAGGACTAAATCCTTAAAAAATTCAGAAGGTGCAGTGTAACATGAAAGCCGAAGGAGCTTTTGTCATCCCATCACAAATTATTTAGGCTTAGATTGTGGCATCAAGCCAAAGCTCAGAGATGGACCAGTTGTGAGTCACTTTCCCTGGTTAAATTTGCCTTCTGACCTAGGGTATTTTAGCCCTTTTCAGCACTTGAGAACCTCCATCTCACATCCCCAAGTCCCCAGCTCCCTTCCTGGTGCACATTTACCTCTGTACTGAGGAGATCTGTCCTGTGGACTGTGTCCAGCCAGTGCTTAGGGATTATTAGTAACTCCAGCTATTTCCAAGAAAGCCTGGATGCTCCCAGGAAAGGTTGGCAATGCCTCTGAGGCTCCTTCTGTAACTGCTCCTCACTGGAGCTCAACTCAGGCCCTATAAATGCACCTATGTTCCGAACACAAACCAGTTGCACGTAAAATAAAAACTTAGTACGAAGAAGACTGTGAGTATCTGCAGATTCCCCTCTTTTCTAGTGCTATCTCACCTTCTCTCCTCTTTCCTATGCACTAAGATGGGCACAATTACAGACGAGCCATGTGGGCTCACGTGACTCTTTGCTCAAGTGGAGTCATGCAGCACCAGCACACGTGCAGCGTGAATGGGATGGAGTCTGAACTTCTTCTTGAGTTCCCTCCAATTACTTTTCAGATCATAGAAAGCTTTGGGTTGGAAGGGACATGTAAAAGTCATCTAGTACAATCCTCCTGCAAAGAAAGCAGGGATATCTTTGACTAGATCAAGTTGCTCAGAGCCCCACCCAGCCTGACCATGAACGTTTCCAGGGATGAGGAATCCAGCATCTGGGCAAGTTGGCCAGTGTTTCACTGGCCTCATTCTAAAAATTTTAGTCCTCATATCTAGTTGAAAAACCCTCTTTCAGTTTAAGACTTTTATCCCCTGTCCTGCCACAACCAGCAATGTTAAAAAGTCTGTCCCCATCTTTCTCATAACTCCCCTTTATGAATGTTTCCCGCATTTTGTCTTTAAAATATTTTAGGCACCAAATTAAAGTTTCCGTAAAACAGTGGGCAGTTTTCATTGCCCCCATTTTGGAGTCTCCCATCTAATGGATAATTGTTTGTCTGACTTCCAGTAACATTTAAACACATACTTCTACCCTCAGACCCTTCAGAGATGTCTCTGTTTGGGCTTGTGAACTTCAAGACTTGGATTACTGTGAGGTTTGAAACTCCAGAAGCCCTCAAGCTGGGTTTTTTTGTGTTTGAATCACAGTGGTTTCATCACACAGGAGATTAGGTGTTCATCACCCAGTTCAGAGTTCCATATGACAACCAAGACCATATATTTGTCTTACAAAACTCCAACCCTTCTCAAACACTTGGCACAGTAGAGATTGCTCTCTAGTCTGATAGAACTCTGCCAATAAATTGTTTGCTAACACCAAGCTCTGATCTCAGGTTAGTGCCTGAGGAAGAGTGATGCCAGGTAAGTCATCTTTGGTACTGTGCCATCTAGGTTTTCCTTGGAAAACCAATATCCCATCTCTCTGCTTCACTTTGGATTGGAATTATAACACTAAATGGCTCTTGATTAACTGATAATTAAGAGACTTAGTCAGAAAACACTAAAACACATACAATTAACCAAGAAAAGCTATGACAGAGAATACAGTAGGGTTTACATCTGATATTAAATTTATCTTCATAAGTAAAAGAACTGGTAACTCTTAATTTTATATGCTTATAAACAAAAAAGTAATTAAATTGTCTCAGTTCTGACTGCATATTAAGTTGAACGAGTAAAGAAAAATCCTTCACTCAACTTTTCTGCATTACTGTTATTTTGAGTTTTCTTTCAAGTCCCTACAACAGGTTTTTGAGAAGACCGGGGTTTTGACATTATTTCCTGACACTGATGCATCAAAGAAGTTAATAACCTATAAGAGGCATCAAGGGAAAGGTGCAACATGCAACCTGTGAGTCATTAGCAGCACCCTGACATGACAGGAAAAGCCAAAACAGTGTCAGCTCTCTTATGGAGCAGATCCAGGATACGCCAGTGAAATGTCCTCGCGTGAGACAACAGACTATGAATGTGTCTGATAACGGCCCATAAAGAGATCTGGGGACTCACATTGGGGTAGAAGGAAAGTTTCTCTCCAGCCCAAATACATCTCCATTGCACAAATTCTGCATTAACAGCACGCACCTAAACAGACATGATCAGAATTAAGGAGTAACCTAAAACCACCCCTTACATAAAACACGCGTAAAAAATTTTCTTCCGTCGTATTTTACCAGCAAATATTTCAGTTCAGAGAAACAGTGATAGATATTCGGGATTTGAGTTTCCAAATATTTAGAGATATAACTTCACTGAGCCCTGTGGTTAATGTTACTGAAGTCACCTATTGTATGCTAATATACCCAGCTGCTGGAGCACGTGCAGGATGAGACACTTCACTCATTACATTCACAAATAGCAAAGCCAGCAGGGACCATTACAGTCTGGGCTGACCTCCTGCATAAAACAGGCCATCAAATTCCAAATGGAATATAATTAGGGTTCTCAGGTCTAACTGATAACAGCAGCAAATGCCCCATGGAGACTTTAAAAATGTGTCAGGCAAATTTACACATTGAAGGTATGCTTTGATGTATGTCACTGAAACATCACCAGAATTAAGCTCATTCATGCCCAGAAGATCCTGGAATTTTTTTTATTATGTTTAAAAAGCTGTTCCTGACAGTCTTCCTGCTTCGGGGAAAGCTGCAAGGACTCTTTATTGCTCTTGTCTTTTCTTAATATTTTTAAGCCCCTCTCCAGGCAATGGCCTAAGATATTTTTCTGGTTTTGTTATTTACTTGCCTGAAATGACTGTGAATATGATGCCTCAGGGTTCTGCAGGCTCTCCAAGGACAGAAACTGACACAGCATTTTTTATTTTTTAACCCTCACCAATATCAATAGCCTCAATCATGTTGGTTTTTCTCTCCTTTTTAATTACTTTTAGCTAAGTGGGCTTGAAAAAAAGCCCTTCAATTAACCCTTACAAAGATATTTCAATTTTTATTAGTATTTAAACCATTGAATCACTTATGCCATCACCCAAATTGGCTGTGCTACATTTTTCTCCCCAGTGGAAAAATTATTTCTCGATAATCATTAGTGTCATCAAATTACAATCCCATGGAGAGTCAGATCTATGAATATGCCAATGAACATATAACAGTGAAAGATGAATGGCAAGTTGCCCTGGACTTCCTGGGGTTTGAGTTTCTTATCTGTTTTGGTATATTTGGCTGTTTTAAGGCTTTTGCTAATATTTTGTGGTTATTCACAGGAAGGCTCAAACTTCTTTTAGGAATTAACAGGGAAAAGAGGTCTCGCTCTTTTGGTACAAACTTATTCTTCCACAGTGATACTACTGAAGTGTAATTGTGAGTAACAGTAATCTCCAGCCATTTACCAGCAGGGGCCAAAGCACAGCCTGAGCTCAGCCTAAACCCATATCCTGCCTCAGTGAACAGGTACTGAAAAGCATTTTTCAAGGTAATCATAAGTTTGTGTAATTCTGAGCAGTAAGTGTGATATTTAGGTAAGTAATTTATGCAATAGCATCGTGAGACATGACACACATGGTATTTCCCCTGTGGAGGCACTGATGCTTTGGGCAAGAATGTGGAAACTGGTAGAGAGAGTTGAAAGCAGCAAAGCCATGTGATTTATATTGGTTCCCATCCATTAAATATTCATGAACATGGTATGATATTCATTAATTTGGCACAGATCAAGCTTCCCTGACTGACCAGCTTCGGACTTCTAGCCAAACAATTCTTACAGTTAAACATTTTCCTAAATGTGACGTGATTTATTTAAAGAGATGTTTTCAAAATTATACAGTTACTGAGACTTTACGTATCACATTTCAGCTTTAAAAACTTGGTGCCTTCCCTTCCTCCCTCCAGATCTGCCCTGCTTATGAACTCTGGGTGCTGTGGTTTATGGTGGCACTGCTGGGACACAGCTTCAATCAGGCTACAGTGGTGCTGTCAGGTGCTGCAGCCAATTACCTAAAATGTAAATGTTTTAAGAAAGGCAGCACCTTTTGTCAGGACCAAAATGATTTCCAGCCTTCTGTTCACAGTTTCAGAACCAGAAGCGCATAACTCAAAAACATTAAACATACAGTAAAAACATCACATGTTGATTTACACATATATATTGACTGATGCTATCAGTGTAGTATTTACCTCAATCAATATTAAAAGATGCTACTAGTGATTTAAATGTTGAGTTGTCTCAAAGTAGTCAATAAATGTTTGCATATGATTATCTGTTAGCTGTTCATTTCCTCCACACAGTGAATGAATTTGGTAGGAACATTTTGCTGCCAAACATCTTCCTATCTACATTTATATTCAAGTGCCCATTCCTCAAACTAATGCCAAAATATTTTATAATGCACGTGTACAGTCACCTGTACAAGTTCTACATACGAAAACCTTTTTGGGAATTATCACTATGGGATAGACCTGGGTATTTGGTGCTAATAATGAAAAAACACAGAAATTGCAACAAGTTGTATCCAGGCAAAATTCCTTTCCTGACGTGCAATGAGTGGGGATTTCTGTTACACACTGACTCATCCCATCTCCAAAACCACTGCAATAAGCTGCAACTCCAAAGCTGCAGTAATTAATTTCAAGTTCACCTTTTCCTTCCCTTCATGACAAACTCCCTGTAATTGACTCCTTCATTCAACTTCAATTCACTACTATTACACTATATTCCTATTTCTGTAACGCTCTTTTCCCTTTCATCATAAGTCTTATCTGAGCTACCAGCCACCATATTATTTGCACACTTTGCAAGAGAAGGAGCAGATTTGTCTTTATGTGGGCTGTACCATCCAGTCAGCAAAAGCAACTTTTAATTCTTAATCCAAACACCACCTGCGTTTTGCAGCCTCAATTGCTGCACTGGACTATGAAAGTTACAGACTATTTCACCTGCAATAATTTACCAGGCAAATTACATTGCTATTGTTTGCTACTACTTATTATTTAGTGCCTCTTAAATAAGTTACAGTATTTCTAGAGAAAAGTATCTGCTTACTTTATGCATCTTCATATACTCGAACATAACCACAGCCTAAAGGCAAACAATGCCAAACCGAACAAAGTCATTTTACTGTTCTTATAAAATTATTTGTATTCTTGCAGACTTCGTCAAAGTTTTAATTTGATGTGGCCTGATGAGCTGCATTACACACGCATCCCCAAGGCCAGTAGATGTAACTTATATGGTCAGTTCATAACTGCACAGTTCCCCTACCACGGGAACGGACCTATTTTAGAAGGATTTAGAAAAATAAGTTTCCTCTGTCTTTTCTCATCAGCTTAGCCTTGCTGGCAATAATTATTGATGCCTTAATCGTCCCAGGTGCTATCAGGGAAACTGCTTTTCAGTATTCAAGAAAAACCCCAAGAATGCTTAATGTTCCAATATTATGCCTAAGATGCCATCTTGAAATTACAGTCTCTCCTGGAGCTTTAATCGGACAAGGAGTCACTGCCTCTGCAAGTGTTCACTCCATGAACATGATCTGGGAGTTTTCTGAAAAGACTCAGTCGGGAAACTGAAGCTTAAACAAACTATCTGGGATCATAAAACTTTCTCTTTTTTGAAGGCTTAGACATTGTGTGCATTAAAGTGACAAGATATCACATTTCTTATAATACATTGCCACACCGCGATCCTTGCGTGAGCTCGCTTTGAAGCCGTGGGAATCACAGGATTTGAATACACATTTTGTTTGTGGAGTTTTTTGCTTTGGTTTTTGCTGCTGTTGTTTCTGACAGGCAAGAGACCATTTTCATATGCTATCAAGTCTTAAACTGCACATGCATCTTCCTCCCTCTCAAACTTTCTCTCCTGGTCCTACTTTTTCATCTAAAAGATGCGTTTCCTATCACTTCAAAACAGGTTCCTTTTCTCAGCCTCCCTTCCCTGCTCTGGATCAGGGTTGCCTCAGCTGCAGCAGGAGTGGGCTGAGCACTAGACAGCACAGGACCAAGAGCATAAAGCTCTTCTATAACTGAAACTCTTGGAAGAAACAAGGACACTGACATGAATAGTAGTTTGGGGAACTGCCCCTTCAACTTTTTCTAAATCTACTTTAACAAACCTCCTTATTTCCCCTTGATTTAAGGGACTGTTACACACAGTAGCTTCTCAGATACATTAGCCTGCAAGTGAGGGTAGATTGATAAATCACAAAAAATGGATTTAACGAGGGATAATTCACATAGGCAGGGGAAGCAAGTTCCTTGTCTGTCCTGAGGAGAACACAAAGGGAATGCTTCATAAATCTTCAGAACACTCATGAATAAGGTTCTAACTTCTACAGATTTTACAACTCTAAAATGAAAAATATTTATACATAATAGAACTAACTCTTGTCAAAGTAAGATTTACTTATTCATAAATTAGAATATCATTCCACTTCATATCACATTACTTGCAAATAAAAACAATTTCCTGCTCAACTACTGTGTAGCAGCAGTGCCTGAAAATATTGTACATTTATTACAGAGAGAAGCTGTGTATATTATATAGCACAGGCACATTCTATGCTATTCTAGCTCAAACCTTGGCAAGACCCTTGGCTTAGCTTTTGTAGAGAAAATTGTATTTTTGTAATCTTTAATGAGTAAACTTCAGTCAGATCTCCTCGCCAGAGAGTTGTCACTTGAAAACCTTTGGATCTCTCCTCACTTTTGAGCTAAAAAGCAGAAAAATCATCCAGATTTAGCAAAGCACAAACCAAGAAAAACTAAATTATAGTTTAACTGGGTGCCTATGCTAGATACTTGGCAACACATTGACAAATCTGAGGTCTGAATCTTCAACATCTATGCACATCATGAAATCATTCTGCCAGTGGTACGGACCAAAAAGTGGCTATAAAATGCTCCCCATATCACAAAGGTAATAGCTCACAGCACAGCAGGTACTAAATCCAGTGTTAACTACTTACTGCACAGTGGGGAATGGGCTAAAAATACCTTTTAAAGAGGGACAGCAAAGTTCCAATCCCCTTATTGGGGCTTGACCACAATCAAGATTTAGAAGACAACCAGAAAGGAATGGGGCGAGGAACTGAGCTTACTCTGATCATAAAGATCAACTCCAGAAATCATTTTGAGGGAGGAAACCCAAAGCAATTTTCCAGGTGATTGAGAAGAGCATCTCTTCCTATTCAGCATAGAGAGAGGCTTCTTCTGCAGTGCAGGCACATAAACCAGGCAGAGGGTTGTATTCTCAAACACCCCTTAAGGTACTGCTCCCATGGGCCTTACTAACACGTGTACGTACAGGGATACTCTCTCCTTTATTTGGAACCTGGTCCCACACAGACTCAGCCACATGCTTGTGATTAGACATTAGAAATGACTCTTTTTGACCCCAGTGAACATACTCCATGTGTGAATCTTTGGGGCTAGGCTGTAATCTGCTGCTGGCTGGCTCAGTCTCATTCCAGGAGATGTGGGAGTGGGAACTGGAAGACTTGGAAAGGGCGATTACAATTCTCAGTAGTCAAAAGGTCCTCTCTGTTGTTTTCAGTTGCCATAATTACTGTGGAAACATCTTGGGTAAATAAGAGTCAGATTCACAGCAACTGGCTTTTGCATGCAATGAGGTCATGAAGCCCATGGTATGTTCTGGAGCCCCAGGCACAGCTTTACTGAAGCACTGCTGAGCCACAGGATGTGGCTGCAGCTGCTCAAACCCTCCTCTACTTCTGCCCCAAGTCAGAGTAAGGCAACGTTTGGCCCAGATATCAGGTAGGGCCTCAAATTAGAGGAGATGGATTTGTTCTCTAGACAGAAGATTCCTTAATACAAAATAATATATGTGCACCCATATATAACAGGTGTTTAATCTGTGACAGCTTTTCAGGCCAGTGGAAATTCTATAGCATTCCTTCTTCCTTGTCACCGTTATAATATTTTTAAACGTTGTTTTTCTTTCCCCCATTAAAAGGAAAACGTTTCTCAGAAGCAGTAGTGGGCTGCTAGGGCTATAAAACAAGTTTGCACAGACCTGTAACACGTTGAGCCACAAGACATGACAGAGTGTGTTTTATGGGGCAATTAATACTTGCCTTGGGAGTACTGTGAGGTATGAAACCCTGTCAAACACACCCTGGTATATCTGAATGCAAGTTGTAAAGCTGCATTTTGCTTCTTGAAAAATAATTGTGGAATTAGCTTGTTGATTTTTAACTTGCCCCAGTTAAACAATGGAACCTTTCCTCCATGCTTGGAGCAGAACAACAGCAGGAAGGAGCACTATCAGCAGAAGACACCAATTTCTAACCTATGTTTATGTTCATGATCTTGATTTTTTGGGTTAACATTGTTGTGTTTGCCAGTACAACCTCACTTCCCTAACCTCTCCTGCTATGGATCTTATTCCACAGTTTTTTCTGGGTTCTTACAGATACTTCTCAAGCATTTCCTATGTGCATCCCAGTGCCAGCATTTATACAAGTGCAGGGCACAGGGTCATCACATTATCTGCAGCAGTTACAACCCTGTTAAAATAGCTGGCCAGGGTGTACATTCATATCTTATAGTCCTTACTTGAACATTGGCTTTAGCTGTGGCAGGGTTTGGAATAGGCAGCTGCAATTTGGCTGGGGGTAATCCTAGAGAGCCTCCCTTCTCACTGTGAAAGGGAGCCAGGCTGCCAGGTTTATAAAGCACTTGAAATCACAGTGTGCACAGGCACAGCAGAATTTCTACAACTGCTTCAAGTTTCCAGCAACAGTCTGGAATGGAATGCAGAAGATTATATAATTCATCTACAATAATGAGACTGTTTGTGGCAGACTGGGGACCAAAACCAGGTCTGAAAGACCCATTACCTGCTTGAGCCCCAGATGCCTCTGTTTTGAGATTAAGGGCAGCACTTCTCACCAAGGAGGTCCCAAATCTGCTCCTGTGACAGGCACAGAACCACTGCTCTGGGCTTTAACAAGTTAGACACTACAGGTAGTAGCAAGCTTACAAAGACAAATCAAGTTTCCAGATAGAGATATTTGTCTCCATTAATCTGGCACCATTACTCACTAATAAGTCATATTAAATAGATGTCAAGGAATATCAACTTCTTTGATTTTTTGACCAATTAAAACATAAGATGTAGACATAACAATAGCAGTACTTTTCCATAACAAGTTAGCATCTACATTCCTCCTGCGTCCCATTAGATATCTTCACACATACTAGAGATGACACACTGTGTAGTGAGGAGGTCAAAACCCTAAAGAAACTATCCAAGAATATTGGAAACACTAGTGGCATTTGACATAATTTATTGCACTAAAGAACTGGGGAACAGGAAAAGGTTGATGTAGTAATAACATTAGCAGGAACTATAGTCCATGCAAGCCAGTGCTAAATAAAGTGCCAATCAATAGCTCTTTTATTAGTAGGTACAATCAATGTACAGCAGGCAGGCCTGGCCAATTAAGCTTATCGACTGACCAAAGAGCAGCAGGAAGCATTCTTTCCTCAGTTTTGTTTTCCTTTCTGTAAGTGAGAAATGAGCTCCAGTTTTATCACTGGATTCCCACCATGGCATCTCCAGGAGTTCCTGTAGAGTGGAAACGCTGACAAAAAGCAGGCTTGAGTTATCTTAGTATCCTCTAACCCAGGGTCAGCCACAAGAGCCAATACAGTCAAGGGTCACTTACAAAGTAACTTTTTTTTCTACTGACTGTATGAAGTTAAAATGTTGTTCTTCTAGATGAAGGGGAGAGAACTGGTAGAGGCAGAAAGCACAGTCCCTTAGCAATGCTTAACCATTAACAGTCCTGTAAAACCCTAGGACATTAAGCATATTTGTTTCTAATTCCCATATGCACTGCCTGAAATTAGTAAACCTCCCCGTGTGGAACAATTCCTGTATCTTTCTCAGAGGAAAAAAAAAAAAAAGTGTCAAAACTACAGCTACAGTAAAAATTATACAGAACTTAGTCTCGTATTGTAACAGCTGCTGAAAATAACAGGAGCTTTAATATTCAACTGTGACTAACCGTGCAGATGCAAATAGGATATTTATCCACACCACCACTCTCCCTTGCTGTTCTGATCCCCCCTTCCTTCGTTATCTCTTTCAAAAGGAAAAAGTTAGAAGCCAGATAAGATGTGGGTTCTCAGCATGATCAAATAAACACCGTGTGGTGGTCACAGGGAAAGAAAACACATTGTAGGAATGAATGGTAAAGATTACATTTTACAAAGAATCACATACAAAATTAGCAGCCCAGATGCCGATTTCCCATTGATGTCAGTTAGATGGGATTTCTGTGGCCTGGCTTCTCAGCAGGCAGAGTCCTGCATCCACCCCTGCAGTCAGTCAGGATACATCTATCTGTGCCTTTAACTTATTATTGGAATTCAGTGAATACAGCATAGTTCACCAGGTTTATATCCCTGCAGGTCTGGCACATTTAGGGCTTTACAGGTATCTGACACCTCAAAAAAGTCAGGGGAAGAGGGGGGAGATTGCCAGCATGTTTGACTACAGGGACTACAGGACAGACCAGTTTTCAGTTTCCTGTCAGACAGTTCCCCAGCTGTATCCAATTCAGAAAAATATTTTAGTTCAGCAGAAGACACCCTTAGCATCAGTCAGACACTACATTGCTAAAGCTACAGGCGAGCATCTCACTTCTTATATTTATGTTGTTTACTATTTCCTTTTGCTTACATATGAAAACTTAACCTAGAAGATTAAAAAGAGCAAATCAAATAACTCTGCATCCCATCTAAATGTCACAAGGTTCAATCTTTCCTGCTGCAACTCAAACCAGCTCTGACTGCATGGACTGCAACTCCACTGTGTGTTCCTGATCCTACTTTGAGCACCATGGCCTCTGCCAAAATTCATCATTCATCACGCAGAAGCTGCTTTTATTCACTAGTCAAAAATCAACTTAACACATTTGCTTGCAGTTTTCCTTGCTTACATTTGTGAGACATTAAATACTGTAACTCCTGGCCCACTATATTATGACAGTGTAAGCTGAAAAACAAGGCAATGAATAAAGGGGAGGACAACAACGCAAAGCACACATTTCCATTTCACCTTTTACATGACAGTTCACAGGAGTTTAGAGAAGACAAGACAGGAGCTTAACTTGGACAGCACTATTAACCTTGAGGAATAGTATAAAGTAGTCCAGTTTTTCAAAAGTGTTTCAGTCGACCCCTCTGGTTCAGCTTTCCAGGACCTCAAGAGGTTGCAGAGCTTCTAAAAACTGAATAGCAACAAAAAGAGCTCAGAAATTAGGAAAGCGAAGTTGGTCCTTGTTTAGGCATAGGGAAAAACTAGGTCATCACTAAGAGTTAATCTGAATCCTGGTTTCCTGTGAAATGCTTAATAAGACATTTGTGAGAACATTTTATAAACACCATTTTAGTTTGCAAAGGTCTTTTATACCTAAATTCTTTTAGAGAGGGAAGAAGGAGCCCATATCTTAGTTCAAAGCACCAGGACCCTCACCCATAATGCTCCACTCTAATTCTTAGGTCAGCCAGGGCTCCCACGCATTCGCATCTTTATTTTTATTTTAAGTTAAATTCTCCAGTCTAAACCTTGAAGCCTGACTAAAGGAGCTAACCTTGTAACAGGCTGGGTGAAGTCACCTTTGCCAACAAACACAAGGTTTGTTAATATTGCTGAGCAAACTCAATATGAAAGAGCACTTCAGGATTTGGGGTGTTTTTTTCTGAATTGGTGAGAGGGTCCCACATCATGGTCAGAAATGCCTTCTGGACTTCCATTCAGAAATCTGCCCTTTTGTCAGAAAGAACATATTCCAACTAAGATGCAGAACTACACACTCAACACATTGTCGACCAGAGTGTGTAAAGATATATGCTACAAATCCTCCTCAGTTGTTCAGAAAAATCCTTGTTAAAATTGCCTCTTTGTGAATCCACTTTAGTGTTAAAAAAAAACCCAAAAAACAAAAAACAAAAAAGAACAAATCCAAACAAAAAATCCCACACACCAAAGAGATCTTCAAGAAACAAGAACTTCACATGGAGGCAACTTGTGTGAAGGTGGAAGGTGGAGCCTGCAAAGAAGCTCACCACTCTTCCTCCTACTGTTTTACATGCTCTGTGTCTCTTCCACTGTTATGTTCCCTTCTGAACTGCACAACAGATGGGAGCAGTTGGGTTTTAAAAGGTTTTTATTTTCTGATTTCAATTTTTCATGTCTTTTGAATTTGGCACAATACCATTCTCTAGTCAAGAGGAGACATTGTGTTAAGCTTAATTATCAAAGGCTGAAACCCAGCAAGCAATCAATCATTTAGTGACACACTCATGCTTTCACTGTTTTGAAAAAATATTTTTTGTGGGTATTGAAAAAAGAAAAACTGTCAGAGACAAACCCAGAATCCCTCACTTTACAGCATACGAAAATATCAGGACTGTGGGGAGATGAGTGAAGAATGTTCATTTGTTTTTTCTGAAACTAAATCCAACTCTTTTTGGCATGTGAGCCCGGAAGTTGTGTAAGATATGTTTTAGTGTAAACATGATCTTTCTGTCGAGGTTTGCCTTATAATTGAGGCTGAATAGTCACAAAACTTGTTTCTAAATGACTTTTCTAAAGAGTCAAGGTTACTTGGTTCTCTAATTTTTTTTAGTCTTTCTAACCCCCCTCTTTTTTATCTCTTTTTTTTTTTTTTTTTTTTTACTGCCAGATAAGTGCTCTGGCAGCTGCATTCCTGGGGAACACTGACATCCAGTGGAGAGCTGGGGTCATCCCCAGAGCCCACGCAATGGCCCCCAAGTCAGCATCTCCCCCCAGGACTCTGACAGCTGTAGGAGATGCCTTGAATTACAAACTCCAAGCCTCACCTGCAGACAGCAGCACAGTTCAGCAGCAACAGCCTGAGTGACCTTCAGCTGTAATAGTTATTTTGTCTGCTAAATTCTCATAAAGGTGATCACATTCCTGGCCACATTATTTCCAGCGATTTACTTGTAAAGCTTAGATGTGGGGTTTGGTTTGTTTTTTTTCAGTTGAGGAAATGTTGAAAGAAAAACCTCCTGTATCCACTGACCAGCAACTACACCATGTTTGCTTCTGCTTTTTCAGGGATACAGGATAACAAGTTCCATGTGTTTAAACAGCACTGTATTTCAAATGATAGTGTACAGTCAACAGTTAACATTGTTTTTCTTTGGATAAACAGAGTCTCCGTGAGGTCACTCTGGTGTTATCACCTAGCATAAAGACATCTGATATCACTAGCCTGACGCCAACCACCGTGTAGATTCATTTGCAAGCTTATTCAAAAACCCAGCCAAATAAAATCATCAGGCCAAACTTGGTCTGCAAAACAGGTTCATGAAACCTATATAAAAGTGGAATTGTCTTCTTGCTCCTTTGCAGTAGCATCACAGATCCATTCTTGGCATTCTCCTTTTTATACGCTGCATTGCTGAGGAACATGACAAATAGCTGCTACAGCCGAGGACTACAAAAATCACACTGCTGGTACCATTGCCTCCCAATCAGGGTAAACTCAACCTTGAAGAAAAAACAGCTGCACTGCAAGCTACAACCAAGAACCCTTTTTCACAGGGAAATGGTTGAGGTTTCTAAGCTGGTTTTCTTTCTCCACTGCATTTCAGTACAAAGCTTCAAAACATTTCATCCTTCCATCTCCAAAAGGGACAGAGTAACCCCATCAAAACTGCAAGGCTAACCACAGGCCTGAGTTGTGAGGCACTAGATTTTTATTGAGTCCCACAGAGGGAACATAAACCTGGGACTCCCATGTCCCAGAGGACATCGTTGCAGCTATTTTGGGTGAACAGCCCCATTTTGCTCCCTTCCTTATTTTAGATCCAACACACTCTCAGACAGATCCATTTTCACAAAAGATGCTTCATTGCATCAGCATTTCCAAAAGTATCTCTTATCAGAAGTTTCCAACCAGCTCCAATTGACTGTATTTACTTTCTGACCAAGAAACAAGCCACACCGTGCTTTTTTTCACAATATGTAATTTTAAACCAACTCCAAAAGGTTGTTGTAAAAATCCTCCAGATTTACATGGGTAAAAATGAGATCAAGTTGTGTCATGTGCCTCTTGGCTTGCTGTAGTACAAGTAACAGTGCAGTTATATCCTCTGCATCCCACACTGAGAAAGCATATGCTCCGAGTGGTTTCCTTCAGTGCTTCCCTATCAAGAGCAATACTTCAGGACAGCCTAACCACTATCACATTTGCTTCAAAAGGATTTGTTCATGTACTTAAAAGTAGCAGCAGGGAGTGGAGACACTCTGGAAGGATGTACCAAAACCAATGTTAAGCCAAGCCGCTGCTCGAGCACTTTCCACAGCTGGGACCAGAGAACATGCCAAACAATCGACCTTTGTCTTCCAAAAGGAAGAGTCCCTGCTCCAAAGGTGAATAGGAGACACCTGTTCACTCGTGAAGGTATGACAATAAAAATCATAAATCTCCTGCAAAGCTTATACTATTTTAATCTATTTTTCAAAAGAATACAGAAAGATTTGAGTGCTGTGGCAGTGTTGCTTTTCTCCCTGTAGCAAGGCTGGCTGGTTCTGTCTTATTAAGGCAGGATATCTCCTTACTGCCTGATTTTTGATACACAGGTTAAGTAATGAAAAAAATATCTTTTTATTAAAAAAACAGTGCATCCTTTCAAAGGAAATAATAGTGGATGGCTCTCACTTCTACAGCTAACAAACTATGTGGTTTCTTTTATGAGCTAAATGAAAGGAACATACAAAATAATCATTATGGATTTGTATGAAATTACTGGGTATGGAATGCAGTAAATCCCCAAACAAGCTTTAACTATAGCCTGTAAGGTATAATCATCAGGTAAAACTGCAGACTATCTTTTTGTAAGATGGAGCAGAAACCTAATATTTTATCGGAAACCTTGATTTATGTTTAATAGCTCTGCTACCTACTAAAAAAGATCTTGTATTAGCAAATGGGTACAGATCCAGTCCATTAGCTTAGGACAACTGAAAAACTCAAGGGTTTTGTGAACTAATGCAATAAAATATCATTAAATACTGTAGCATGACAAGACAGACAGAAGGTTTGAGTTGAAAGTCAGGAGAAGTGTTTGAAATGAAGTAAAATGTACAATAGATATGTTTAGGTACATCTGGCTTACATTTGCAGTAGGTCGTCAGAGGACCTTAGTGTCTGTGATGTAAATGAATAACAGAGCCCTCAACAATTTAACTGTCATCAGTATAAATGCTTTAACTGGCACAGTAAAGCAAAGCTCTGGGCCTCTTTCTAAATCTCCATAAGCTCCTGGTCTGAATTATAAACTGGGGCTGCATTACCTGAAGATGAAAGCAGCCAGGTCAATTCACTTAAAACCAGAGAATTACCACTGCAAAGCTGTGATGAGCAGCTAAGGAGCATGTGTGTGTGCCTATGTGGGTTGTGTTTGTAATGTACAGTTTCACAGAGACAAGAGGAACCCCTGGCTGCTCAGCGATTCAGAACCCAGATTCAAAGGTTTGGTGGGAAGGAAGGTAACCACTTCATTTTCAACTAGCTGAAGTTCCCAAATGGTCAGGCTAAAGATAAACCACCAGAATTAAATCTCCATTAAGATGAGGTACACGACTGCAAGGAAAGAGTTGCTTCCATATAAGCTGCTCTGAGCTCACTCCTCGCAAACACTTCCTTATCAGGCAGCACCATCCCATTGAAGAACTCTGGCTACATGAGCTCTGACACTGACTTAGATGGCTTTAACCAAATCCTCTCTCTCCTCTTTAGCACACTTCTTCCATCTTTTTTCAGCTTTCGGATCACCAGTTTTGGGGAACAGGAATTATCACCCCATGTTCTGTAGCATACACAGCACAACACCAGCACAGATCCTAAGTCACAGTGCACCCTATAATCAACAGCAGCCAACTATAACTCCCCTCCACTCACCTCACTTATCTTTGTCACTCATTTCAAGGCCACAGATCCCACACAACTGTCCAATAGCAAGGAGGGTGACAAAACCCAAACAGATTTCACTTCTTTGAATTTTTTTGGGTTAGATATACTGAAGAGAGTTTGTTTGGGCAAGTAAAGGCAGTTAAGCTTAGAAAGATGCAAAGGCAGATTGGTCACGTTTACTGTGATGTGACCAAGTTAGCATATTGTCACCATAACCTTCTGGGCTCAAGATGAAATTGTTTCCCTCCCCTCCAACAAACACATAAGATGTTCACTTTTATAATAAATTCCAAACAAATTAATGGATTCCAACATGCATCACCAAATTTATATTTCCTCCTCCACAGAGTCCTACCCCTGTAAGTAATCCTTAAAATTCGTCATGAAGCTTTCAAAACAATTTATGCAAACAAACATCAAGCAGAGCTATTTGTATTGGCAGCACATTTCACTTAACAACCTACAACAAGGAACAGATGGTCTGAGCTCTGGAAACAGCTACAAAGAAAACAGTAGGAGCAAGTCCATCAGAAGCACTTTTTTCCCCCAATTTTGTGAAGATTACAGACTTGTTCTTGTTTATTTCTTTGATTAGGCTGTTATTTTATGTACTCATGAATCCTTTCCTTGCATTTCATGGAACAAATCCATCAGAAGCACATTCCCCAACTGTGTATAGTTACAGAAGCACTGCTTTAAGAACTGAACTATCTGTTCCTCACTGATCCAGCACTCTCTAAAGTGGCAGGGAAGAAAGCAAAACAACATGCAGATGTTGTACAAGGGATTGACAAATTTAAGGCGACCCCTCTTAACAATTCATAGTTCTCTTTATCCCTTTGCCCATCCCTTGATTTCCAGCGTTAAAACAAGCAAAAGCAGATGACTCACACAGTCACATCAATTACAGATCACCTAGTGCTATTACTAGTCTTGCAAGAGGGGATGGTCTCCTGCTTCCCCATTTCTAAGGGGACCTTCATCTCCTGAAGATGGATTACAAGAGGCTCAGCCCAAGCAGGATGCTGTGGCACAAGGAGAGAGGCAGCAGGATGAGTAATGCCTACAGCACAATGGGCAGGGGCTGCACTAGCTAAGTCTTGTTTATGCCCACATCAGGACCAGAATTTCTTTCTTCAAGAAACAAGAAGGCCACAACTGCTTGAGAGGCAATCCAACAGGCAAACATCAGTAGTAGTTACTCTGATGAAGCAAAAAATACCCCAGTGACATTCTTTAATGGAAATATGGTTTTCCTGTATCAAAATAAGTAATAGAAAAAGTTTTACAAGAAGTAAACACAAGTAAACAAACCTTTAAAAAAAAAAAAGTCTATCCCCAATCACCAGTAATCATAATTTCGTATTACTACCACCATCATCAAATTCACTGTCAGGTGTACTAGTATCTGTGCCTTCTTCACAGGGATTCATACGAATTTCATCTGCAAATGTTCTCACCTAGACCCAGATTTAGTTTGAGTAACATTAGGGACAGTCAACATGCTGCATAGATATCAGCCCACCAACCAAAAACACCCCCTTGGAGGCAAATTAGCACCCTAGAGTTACACAGGGATGAATATGGACCATGATGTTAAAGAAAAAAAAAAATAAACAAGGAATGAAGGACTTTGACCAGAGAGACAATCATGACATCTTGAAGCAACAATAACAAGAAAAAAAAAAAATCTTTCTGAAGGGCATTAGCCTGGGTGGAGACAGAGGTCAGTTTGGAAGGGTTCAGCTTTGAGAACTGAAACCATTTTAATTTCAGTGGAACAAAGTCAAGGACAAAGCAGACCAAACTGACAGCTTAATAGGACCTTTGAGTATGACAGTTGAATAAACTTTGTTCCACACAGTACTATAATTTCAGTTCTCATAGTCCTGTTAGAGGAGCGGTTTTATATCAGGTTGACTACAAAGCTGTTTTTATTGGCCACCTTGGTGAGCTGTGATTGCCAGTCCTTACATACCATAAACATCTTCTGATGGAGCACTTCACAGAGCGAGTGACTAGAACACTACTGAGGAACAAAACCAAAAATATCAGAACCAGTCTCTTCCTTATTGCTTATTTTTTATGTGTGTATATATATATATATATATATATGTAAATATATATGCATATATATTCTGCCATCATAGATCCAAGCTTTTCTTTTTGGGAGAAATAAAGATAGATGCTGCAGCAAAAGCCCAGGCAGACAACATATATACTTTCAGTGCAGCTTTTCCCATTACTCATCTGACAGTAGGAAGAAGAAAGCAAACTCAAGCAGATGATAAAGCTAAACTAACAGTGCTGTTGAGCAAAAGGTATCTCAGGGAGAACAGCTGGAGAAGAGTATCTGGACAAGCTTTGCCATGTAGTCATTGTTCCTAGGTGTTATAAGCAAAGAAAAAAAGTAAAGAAAATGTAAAAGTTGATTTTTCAGGATTTGAACTGTCTGACTGCAGTTTAAACCAATTTGAGAGTAGATACAACTCTTAGTTCACCATCTGACCCTGTAACATGATACCCAAACCGAGCAAACAGTTTGAAGTTCACTTCAGATTTCTTCATTTGGAGGATTACGATGAAGCATTTCCTGAGATGTCACAATTTAAACAGTTAATGGCATGTGACAACCAAGTGCTTTTACATTTTACATCTAAAGTTGCAAACACTTGGCCTCTCCCCCAAGCAAAGAAATGTGTAGCAGCCCCGAGAGCTTGACATCTGGGGCCCCATCAGACTCTCCTTTTCCTTTTGCACTGGATGCAACCAGGAGCTTGCTCACTGCAAGTGGAAAAAAACCTTCTTTACCAATGCCTCTCAGCAAGGGGCTGTGGGGCTGCAGTGGGACCATGGAGGAGGCAAAGACACTGACTGCCCACAGCACACTTATAGATCAAGCCTGGGTCACCCTGACTTCACAAAATAAGCTGGTTAATGCCTTTTCCCCACTCACTTTTTTCCTAAGGTGAGTGTGGAATGACATGAAAAACATCCACCAAATCACAAGACAAGGCAGGGCTTCAAAGCCATAAGTGGAAGTAGATGCCCAGACCAGTGTGGCATCTACGCTCCCCCAGGTGTGTCTTAAGGATTTTCAACTCAATCAAATAAAATGGCACCACTGGGCAAAAAAGCTGCCATTTCACACAGTACCTGCCCAAGTTTCCCCAGCACCTCCACAGGCTGGAGGTCAGCAAGGCCGCTGTGTTTTAGGGAGGACAAGCCTTTATGGATCAGAGTCCTTTCTAGAGAGGGCTGCAAGTTCTGGAGGCTTTGAAAAGCATGTGTATGTATTATGTGTAGACACAAAAATAAAAATCAAACTTTATTGACAACCAGTGAAGTTCTTGGTTCAGTGTAATCTCTATTTTAGTTTGAAAACTTGCCTGTGTACACAATATAGTTTATGAACTACTCTGACCCAAAGTACCACCTTTAATGAAATTAAGCAAGAGGCATCACAACACATACAAATCACCAGGACCCAGCTGCTGAACACCAGCACTAACCCATGCCCTAACAGTGCTTCTGGGTTTTGCTGAGAATAACAGAGCCAGAACTATCCTTAAGCAGAGTTGAAAAATCAGGATACTTGCTATTAAGCTTCAAGTTTCCTTTCTACTGGTGAAATGCTGTTTCAGCTGAATTCAGTAGAATTACAGGAGTTGATTAGGTTAACCACTGACTGTGTTTCCTGGAGGGCATTGGAGACTATGCTCTGACCTAAATTATTTAATCTTGATCCAGATTTGAACCATTTAATTTTAAGCTCCACATATCTCTGAGAAACAAAAAAACGTAACGCAAACTTCAGAGTAGCTTCCAAATTTGAGAGGTAGCAAGGGATAGGCCACAAACACAATTGCTCCCAGCCATTCAGGGCGGCAAGAAATAAAGCCTTGCTGCTCCTGCTCTGAGTGGAAAACTTTGTCAGAGTAGGTTGTACAGGAAGGGGACATGGGCTGATGGTAGCTGGGCACAAGCTGCCTGTTCTGCAGCATATTACAGTGTCAGCCAACCCTTGAGCTTCAGGACCCAAGTGAAATTTCTGGCCAAAGGAGAGAAGAGGCAGTCTCAGGAATCACTCCCTTAGCATGTGAACCCCTGAACTCACAACCTGGCTCCTCCCTGTCCTGGAAAGGGACCAGAATGAGGGATCCTGCCCTGTCCCGAGTTATTTAGACCGAGTCAAATCTGAACATCGACTCTACAGATTGAACTACAAACTCCAACCTGGCCCCAAGACACTTCCCAATAAAAGCATCATCAAAAGAATTCCAATTACTTTGGTTTGGGATGTTATTCATCAGACTGAAGGAAACCAGCCACACTGTGTCAATAATAATGAATTTATTACCCTAGAAGGGATAAAATATTGATCAACTTGCTCACACCTTCCCACAGCTTGCTCAGTAGTAGCATCAGATGAAAATACTTCAACTTTTGCATGAAAAGGATTTTTAAATAGCACATGAAGCGTGCAAGAGTATTCCTAAACTGCCCAATGCAGCAGCATACAAAACTATCTACTGTATCTCATAAGGTGTTCAGCAAGGTACTAGAAGCTGCATAGCTGTGCTAGCAGGACAACTTATACAGCTAATCAGCCTAGGGAGGAAGCAACATTTACTAATTCAGGCCAAATGGCCCTACACCTTATCTGGAAATGTAGGGATGCATTCACAGAGAGTTCAGATTTTTTTTCAACTGCTCAACACTGTGCCACTTACCTTAAAAATGGAATTGCTTAATTTATCTCAGGACTCAGTTCAGCATAGGACAGTTTAGTGCAGATATTTTACTACCAACAGCACACAAGAGAAGCCCAGTTAAAGTGTAACAGTGAGGGCAGTATAAGCTTAGCAGCAATGTGGAAAAAAGACTGCATGAGATGCTACAGCATGTCCCCAACAAGCTTTAGACACATCTTCTCCTCCAATCCCAGACACAGGGGTAACATTTATGACCTCTGGCTGCAGTCAGTGAATGGTGAGAGGTTCACCTGGGCAGCACCATCCCATCCCAGCTTCCCCTTCCTGACAGGATGCCAAAGTATCCCAAAACCAACAACCTGTGCACAGGCCCCCTCCACTCTGGTGCCATTACAGGCTGTTTTTAATTATACCCAGGACAACACAGCATAAATCCCAAATACACTGAACCTATTTCAGTAAGGGACAGTAATTTTCAGTCTTCCCTTCCCAGCCTATAACCTCAGCTGAGCAATTCTGAAAAAGTCATGTCCTGTGAAGGAGCCAAGCCCTCTCCCATACACTCCTGACCTACAGATATGCTTAATATGTTAATTTTTGTTTTGGTTTCAGAACAAAACCTGCCTTTTAAATAAAATTTTAACAGATTCTAAACTAGAAACACTGCACTCCCCTGAGGCATTAAAAAATGCAAACTGAAGACTTCCCATGTGTCGGGGTTATTACTTATTTCCTTCTAAAAACAGAAGAAGTGTTGCAACAGTTGTAATGCTCCAGCTCACTAGGCCAAGAAGATGTTTTCTTTCTGCACATTCATTAACCATAGTGTGGAACTCAATAACTGTTCTAATTTCCTACCTTAAATGTTTTTCTTCCCCCCAGTTTTCATTTTATGCTTTACATTTACATAGGACTACACTCCACCACTTACCTTGAGAGTCTAGTTGCTGTCAAACACAATAAAAGGAAAGGAAAAGTGTCTGGAATCACAGAAACTTTAGTGTTGAAAATTTTAATTTAATTTCTAGAAATGAATTTAAGCACTCAAAGCTTTCTTTGTCAGCCACAGATGAGAAATTGATAGGCTTTGAAGGCAAGTAAATGTTTTTTTTAGCCAAGTCTCTCAAGTAAATATTTATGTTAGATATAATAATAGATGTTATTTCACACCACAAATTAAATACCAGCTAGTTATTAAATCTGGTGCAGTGCTATGAAGCTCTTGGGCACTGCTGCCCACAGTTGGTGCA
The DNA here is from genome assembly GCF_001715985.3 of Manacus vitellinus. Taxonomy (NCBI): domain Eukaryota; kingdom Metazoa; phylum Chordata; class Aves; order Passeriformes; family Pipridae; genus Manacus; species Manacus vitellinus. Next base: position 13,588,175 of record NW_021938838.1, read on the forward strand.
CTGTAGTGAGGCCAGCTGAGCTCCAGGATGGTTCCTGAGCCTCAGCTCCAAACCCAGAGCATCAGTCAAGCTGCTGCCATGGCCTCAGGAGTCCTCAGTTGAGCCCAGATCAAGGACAGACTTGCTCTGTGACACAGGAGGGAATCACCTAACCGTGCCTGGCTTCTGCTGCTTTTGTAAAATGCTCTTGTCTTTAGGGCCAAAACACTGCTTTGTCTCCAGTTTGTACAGACACAGAGCCTGGGAAGAGAGAAGAGGGCCCAGCCTGTGAAACAGAGGGGACAGGACACTGCATGTTCTGGGTAGCCCAGCAGCTTCCCCAGCTCAAAGGCACTGGATTACATGTGCCCCTCCACGGGTGACACCATCTGTGTTCATTTCTAATCATACACCAATATTTACGTGCTTGATGCACAGCAGAGACAAATATTGCATTGTGCATAACCATCCCAAATCTAGACAAAGCAGCACAAGTTTCCAAAGTACGTGGTCTGCTCAGGGGGGGCTCTAGCAGAGGGGCCCCTTCCCATTCCAGCCCCACTACAGGGTCAGGCAGGTTGGAGCTGCTCTGCCCAACTCCGCTGTGGCACAGGCACAGCACCAGCTCCAGCAGCACCCTGACACCCTGCAGGAGGGGACAGGGCAGAAGCAGATGTAAATGCTACCTTTTTTTCCTCTAAGTATCTTATTTGGCTAATTGCACAATCACAAGAAGGCTTCAAAGCATGCCAAAGAGGGGGATAATGACACTTCATGGGTGAAAAGGCCTTTCATTTCTCCTTTTCCTCTAATAACCACTGATGATGGACCATTATCCTACCGTGTTGCCCTGCCTTGTTGTGTCTTAATGCATGTATTTAACAAGATTACTTTTGAGAATAGCACAGGGGACGTCTAATAAGGCAAGATCATTAATTTTGAAAGTACCACTTTATCTCATTACTGCAAAATTTTTGCCTTCTGCCTTGACAGAGCACAAGGGCTGTAAACCAGCAGGGCTGGACAGTGGGATTCCTTTAGTCCACTTGGAGCTGCTTCAATGAATGTAGTAACAATGCTCTGTTTATGGCATGTTGTAAAGGCTGTTTTGGATAGGGCACTTCAAGTCATTCCAAAACGGCAGAAAAGAAAGGGAAAGCTTGGCAGCAAGAGCTGATGCAGGAGAGGGAAGGGAGAAAGCAAACACTTGGTATCATCCACACCCCTAGCACAATGCAAATACCCAGGCCAGTGAATGGAGCTGGGGTACCTTTCTTAACTGTGTAGGGGGACCCAGATGGCCAGAGAGCCTGGAAACACAAAAGAAGCTGTTGGCAATCAGTCAGCACAGAGCAATGCTTTGACCCAGGCTTGTAGTTGCCCACGAGCAACCCCACTGAACTCAAAGGTAATACCACGTGCTCAAAATCAGGACAGCAGATTTCAAAACACATTTCACTAAGACAGAATGACCACAACCATCTGTCCTTTCCAAACTGGGGGCCAAACAGCAGCCCTGCTGCAGTTGCTGCTGGAAAGGAGCACAAAATCCCATCAGCAAGAAGCACTGTGGTGTACAGTCAACTGGACAAGTTATTTAAGCAAGAAATGCTCACACAATCTCCTCTCACTCCTGAAGGGCCATCAATTTTGGAGAACTTCTTAGCAAGACGATGCAATTCCAAAAGCACATTAGGTCACAGATTAGCAAGGTGCAAAATAAGGTACATTCTTACTATTGGCAGACCATCATAATATTTTTCTCTGTTCATCAAGATAATAAAACAGAGTAAAGCTTCTCAATTACAAAATTAAGCCAGAATTCTAGCAAAAAGGGGCTAGGAATAGTGGTGCATTTCACTAACTCTCTACTAATGACAATACAAGCACACATTTTCAAAAGAAAGACACATCCATAGTATGATAAATACAATAAGTATTAATTAAATCACTATTAACAATCAAAATCTAATTTCTTTCTGTCACTTTCTGATATCTTAACTAAAGGCATATTTGCAATACTATTATAACGAGTTACAGTTTAAGCAATAGAGCTGCTTGCAATAATTCAGAAACATGTACACTTTCATATGAATATATCATGCCTAACTAATGAGATTGCTCATTTCATAACTTCAGTTCCATTTTTATTATTTCATAAAACTGGAAGTCCTTATCCATTTTATGAAAAACACCTTTGTGAAATTCATTAAATAAGCATAAAAAATTCATTAAACAAGTGAATTGCATTCATGGTTGCTTTGATGCAAATGCCCTTTAAGCAATGTAAAACTCCATATTGATTTAACCTTTCATGTTCTGATATTTCCATGTGGAGATATATATATATAAAAATCTTTATTCAAGGAATGAAATTAAGTGCTGATCCCTTGATCTCCAGCCAGGGTGAGGTAGACTGGTCAATTTAAATAGTCACTACTGATTAGCAAACAGCTGAGTTTGTATTAAAACAGAACACTAGTATTTCTGTATGTCTTTGCTGGCAAATAAACACACATATAATATATTGGGCCAAACCAATATGATGCCTGAAGTTTTCCCTGTAGCAGAAAGTCAACCAAATATCGGCTAAATCCTGCTAGACTAGTTATAACATGGTCATGCTGGTCAAGCAAAAGGTAGAGGAGCTTCTCCTGACTATCTGGACTGCTTGTTCTCATTGCCACTAAAAGCTGCTGCAAACAGAGCAGCCAACAAACCAGGGTCTGTCTGAACCTGACTTGATGCACATGGTGGAACTGCCAAACTGGAGGGTCAGCTCAGTTTTCCTGGGGTTACTCTGCATATCTTCGGTGGTTGCAATAGTCACTCATCTTGCTTACCAACTTTAAACACCACTAAAACCACAATCCTCTCCCAGTACTCGTGGCAGTATGGAAGAAATCACTAATTCCTAGTCCAATAGTCATTCTCTTCTATGTTTCCAATGCATTGTACGACTGAGGAGGTGATGTCAGAAAGGTGCACCTGCAACAAATATATCCACCTGCTGCTCAAGATGTGCACCTGATCAGACCTGGAATTGTCATGGAATAAAGTACTTTTACTCCTCCAATCCTCAAAAAAACACCTGTTAATGAGAAGCAACAGTTTCCTCTAGGGCTTATAACAGTCTAACTGCAGCAGGCTAAGAGACATCCAGTGCATTCCAGAATAACCACACCCAAAGCTGGGGGTCATGCTGGATGTCAGCAGTATAAAGCACCAACATCTCACCCCACCACAAATACCATCCTTAAAGGGGAGGGTGACATACCAGCCTTATATCTTCCCAAGGTCCATGTTTCAATTGTGCCATTCCTGAATTACCTCTCTACAGCCCTTCCACGCCTCATTTTCCTTCCCAGGTGCCTCTCCTGCATATTTCCTTCTCCTGCAGCTCATTTGTCTCCAGTAAACTGAGCCAGAAACAACCTTATTTCCATTTCTAACCATTTAAATTATAAACAATAATTTTTACGCACCAAAACAGGTCTTTAATTCTCATGTTTCCCTCCAAAGTACACCCAGACATCCTTATTCTCAGTAAGCCAAGCCAAACAAAACAAATCAAGTCTCTAGGTGAAGCTTTCCAGGAGTTAAAAATAAGCCCTAGCATATTAAAATAAACTTCGAGAAAAATTTAAAAAATTGGAACACATATTTAAAGTATCATCATTTTTAAAACTCTCCCCCCCATTTTTAACCAATGTCCCAGAAGATGCTGCTTCAAAAAAAAGTCATAACATTTTCCTTTTTCCCTAAAGAAAAAGAGAAGGAATCACATTGAAAATAAGCTTTATAATAAAGGAGTTTCAGCCTTAAATTCTAAAAATAGAGCCGCTCCCAGTATAGAGTTGTTGCCAGTTCTGTCATCACAACACTGAATAAAAAAAAAAAAAAATAAATAGATGAAAACATCATCGCTTCCCATTTTCATGCCTCTCGACCCCCCGACACTCACTGCTCCTCAGCTGGCTTCCCCCACCCCAAAGGGCATCTGTGATTGAACAAGCCCAAAATAGCACTTGAAGCCATTTAACTTAATCATTATTAGGTTTTTGTTCAGCCCTCCCTTGACACCATTGGCCAACAATAGGGCCCCCAGGTACCCTGCAGATTCTCAAGCATCGACAGTCTTGGGAGGGCACATTTCCACCTACGGCAAGATTTAAAACTGGCTTTGTAATAATTAAAAAAAAAAAAAAAAAGAAAAGAAAAAAGGGGGTATAAAAACCTTGGGAGCTTTTTTCACAATTACTAATTTAACAGACAAACTATGTTTTATTGATAGATCCAATAGTAAATTTGCCTTCCGTACACACTGCTGCTGATGCCTAAAATAAGATGTGCAAGATAATCTTGTGCCTAAGGCTTGTTTTGGATAACACAGAACAATTCAACCAAGAGCTCTTCAGTAGAGCCCTGCTCTGCAAGGGCTGTCCCTTGCCTTTCTGCTTCAGAAAATGAGCTCAGCATTTCAGTGCACATGCTGCCATCAGCCTCCCCCCTCAGGTGGGCACAAACTCACACGAGCATCAGTCCTGCAGGTTTAGTTGGAAATTAGATTTTAATTTAAGAAAATAATCAGTGACAGTACCATGACTTTTAAAATTTGACTGCCTGCATGCTACTGGAAATAGAGGTATAGACTTCAGAGAGCCTGCACCACAAGCAATTCATTCATCTGGAGCAATATTATTTGGCAGGGATATAAAATTATTCTGTATATTTTGGGGAAAAATATTATCCTTAAATTTTGCAGGTGAATGAGCAGATCTTGGGTGCCTTGAGGTCAGCAGGACAATTCCAGCTGCAAGTCTGACCTGGGAGCTTCCAAGACGTCTGACTTGTGCAATCACCGTGCTGAAACATCACACCTTGGTCAAACAGGGATGTTGCCACTGACACCACTAACTTTCCCTCATCACACCCACAACTGCAATCTAAGTGCACAGTCCCAGCTCAGCTGTCTGTGGGGAAGTTATTGCAGCTGCAAATAGCCAGGGTGCTATTAATCTGCTTTCTGCAGCCTTTTCCTTGCATTTAAATCAGTTTCACTTGAGGAAAAAAAAAATCCGTTTGTTTTAGCTAGGCTAACTAGTCAGTGATGTGTTTGGCTGGAAACCTGTTATGTTTTGCTGCTTTATCATGTTGCTATTTCCATGTTCAAAAGCTAGTTAAATTATTTACGCTACACTTCATATATTGTGTACAACACTTGCCTTGACACGAACAGCAGCAACTGCAAAGCCAGTTTCCTTGAGCCAGTGCTTCAGAATAACAGAGTGCTCTGTTTTGCAGGGAATGACCCATTCAAAGCTTCAGCCCTCATGCCTCCCAAAAAGAGAAAAAAAAAAGAAAAAAAAAATCAAGAGCCACACAGACATAAGTTGGCTTCAAAGTCTCAAATAGCAATGTTAATTTAATTCTGGAAAATATTACAAAACACAGAGTACAAAAGGAATAAGCTGAGCATTAGCTCAGTGCAAGAGCCAAGCTGCATCTAAAATTCACTGTGAGTGATAAATTGCTTTCAGCCAATAACACCCAGCATTATTTTAAAATGTATATTATAGAACATGTACTTCAAGAGGCTCTGTGAATATTTTATTATACCATCCCAATCATTTACACTGTGTGATATACATCTCATTGTAGTTGCACTCCCTTTTAAGGTACAGTTTGATTTCCTCCCTGTCTTTTTATTTATTTAATCACAACTCAGTTGAATTACCATGTCTTTGCTCATCAGCAGCCAAATTGGGCATAGAGTTGAAAAGCCCTGAAAACTCTAGAAGTACTTCTGCGGCCAGAAAAAAGAAAACTCCTCAGGTATCTCAGAAGCCTGAAATTGCACTCTGGTGACCATCCCTCACCAAGGGAGCACACAGACCTCCAATCTCACTGTTCTGCAACGTCACCCAGCAGCATTTAAGGAAAACACAAAATTTCTTTACATGTGAGGGAGCAGTGCTGCAGCAGGATGGGTTTCCTACAGCTCTGCTGATGTAAAAGCCAACATCCTCTTTTCCTGAAATCCACTATGTTCACTCTAGCACAGAGCAAGCCTTTACTGATGCTTTTCCCTTGTGAAAAACCAACAGCCACCTCTGCAAACTGGAGTATGGTTTTTCAGTGCCACTTCACTTTCCACTACATTCCAATTGGTTCTGGTATTTACCACTAAAGCAAGGGCTGTGTACAGTGACACATAATGGCAAGAAACACCACACACACACTCCTAGATAATTCCAAGCAATGGTTATCTCTAGTAGATCTGTTGTTGCCTCCCTAGGATACCATCAGAAAACAGCATGGTGCTGTAAAGACATGCACTGCAACAGAGCTTGTGCCTAAGGACTTCACAGCTTTATTTCCCTGTATTTTATCTGTATTTTGGTATATTGAAAGTAATAACTTGTACATACAGCAGACCTGGGGTCACAGGCTAGGGAAGGAGATTATAAACACAATCTTTTGGTATAAAATATTACTACACTTTCCATATTGATCAGTAAGCCCAGGAGCTGCTAAGTGCCTTATTGTATATTATTATTAAAATTCAGTTAAGACGCATTTTACTGAATCAGGTCAGGGCCTGAGTGTTCCTTCCAGTTCAAGCCTTGATATTGCACAGATCTTGTGAATTGAGTCATAGATTTGGAGAAACATTACAAGTCAAATCAATATTTTATAGCCTTCTCACAGACCGTAGTCTCAAACTCTATCAGCATGGTATTCTGAACAGAAGGATTTGCAGGAGCTAAAATAATTTACACTAATAAGGCACTGACCCATGCAGTCCTTAATGATCATTTAGCTTTGGCAATACTTCTGACTGCTATTGAGCTGCTTGGGAGTTGTGGGTTTTTTTTCAGCAGAAGACTCCTACATCAGATTAAGGACATAAGCAGTAACCTAACCACAGGTCTCAGCCTTGTTCCATGTAAAATCATCCCCATTATATAAACAGCTAAATTAAGAAATGAGGTATTTAAAACAAAGAGGTTAAAAGAGAGCCACAAATACACAAACCAACATCATAGAAATTCTTAATTCCATTTCTTGCCTTGTTTGCTTATTGAAGTGCCATATGTTGCTGCAAGTGCTATGAAAATATCATAAGATCATAATTATAAGGTTTGTTGAATTATAGAGTAAAGAAGCCACTTATTTACATTTAAATATGAACAGTGGTAATTGAAATGTCACATGCTTCTCTGTTCTTGACTCCAGAAAAATATTTATCTACCAACAGCTTGATGTGCTTTCAACAATGGCCTGGATTCATGAAAGGGACTGTTACTCATCTCACTCTCTGCTTTTATTTATTTCTCCCTTCTGATTTACAAACTCAAGCAGGGGCTCCTGAAGTGCTCAGGCACTGACGTAGCAGTGAAGACACTGCAATGCAAACAGGATTGTTACTAAGTTGGTGTTCAATAATTCTCAGACCTGTCGATATTGGAAGCCCTGCGATAGATTTAGGAAATCAATTTTAAATTGACCTCATTGAACTGATGCAAAAACCAACGGTGGATGCATTTAAACTGATTAGCTCTTCTTAAAGTCCAAGAGCAAGCAAACTCAACTCAAGCCAATGCTGAGTACACACAGAGAGCATTACAAGAGTACAAAATGCAAACTGCACTAGCTGAACCAGGGCCTTTAAGGGGAAAAGGCATCCAGAGAAGCCTCAGCGAAGGCACAGCAGACAAATTCTGCCATGTCAAACTCACCTATAAATGAGACCTGAAGCTTGACCCTCCTTACAACACTACCAGTTTTAGCAGAAAGCCTCCAATAGGTTCAATTTCACTAAGCAAGATGAAAAGAAGAGCAAAAGCCCAAACCAGAGGAAAGCAGCTGGCCCTGAACAGCAGGTTGCTCAGACCCCCGGGGCAATGAGCAGTAAGTCCCAGGGAGGCAGGACGTGGCCTTTCAGCACACTCGCTTCTTAAAGATTTACCATCACCTGTCCTGGGAAAGGCTCTCTAGAAAAACCCATAAACCAGCAAAACTTGAGCCTGGGCCTTCTCAGAGGAAGTTTAATGTTTCATTGCAGGGAGCTAGAAACCCTCTTCCCCCTGAGGCATGCCCCAAATCGTGTCTCTGGCTGTCATGGAGAGCAGAGAGAAGCTTGCAGGACTAAGAGTGGCAGCAAAGAAAAAGAGCTCTCAGGTTTTATTTTCTTAATAAAAACAAACAAAAAAAAAAGTGTTTTACCTAACCTCAAAATAGTCAAAGATTTCAAAAATGATTTTTGTTGTCAATCATTTTTCTTTTTTTGTTAGATATTAATAATTCTCATCATGCAAGGACTGAAGTTTGGGCTTTTCTTTTATTGGGCTTTCTCCAAGAGGGCTCTTTAACTGCACTGCCTGAGAACCCACGGGATTTTACCAGCTCTGTTTAATAGCCACACACTCCACTTTTGAGTTAATGGTAAAGCTTTCAATTAACAGAAGCAGTTTTAGACTAATGTTAAACCAGTGAATCCCAGTCACCTGGTCTGCTTCCCTCCACCTGTCCCAAAACACTCCTTGTTTTCTGGTTTAATAATTAAATGTACCAAGGCCTTTACTGAAGACTCTGAAAACAAACTATAGGCTGACTGGAGTTTAGTGAGAACAGGTAACATTTGCAGGGAAGCACTCAAGAGAGGAGGAAAAAAAATATTTGGGAGCAGTCACAGCTTGTATCAAACACAAACAGAAATCTTCAAAGTCATCACATCAAAGACCAGCAGAGATGGGTCTCTGCTGGATTGTGTCACTCAGTTTGTGGCAGAGCACACACACCACAGTGGCAGGAATGGCCAATACCCAAGAGTGAGACCAGCATCTCCAAAGCAACGGGTCAGTAAACAGCATAATGAAATGTGACAGTAACTTCATTTGTAAAATATACACTAAAGCTATCAGGGCAGAAGTGCTAATAGCAAGGGCAACATTTGCATAATTACACTGACTTAAAGGCTCTGGTCTTAAATTGACCTAACAAGGTCTCTCACTGGTGCAAACCACAGCGGGCTGTGCTGTTACCAGACAGCACCGTGCCCTGGGCTTTGGCTGCTCCCCACGCCAGGACACACAGCCTGTGACAGAGCCAAGAGATTTCCACTGCTGGGGCTCCAGGAACACACCTGTGTTACACTCAGTGTTAATGATCAGGTCTGGCTAGTGAAGGATACTGGGTTTTAAACCGTCTGCATTTCTTTGATGTCAAAGATCTGCCAGATGACTCTCACCGTTACCCCTCATTCTCTGAGCTCCCACAAAACAGCTGCACTTCATCACTGTACCACACAGGCTAGGCTGGCAGAACAAATATGGGGCAAATTAATAGCACAAAAGGAGTACAAGTGCAGACTACACTGATGCCATCTTTAAAAAAAAAAAACCACCCTTGGGCACAGCAAGAACATTCTTCCCACATGAGTTTGAAGCATTCTCTGTGGAGTTCATTCATCATGTCTATGAACAACATAGTTTCTTATTAGTCTTTTTTAGCCATTCATAAAGGAACTAATTTTATATTTATTAAACAAAACAATATTGTTTTGTTCACATTGTGGGGTTTTTTTTCACACGTTTAACTTAGCTTGCTGCTGCCCAGGGCTTATTTGGCACACATGACAAAAACCAAAGGCACAGAGATTACAAAAGCTAGCCACTGCAGTCATGGTGCAACCCAGCTCCAAACTGGGAACATCTAAACTGGATCCTGGGAGAGCAACACACACAACCCCGCACACAAATTTTCTGCAAACAAGAGCCACCTGGACAGAGCGGGGGCAGATTGAATGAGGCTGTTTCCCACCTGTGCCCACAGCTGCAACACTCAGGACCCCTTACAGACCACTGCCTGCTCATCCCTCCCCAGCACAGCACACAGGGGAGGCAATCAGTTATTTCTGCAGTGAAACCCCGATGCAAGGAGGCTGAATAAGTATTTAGGCTCAACAGAAGAGTACAGGTAAAACAATCTATAGAGCAACATTTTTACTGAGTATTTTCATGCAGTAAAGAGACACAGAAAGTGATGAGAAGCACAAGCAAGCCAGGCAAGGACCTCACAGCGAGGCTATTCCAACACTGCTGACTGCCCACTGCACATTTGCTCAGGCTTTTGCTAGTTCTGCATAATCAAAGAGGCACTGGGAGCTGATGCATGAGGAACAAACCGAGCAGAGGAACAAGTCTTTGTCCATCTTTCAGGGCTCAGCCTTTGGGACCCTGCGCTGTGACGTGCAATTGAAGCTTTGGAGAAGTAGCACTTTCCAGTGTTCCCCCACTGCCCCCAGCAAGGCACCCAGGCAGACCCACCACTGCAACAGGAGGTGGTACAACCAACTCACCTTTTACCCTCAGCAGCAGCCAGTGAAATATATACAAATATCTCCTCCACCACTACCACCAGTACACATCTCTGGTGCTAAACCCACCCACCCAAAACCAAGAAGACAATAAAAAACCCCAACAAAATAGCCATGGTAGCTATAAGCCCTCCCCTGGTAGATATTTAAACATCAGACAACACCATCTTCATATTAAACTCTTCCTTGAAAATAATAAACATTGCAGATTCCCATTCCATCTTTGTTACATTTTAGTATTCTTTGCTTCATTGCCCATTTACAAATCATGAAGAATTCATAGATGAATAATGGACTGAGAATAATATCTGTACATGTATATATAAAAACATAAAACTCAGCACAAGCCAGGAAGAGGATAAGCTCTTCCTAGGCACAGTAAATTAAAGACTAAAGTAATAAAATTAAAATTAAAAAAATCAAACCAATGTTGTTAAGTGTCTAAAATCCTCTCCAGTGACTCTGATGAGCAGTCATTATTCTGTTCCACAGTAAAGCATATAATTTCATTGCCCATAGAGTCTTCCTGTGATATATAAATGAATTATTTCCCCCATTGTCTCTAGAGAATTTACAACACATTAAATTTAGCTCCTTTGTCTCCTCCAAGATGATATGCTACTCCAGCTACATGTTGCTCTGTGCCTTGACCAAGGATGGAGGTATCTCCAGCCTCTGCTACTGAGCTGTTCTCCAACCTCAGAAAAACCCCTCTACCCACCTCTCTTCCCCCCTGCCCAGGAAGACCCCTGGCAAGTGCAGCCTCTCCCAGGGCACTCCCCAGGCCCAGCACAAGTGGAAGACACAAGAACAGAGGATACACCACAACATTCCTCACCTACCTGGGGGCAGTCCATCCTGCAGCCACACACCTCGTGCTCCTTCTTCCAGCCACTCTTCATCCTAACCCACAGCCCAGCTCCTACCACCAACCACTGCCACGCCTTCCTCCTGCTCCAGGTGTAACAAATCCACTTAACTAAGACCTCAGAGGGGCACTTCTTTCTTGTCCTAAAATGGAGCTGCAAATCCTCTCAGCAGTGGGCAATCTCCAATCAAGCTGTGGGGGAGCAGGGCTGGCACTCAGACCCACCTGTGGCTGCAATCGTTCACATCACCATTGCATTTTGATATTATTTATAAAATCCACATTTTTTATAATATGTGATGAACCCTCCAAAGCATATGTCTGAGGTTTTTACTCAACCCCACTTGGGAGACCAGTTTCTCACCCTCCTCCTTCAGCCTTTTTTTTTGTTTAACAAGATATTTGAAGTGACAATCTCTACCTGAGAGATATGCACAACCAAAGAACCCAAATTCCATTTTCAAAAGTAAAGTAGGCCCTTGGCATACAAACTGAATGGACTTATAGCAAATTTCATGCCCTTAAATCATGCATGGAATGAAGTCACCTCCACAACAGGCCTGGTGAAAATGTTATCTACAGTTTGTTTTTAACTTTTTAAAAAAAAAAGTTTGTTAATTTTTTAAAAAAAGTTCATTGATGATTATTACTTCCTAGAAGAAATAATGGTGCCTTCTCATTGTGAAAGTTTATCAGTGAAAACATATACCCTTTTATGAGCTAACCTGTTTGGAATAACTTTTAAACAATTACTCAACTCCTCTGAAATTTCTTTCATGGGATTGAAGGTTTTTCCTGTATCAGATTATTTGGATTTCTCATGGATTATGCATTTCTCAAAAATTCACTCTTTACAGATTAAAGAGAGAAAGGGAAGTTAGAAATGATACAATAGTAAAAAGATCAGTAAAGAAAAATATTTTAAATATTAATGACCAAAGGGGAAATGGAAACACATTAAAGGCAAATGTGAGAGCTTTTAAATATGTTATTAAAATTGATTTATAAATGAGACTCTTCTTTAACCACGTGCTTTAGCCTTCACTACTTATTTCCTTCTGCTGTCTTTCCAAGCATTGGTGTCACCATGTAAAGCATTAAGGAAAGATATCCAGAAAATATTTAGGCTGCCAACAACTATGGGCTGTTCAAACAGAGAAACATCATTACACTAAGAATCTCAGAGAATGAGATGAGCAATCACCTGTTTTCAAGTGCTGCAAAACCTTGGGCACTTGCAGGACATTTGTTCCAGGTGAGGTTGGGGGCTCCCTGGCTGGGGCTGCTCTGCTCACCCCACTGCCCAGAGCCACCCCATGGCCCCCATGGGAACAGCGGGGAAGGAAGGGCTGCTCGAGTCCACAAATGCAGACACTAATTACTTACAAAGGCAGGAAAAGACATTTGCCATTTCTGGTGTCCTCACCCTCCCTTCTGCACAGAAATGATGCTCCTCACCCACATGGCTGCACACAAGTGCCAGCTGGGCTCTGAGGGCTGAGCCACACGCAGGGCAAACCAGATCAGCATTTCCACTGCAAAGTGTCTGCAGGCTGATGGTGAAGGACTGGAGAAGGCTGTCCTGTGCAGCTGGATGGGAGCACACAGCGTGCTGCAAGCCCCTTCCTTCTGCACCAGATCCCACATAAATTACCCCCAGGAGCCTGCATTTTTGGGATGTATCTTCTGGACCTTTTCAGCTTTGAAAACTCTTCCAGTGATGCAACACAGGGCCAGGACAGCACATTGCAGATCACTGACTGGCATGTCAGAGCCCAAGCTGCTGCAGCTTTCGGAGCAGCACATGGCACAGGGTGTATCACACACCCAGCAAGGAGCAGCATGTGCAGCCATGTGACTCCTGGGTCACTTGTTATTAAAGGACACAGTAGCAGATGCATATTGCAGGAACAGCCCAATTAACACAACCAAAATTGTGGAAATTATCCTTGAAAGGAACAAATTTTGTGCACTAATTTGTGTAAGTGGACAGTATAAAAGTTCATATAACAGTATATGTTTAACAAATTAAACTTGATTTAGTTTAGATATGAAAAATGTTTTATTGTAAAGCTGCTATCCATCACAAACCACCACAACATTATAGGCAAAGACTCCAAAGAGAAACATAAAACATCACTGAGAACTACAGATCTTGTAGGTTGGACTTTGTGGTGAGAATGGTCCACAAAACTCCTTCTGCATGTCCTCATAAGATCCTTTTTATAGCAGGTTATGAATCATCACATGATATCTTTAAATGGATGATCAATACTATATTTTCCCATAAAACGTTTGGTTTGAAATCTGATTTTAAGTGCATTAGAGTTTTTGTGCACTGAACGAGTGAGTGTCATAATAAATTGTCATCAAATATGAAGGAAATATAGCTTAGATTAATTGCCATATTTATTTATGGGTCTATAAAATACATTGTGAAAGTCCTGGCACATTTTTGGGATACCAGCTTGAACTTTCAAGCAAGTTAAAAGCATTAAACGAGACTGGAAGTAGATTTATTATTGGAATGTTTTTAATTGCAGTTTCAACCAGACACAGGTATTAGAATGGCTGTGCCCTTAATGGTCGTCTCATGTGTTTTTTCTTTAAAAATGATATACTTTCCATATTTTTATTGATTTCATAAGATTTATTGTAGATTAGTGCTGCTTGTGTGTGAAATTGCAAGTGGTCCCAGCTTCCCCAGAGTAGCAGGATGCAGATGGCCCACTGCCACAGCCACTCCTCCCCAGTGCTCCCCCCAGCCCTCAGCACAGCCTGAAATGCTGGTGAAAGGAAAGACCAGAGAAAAACCTGAATTACCTGAAGGAGACCAGCAGAAGAGTCCTCAGCAAACTACCCAGAGTGCCCTGTTCTGCACTCATTTCCACAAATGCAAAATGGAGTTAATTCAGACAGGATCTGGAGGTGGAGTCCAGCTGAGCCCTTTCTTTACTCAAAAGTTAACTAATGAAGAGGCTCAAGGCCAACTTATTTAATGGGGTGGGACTAACTGTCTTAAGTATTTTCTGGTTTTGGAATAAGTTACAAGCTCTCTATGTTTCTAATGTACAACAAACACAACTGAGGTTTTGTAAATTAGAAATGAAAGTAAATAAGAAAGCAGTTCTGATATTCATGTTTAATAGTGCAGAGAAGTTGGTGAAGAACACCAGTTTCTTGGAAGAGAAGGCACAGTTGCATGTAACTAGCACACTAATTTAAAAATAAATCCTGGAAATTATAGCAAGCAGACTAGGTAATGGAATAAAACTGTCATTCACTGCCACAGAACAAAAATGACAAACTATACCTAAGGTGATATTAAATTAAAAACCTTCAGCTTGGCAGCCAAATGATTCCTTCACACCAACTGTGCACGAGCTGATGCAAAGGCCATGAAAGCACAGACACAGCCTGGTGGTTAATGGTGAACCCTGCTCAAGATGTGTCAGACCAGCAACAGCCTTGTCACATACACACATTAAAAAAAAAAAAATTAAAAATTATTCTATTGATTTTACTGGAAACTGAATCCACTGAGAGGTCAGCCTGAATGAAAGCTGTGACACTGCCCTGAGTCTCCCAGCATAAGTTAATCCATACCTCAGCAAAGCACAAACAAGTTCTCAGAGGCGAAGTTCTCATGAGCTTTGTGTAGGTGTATCTTCACCAGATGAACTCATACTTTATAGAATAATCTACAATAACCTGAGGAAAGCTAGTACAGAAATGTTGGACAACCCTGACGCAGAGAACTCTCAAAAAAGAAGTACTTCCTCCTTAGCCAAGTATGTTTTTACAAGTCACAGTGATCATAAGTTAGTGACAGCCCCAGATCCAAGGGAAAATACCACCCCAGAGCATGGGGAAGATTCATTTCCAGCTTCCATCCGTGTGGCTGCCTCTTGGCACAGAATGGTCCAGATTGAAGCCCTGGTCCAACCATCCTCCAACTCCAGTAACACTCAAGCCCAAATGTCAATTCTGCAGCCATATCCTAAAAACTTAATCACAACAAACACAGTGATGACCTGAGATTCAGCAAACACATCAGTCAGTATGAAAGTGATGCTGGGAGTCAAGTGGAGCTGCCAGTCCTTGGAGAAGAGGTGGGAGGGTGAGGTGGCAGGGTAAGGCCACCACAGAGGTCTGGTAGGAAGAAGCAGCTCACTATCACACAAAGGAGCCCATGCCAAAGTGGTGCTTACGGGATCCCTGCAAATACTATTACTACCTTCGTCTGTCTCTTACCTAATTTCCAAATGATACTTTAAATGGTTCTCATTTAGCCATCCACCTCAATGAGAGAGCTTGGAGAAGCAAAGCAAAGGTCCATCCCTGTATTTGCTTGACTTTTCACATACCAAACTTGTGTAGCTTCTTAGATTAACAAGCCCACATACATAACTCTCTGGAAATCCCCTTTCAGAAGACAAGTGTCCAAAGGCAAAGTTATTCCTGATGTATTTCAAATGTGACAAAAACAAAAAGCTACTTTCAGGTTTAACCTTCATCTGACAAGGTACCAACCATTAGCTCAGCAATTACACCTCACCCCCTAAATCAGTGTATGGCCCATGCCTCACTGTGCCAGCTCTCCCTGCTGTCCTGAACACAGTTCTTCCTATTTTGTGCTTGTTTGTTAAGCAGTTAAAAAGCTTTATCTTTAACAAGATATTAATCTTAATATTATCCTAATATGTTTCGTCTTTTCCTGCCTCTCATGCAGAAATCAGTCCTGACAATAGCCACTGAGATAAGGGCAGTAACCAGCAAGCTTCACAATAAGCCATCATATACACTATTTTAGTTTGTCAAAACAATTAGTGTTCATTTTGGCTTTATTCAGTTAAATCTGCAGTGACTGATCAGTATAAATTATGTATTAGGCTGCCCAGCTGTACTTGTTTATTCATGCATGGACTTGAAGAATTTTCATTTTCTCAGTACAAAAAAGCAACAGCCAAAAAAATCCCCCTGTATTCCAAAATATAAAGACACTTTCTTCTCAGCCACATTTCTGCTACGTGTTTTTGAAGCTGCTTTCTTCTTACTCTGCTTGTTTCAATTAACCTATTATTTCATTTGCAGTTATCGGCAGCTGCATTTGCATCGGTAGTAAGCACATACTGTTACTTTCACCCTTTGCAATTACCTCCTAAGCAAAGCAATATCAGAGCTAAACCAAATGATGTTGATTTTAAAAGCATCAAAAATCGCATTGTTGGCTGCATTTGAACTCCTGCCTCGCTTCAAGAAGAACTGCTTGCAGAAATGTTTACACTTAAGCCTCGCAGTCCTCTCTTTCAAGAACAAAAGTTTGTGAATCAAGAGAGATCATTTTCTGCTGTTGTTCGTGTTTATAGTCACACAGTCCTCGCTAGGACAACTGGGTGAAAGCAATGCACGTTGTGGGGGTGGGATGATACACTTGTATGCAGGGAGAGAGATGACACAGATTTAGAGAAAGGAAAGAAAAATCTGCAGTGACCACGTACAGGATCAGTTACGCTTCTCCGAGACATGGTGTATGAGCAGAATGGAAATCAGGCTGTTGAAGCTGATTTCCTGTGATTAAATATTGGCAAATTGCACACTCCAAACCAAAGGCACCCTCTGCAAAGCCAGGTTCAAGAACTTGTTAACAGAAGGTTTATGCCAATATTTACAAATCACAGAAAGATGTTTTGGCAGCTTTGACACGCAGAGTACAGTTGCTCAGTGATGGACAGGCAGGGTGAATGGTGGCAGTGCTCAGAAGAACACAAAGAGCCAGAGTTTGTGTCCTCCTGAAGAGCTGGGGAGCACAGCAGAACTTGTATTTGTTAATGGGAATGCCATTCAATCTCCTGGACTGTAAGGGGAATCAAAGGAGCCACCTGTGTGGCTCTTGGGCATGTCTAGAAAAAAGTATGCTGCTGAAATACCTCCATAGGGCAGAGTGCTCTAAGTGGAGAGAGCTGGGTTGGAAAAGGCCATCCCCCAAAGCTGGGCTCTGCTACAAGGTACCTGACAGGTAACAGAACAGCTTTCACGTTGATTGTGCACGATAAAGATTTGCAGTGATCTGCAATATCTCTGTTATAAAAGTGCCTTTGCACAGTGAATTCTGCCCCGGTTTCGGTGGCCACTGTGCTCATTGCTTCAGTGAGGAGCCCGGAGCCCTGCATACAACCTGCCAGCACAAACAGTGCCAGAGACAACTCCCTTGGGCTGTGAGCACAGGCAGGATGAGCTACCCTGTTGTTTCTTCCATCAAATAACATAAGGAATGTTCTTGTGGAAAGACTAAATTTTGCTGAATTAAGTGCTTTAGAACAAGTGGGTTTATTACTTTAGAATTAGCATAATTTCCCCCATAGGGATTCTTGCAATTAAATAATTAGCAGTAATGTTACCCAAAGGTGTTCTTTAATGAATTTTCTTAAGTTACTGCCCCCGCTAACAACAACTGACACGGCTCGGGTTTACACCGCTTGAGCGCTCCGTCCTGCCCGGCTGCGGGCGACGTCAGAGGGCTGTCACAGGCGGCCCTGAGCTCCGGACCGCTCCGCTCACCCCGGCGGGGCGGACACGGCCCCGGCGCCCCGCGGGCAGCT
>NW_021938838.1:13607084-13608142 GCF_001715985.3 Manacus vitellinus
GCGCTCGTCCTCCCCGCGGCAGGCCTGAGGCAGGGGCCACGCTGGGGCTGGTGGGTGCCTCGATGTCCCCACTTGATGTTTATTCCCCTAAGACAAATTTGGATTGCGTTTAAAAAAAGAGAGAAAGGGAAAAGAGACCAACCGCAAGGCACCCCCACTCCCGCCTTTGACGTGCATCACAGCACAACATTAAACCAACATGGAACAAGTGGCGAGAGCGGGCGCGGGGCGCTGCCTGCTCCTGCCCGCCGCTGCCTGCTGCTGCCGGCAGGGCCGTGACGTCACCCCGCTCCTCGCCCACCGATGAACGCTAAAGACCTATAGAGCAGAAAATAATACAACAAGCAAGCTCCGTATCTTGCAAGCCCTACGTGATTTTCCCCCCCTCTTTGAAAAAGCCCCTTTGCACTTAAACTCTCTATACATGTGGGGTGGCTTTTTAAACTCCCTCTATACAAACATATCTATTAAGAGCGATGGGAAGTGGGGGGTAGCCTATTTTTTTAATCCAGGCACCAACCTCCCCCCCCACCGCCTCAGATGTCTGGCTGCTTTTCTTAAGTGCAATCATCTATAATTGAGAAAAAAAAAAAGCCATACGTGGAAATGTGTGTGTGAGAAGGTGCATCTTGAAGCAGGGTTTAGTTACAATCGATCTTGGGGGGAAAATATTGCCTATGGTCCAAAAATAAGGAGCAACTATGTCCTTCTCTCAGTTCGGATACCCCTACAGCACCACTTCACAGGTAAGGCGAGTGAGCAGCACTCACTTTTGTTTAGATTCTGCTGCTGCTGTCCAGATGTCTTGTCCCCCCCTCCCTTTTTTTCTTCCCTTTCCCTTACTTAGAATATTTTTTTAAAAGGGCACATCTGGAGCCTTTTTTTAAAAAATGTGCGTGTGTGTTTATGTCTCGTTTGTGTTGTGTTAGGCTTAAAACAAATAACTCGCAGTGTGCACAGCAAAGGCGTGTAGGAAACCGGTAATTCCCCCTCCTCCCCACCCTCCACCGTTCAGTTTTAAGTGCAACAAACAAATAAAAAACATAAATCCCGGCTAC
>NW_021938838.1:13611702-13884553 GCF_001715985.3 Manacus vitellinus
GAAAAAAAAAATGCAAACCCTAATCTTTTCTCTTTTCCCTCCCACTTCGTGGTTTGTTTCTCCTCTTTCTCCCAAACCTGCGCGCTCCGCTCAGCGCCCGGCTTCGCCAAGGCGCGTCAGTCCGCGGTCGCTACGCGCCATCCCGGGGCGGAGGAGGAGGAGGAGGAGGAGGAGGAGGAGAAGCGGCGCAGGTTACGCCGGACTGTTTCTTTCCCGTCTCTGTACATAGATACAGCTGAAAAGTATTTTTCGGAGTCTCTAATTAACATGGATGAGCTGAACGCCGCGAAGCCGTCAGTGACCCCGGAGCTCTCCAGCCAGGAGCCGGCACAGCCCGGGCGGAGCGGCCACGGGCACCCGCCGCCCGCCCTGGGGCACGGCCGGGGCACCCCCGGGCAGCGGGTGGCGACCGGGCGGCGAAGTAGGACGTTGTTAGTGGGTCACCGCCGTCAGTCAGTCAAAAGAGCAGTGCTGCACTTTACAGGACAGACGAGAAAGGGAAACCGTATCTCTGCATTATTTCTGTTTAATTAAAAGTGTCATCAAACACTTTGTGTTCAGACTAATAAACCAAGCAGGGATGAGGAAAGAATGTTTCTTTGTTCCTGTCTCTGGAAGCAGTGGCAATAATTTAAATTAATAACTGTGGTAATTAAGAGGTCATCTATAGATCAACCCGATACCTGCTATTTCCAAGTTCACCGGGGTCAGCATTTACATTAAGTCATTTGTGGTCAATAGAGTCCAATGAATTCTGCCTTAATAAATCAGGGAAATCAATCTTGAATATCGAGTAGACTTCTATATGTTTACCAAAGGCTACTCAAGACAAGTGGGGCTGCAGAGCTGGGAGTCCTCTGGGTTTGCGACCGGAGAAGCAGTTCGTAGGGGGAGGGAGGAACTGTTGGTCAACGCAGGGGACAGGTGGCGGGGCTCTCCCCGCCTTCGGCCCCGGGAACAGCCCCGGTCCCTCCCGGGAGTGGAGCAATCCCGGCTGCGGGGACTCCTGTCAAAGAAGGCAAACTGTCGGGTTTTGGAGGGGCCGGGGAGGAAAGGGAGGGGGAGGTAGGTGTACACGGCGGCAGCAGGTAACAGAGTGGCCGGGAGCGGGGTTGGGCCCGCCGGGAGCCCAGCCGGAGACGCTCGGCCACGGGGCTTTCCCGTACACCGGAGCAGCCCTGGGCAAGCGACGGCGCAGCAGCCGCAGTCTGTTGCAGTGACCCGGAGCTTAGAGAAGGGGAAATTAAGCTGCGAAAAGATAAACATTATTTCAAGTCGGCTTTGAAGGATTAGGGCTTGTAATAAAGAGTATTAGGCCCTTTCGAAGGGTTCTTGCAAGGCGACTTTCTCCGCCCCTCCTCTCCCACCGGAGGGGACAGGTATTATCTGTCCTGGGAACACAGCGCAGGTTCCCCTCACGTGCCCGCAGTGGCCGGGCCTCCGTCCCGTCTCTGTCCCGGCCACGTCTGCCCATCGTGCAGAGGAGCGACCTGGCTCCCTCCGGTACCCTTTGCCCGGCGGCTTTGGAAGAGGCTCCCCAGGGAGTCAGTTCTGCATCGGCCTCCTGAGCTGCTCACTGGAGAAGAAACCTGCACGGCCCCCGCGACCTGGGGGCGGCCAGGAGCTCCCCCGAACTGCAGACTCTGCCCCCCGGCCCTGGAATCCCCCGGTCCTAACGGCAAGATCCGAAGGAGGTGTGAAGTCCTCAGGGGTGATTAATTAGGCGGGTGCAGGCTTCGGGGTCTTTTTAAGGCAGGCACGAAGGTAATCTCCAGGAGTCTTAAGACTTTTTTTTATTTATTACTTTTACTCCCCTTTCATTAAAGGTCAAGTGAGCGAGATGCAGATTATCCCGCCCGCCCAGGACTCCTCTGCAATCTGTCACGCCGGCAAGATATGTATCGCAAATCTCTCAAAATATAATCTCCGGGAATCATATTTCGAATACTGTTTTGATTAAAAACCAGAGTGGGGATTGATGGAGAACTAATACCGGGAGCGGAGCCTGCGTGCGCCCAGGCACAAAACTAAAATAACGGGCTCGCACGAACAAATTCAGCGCCTCCAATGCCGTAACAAACGTGTTTAAGCCATCTCCGGCTGAGTTTTGCTACGAGCTGGGCTTTTTAGCGCGGCAGCTCTGGGAAGTGCACTGGGGTTGTCCGCCGCGGCGGGGGCAGTCGGGCTGTGCTGGGGCACTCGGAGTGTGCTCCTGCGGGGCGGCTCGAGGAGATGGGGCCGAAGGGGAGCGCCCTCGGCCCGGCCCGCCTCAGCCCTCCCCGTCGAGGCACAAACCGGGCGCGCAAGGTGTAGACCCCGCGAAGCCGAGGGACTCTCGCGCTCCGCCAGCGTCAAGCGCACACTCCCCACCCCCGCAGGGGCCCCACCTTGGAGGTTGTCCCTTTCCCGCAGCCCGGGACGCCGCTGCACCGGCCGCAGCCCGCGCACTCGCCCCCGAATTACGCGCCGCGGGGTGCGGTGCGGGGGCGGCGCTCGATTGACGCGTCCCCGCTGGGGTGGGAGTTTCTAAACAAGTCGCCGGGCTAATGGCCCGGCGGGAGCGAGCGGGGCCGCGCACACTCACTGCCGCGCTCAAAGCAGCGCAGACCGCGGGGCGCCGTCGCTCCGCCGCGCTCGCTAATGAAGTTTTTTGTCAAGACAATTACGGGCCCGGCGGGCATGAGAGGCCGCGGATTGAATAAAGGCGCCCTTTGTGACGGCCGGAGACGGCGCCGAGCTCCCGGCACCCCGGCCCTTCCTGCGCCCCCCGGTGACCCCCGCGCCCGGCCCGCTTCCCGCTGGGGGGCAGGCGCGGCCCCGTGCCCGAGCCCCAGGGTTAAAGCGCAGCGACGGGCTGGTGCCGGCAATGAGCCTCCCGGAGCGGGAGTTTATCAGCCCGATCCGCGGAAAGCAAGCCCCGAAAATTGGGGCCTGAGCCCCTGCCCGCCTCTCACACCCCTGGCTGAGGGTTTCTACTGTCTCTTCCCACCCCAGACGGGCTGCTGCGACGGATTCCTGCTTCAACGCTGTTGCATTCAGTAAATGGGAGAATTCATCCAAAACCTGACCATCGAGCTGGCTAAATCTGTTTAAATTTACACCAGAAAAACATGAAATTTGGTTCTTGGATTGTGGCTGCCTTCGGCTGCATCTGGGTGGAGAAGATGTGTGGAAGAACAGGTCAATAACCATCTTTCACCACCTTCCCCAAGATCCCAGCACTGCTCTTGTCCTCCATCTGCGGTCCCTGGTCACCCCTTCCGAGCACCTCACCTCCCTGCCATCCCCAGCCAACATGGGCAGCACAAAACATGCTGGTGCTCTCCTAGAGAGCACAGAGAACCATTCGGGAGTCACGAGAAGGTCTGGACAACACAAGTAACCAGCCAGATTGGTGCTTCCCAGCCTTTTGAAGAACAATCCTCCTTCTAGGAACATAGGAGAGAGGAAACCTTCCTTTATTCCTGCACAAGCACATGAGGCCAGTGGCCCTGACACTGAAATGGTCTGGGCCCCCTCACTTCCAGCTGGCTGGTATTTGCCCGTGCCCTCAAACGGATGTCCTGTCCCCCTACAGGTTTCCCATCCCACAACAAAGGGATGAATTTTACTGGCTTTGAGCAGCAAAACCCTTGGAGATCCCTCCTCAAAGGTGTCTACAGCAGAAGTTTTAGCATAATGTGGCCATCGGGGTTATGGAGCAATGGATTGGAGCAATTAGTTCAGAATGATCTCAAAAGCTGCACGAGCAGCTCCCCAGGCCAGGTGTCATTTCAGGATCAAAGCATCTGTTAGAGGAAAATCATTTTTGCCATTGTATTGCTTTTTTTTTTTTTTTTTTTTTACCTACTGTTCATCTGAAAATAAATTACAGGCCAGAACAGGTGGATAACATTCTGGAATGATTTAATGATTTATTTAATCTGGATTCTCTTTCAATCTACTTAGAAGGATGAATACTTTTTTTTTAGCCTGAATCCAAAAGCCTGGCTTTTCATCTAAAGAAGAGAAAATACCCTAAAACACTGCTCTGCTGCTGTCAAGGTGTACTCTCCACTGCTGTTAATAATCCAGTGGTAATGTCTGCCCTCCGAAGAGCCTGAGGGGAAAACCTCAAGAAAACTGAGCAGAAGATTTTGGGGTTTTTTTCTTTCTTGCCTTCTTCCTAGTGCTCTAGATATTACTTCACTTCCTGGGACAGTGTCTGGGTAATAAAATAATTGGTTGTAGTGTTCAATCACCACCCCTTAAATCTTAGTGTGTGCAGGTTTAAGAACTGAGATGACCACTCTCTGACTTTCCCTCCTGTTAGGAAGCTTTGTGTTCCACTGATTGGGAGCAGAGTGGGAAAGGACACACATTGGAATCTCCTGCTGCAGACACCTATGGATCCACTGACACCAAGTGAGGCCAGCAGCAATTCCCTCAGGCATGTTCACATGAGGCTGGTATGCTGTTCCTCAGCGAGCAGTTCCTAACACAAGACCTTCCTTCTTGAGTAGACATGGTTTTGCTCCAGAGGATTTAGCAAAATCATTGCCCACTTACTCAGATGTGAATTTCTGATGTTTGATTTCAGCTAGAATAAGATGTTTTATGGGAAAGATGCTTTCAGGACCTATAAAATGCTGAAACTGAGGAATTAACTCCCTGGATGGCTGGGTTTGGTACTTTAGTCCCACTGGAGTGGTAATGCAGATGTGCAGAGTGGGACAGGAGTGACAAAATGCTTTCAGACACAGTGAAGGTTACAGGATATGTGAGGGGCTGTAGTTACCACTGCCAGGACTTTTCCACTTCATGTGCCTGTCCACTTTAATGGTTTAAATTAAGGTCTTAAACTTGCTTTAATCCACCAGACTCAGTATGTGCACCAGCAAAACTATACTTTTTTGTTGTTTCATTCTGGGGTTTTTTTGGTTGGTTGTTTTGAGGGTGGTTTGTTTGTTTGTTTTGATTTTTTATTTTTTTTTTAACCCACCCTAAGTGTGAGTTTGCTAGTAGGCAAGCCCTGAGTTCATGCTATGGCACCAGGTCGTTCATGGTGAGGCGTGTTTGGCAGAATTTCTGCATTACCACACAAGATAGCCAGGTTGGTGAACCTGCTAGCCCACACCCCAGAGTGCTTGGACTGGAAGAGAAGGGACTTGGCACAATTGCCTGTCAGCCCTCCCAGTGGAGGGCAGGTACTCTGAGAGATATATGGGCCCTTCAAAAAACCCAGCCCACACAGCCTGGCCTCCAGTGTGAATGTGACACATATGAAAGCTAACTACAGTTTTTAACCAAAAATATAACCTCCCCTTGACTAGGATGATTCATTCAAGTGGATTCACTTCCAAATTTTAAATAAAAAAACATCATCAATGTACAACATCTAAGAGACACCCTCCGCAGCCATCTGCTTAATGGAACATCTGAAATGTATTGAACAGCTAAGAAACAGTGATGGGAGCTCCCAGTTGCCACAACTGGTCCCACTGTCACTCACTACACACAAGAGATAAATCAAGTATCCACGTCACTGTGCTCAGGTTTTCTCTGTGCAAACCACCTGAGGTGCAGTGCTGAGAGGTTTGGTGCACAAGGCAACGGACAACAAGGAGCTCTGAGCCAGCAGCCTGACAGGGATTTATGCTGCACAGTTAAATCTTATTTATCTGACCACGTGCTTCGCAGCTCCACAACCACCATCTGCAATTTACTCTGGGGAGGTCTGACAACCTGGTCATCGTGCCCAGCCAGTACAAGAACAAGTGCTCTATGTCCTGCAGGTGGGTAACTCATTGCTAGCAGCGCTCAGACCTTCTGACAGTGCTCCCCTGCAGTGTTCAGAGTGGCAGACCTTTCCTGGAGCTCAGTACTGCATGTGGAGCACGAGTCCCCCCGACAGTGCAGCTGCAGAGCAGCTCCCCAGAGTGAGAAGTGGGTCATTTGTTACACCCACAGGACCAGAGGAGAAACAAAGCTTTTCTGAGAAGTGTTACTGGCAGCAGAGCTGAGATCATATTAAGAGCAGACCATTCTGCTTCAGCATTGTATCAGCAGCAAACTGGTCTGCTAGCCCACGATCCAAATCCAGCAGTGGTAAGGCAGGACAGCTGATTTTCCTTTGAATAACAAGCACCAAGGGGAACAGAAGCAGAAATAACTGCTCCTAGGAGAGATGTAGTATCAGGCCTGGCTGAGTACCAAGCCTGACTGTGACCTAACCAGCACCCAGGGCACCATTGTTTCAGGGCGCTGCTTTATATTTAGAAGATCTCTTCTTTGGGTGTACAGAAAGATAACTCTGAAATGGCCCAAAGCCACTTGGGGACTGAGGAGATCAAGGAAGGAGTCTCTGTGAATCACTACAGCATGAAGACTTGAAACATGAACAGCCCATGATGCTAAGAATGAAGTGTCAAAATCCCCCCCAAGCAGCAGCAGTTCTGCTGTCCTGCCCCGCTTTCAGCATTTATTTGCCTGTTCCCTCATAAAGAAAGGCCAAAAGCACTGCAGAGTAACCCAGCTATCAGAGGGGAAGGTGGTACCACCAACTCATATACTCTTAGCTCTCTCGCTATTTTGACTTCAGTGAATTCAGCATAGGCAAGTGTTTCTTTGCTGATACAAATTAAAAGAAGAAAAGGGATACTGTAACAACAATGTGTAATGGCACATCAGCAAGTTCCTGTTAAGCAGCTGTTTCTGTATCTAACCTCACCATAACCTCCTCCATGACAACACGATGGGAAGCAGTGGCACGGCACACACATCCTCAGCAGCGTGTAAAAATAATTTCTTAAAACACATGTCAAATTACGGATTTTTTTAAACAGGAAAACAAATGCAAAATGTTTCTGTGAAGCTTCATGATTCAGAGTAATGTAGATAATGGAGATAGTACAGCAATAGCTGCCTTAGCTGAGGGAAAGGCAGCTTCTACAGGCAGGAATTCCAATTTCCAACTTCTCACTGCCTGTCAGAGCAGAGCTGATACACCTGCTTCTATTTCATCATACCTTTAGTGAGTGCATCTCAATGGAGACACTATATTCCAGGGCACATCTGCCTATCAATGATTACAATTTACCTGTAGAAAAATCAATCGCCAGTAAAACTCTTCAAGTACCATCCAGAATTTAAAAATGTAACATATATTACTCTTCTTCCTGAACTTTCCCATAAAATATCAGCTTACTCAGTATTCTGAAGCAGGAAATTAATAAAACTTGTCCTAGTTGCTCTTAATTACAGCAATAATATAACCTCATTTGGTCTTCATACACTTTTAAAAATCGGGCTACAAATACAATATACGTTATTTCATGAATGAAGCAAATGTAATTATAGTGTGGGAGTGTGGTCTCAGGGACAATTGTACTTGGAACACAACTCCAAAAGGTAATAACAAAGATGGTCTCTAGGTTACTTTTCAACCCAAATCCTCCAATCAAAGGCTGTATCACCTCCAGATCCACTCAGCATGGCATTAAGATCAATTTAACTTGCAAAGGCTCAAAACTGACATTTTAAGGGCTGAGGAAAACCAGGAGGCAGCAGTGACCAAGTGATTCCCACTGCTTTGCAGAGCTACAGGCTCTCTGTGTACAGAGATGCCCAAGTCTGAATCAAAGGGCTCTGGGAAGCACAATCCAGTGTTTGCTGCTTGCTGCCCCCTTCACTGCTGACCCTCAGGTCAGGTGATACAGCTATAAATCAAACCTATAAGAGTGATTACCAATTAGCACCGCCCTAATTATTAGTTATGAAATTCAATGCCCTATAATGTTTTATGCACTATAGTTTTCCAAGCTTCACTGATATACTGTGCTCTTCCCTCCTGAGAAAACCGTGACAATATCTAGTGGGCTTTTCCTTGAGTGCTGGATGCCACCAGAGTTTCATTGCATAGACCTAAATTTCAGGTCTGTGTTTTTGCTTATGGTAGCCTGAACAGCCTGGTCATGAGTGCAGCAGTCTGTGAAGGGATCTTGAACATCATCTGTCGCATGGTTAGTTCCCTCAGCCTCTCCCCAGAGAAAACTCCGTGCACGCTATTTGTTTTCCGAACGCATTGGGTTTTGTTCTTCAGAATAAAACTTTTGGCCTGATTTCTTATGGAAACAAAACTCCTATAATCACTGTGGGAGAATGCAAACATCTGCCCACCATTGCATAATTTCTTAAATTAACCAGCATATCTCAGCAATCCCTGGTGTGAGGATGTGTGCACTCTGGCCTCCGTCTCAAATAAATGGAGAAAGGAAGTTTCTCCCATCGGCAGCCAAAACAGTTTCAGAGCCATCTTCCTCTCTAGAGGAACCCGGAGCAGCTCTGCTCCCAAGTCAGGCAATATGCTGAAATGCCTGAAGTCCAGAGGGATTAATCCCAGCCTCAGTGTTGTATTTGTTTGCTGTGGTCACTCGAGCTGCTCAGGAATGGCATGTTTGTTTCTCTTTCCCCCTACAAGCAATTGCTGTGACTGATCACGCAAATCACAGCAGTGATGTACACAACTGAAAACACAACTCAACAGACATTTTTATACCAACTTGTGATGTGTAAAACCAGGACAAAAGGATCCTTCAAAGGACTAAAATGATTCTTCAACCGGAAGTATTTGAGATAGAGAGTTAGGGGTAAGACAGACGGGAGCAAGCAATTAAGTCCCCCAAAACCAGGAGGTATGATAAAATCTCTGCTGGAGCTCATGCGTGTTCTTTCAGCCTTCCAGCCAGGTATGCCAACATGTCTATAAAGCTCTGCTAGGGATGGTCATTACTCCAAAGCCTGAATCACAATTTTACCTATATAAAGGTAAATCTAGAAAATCTAGATATTTTCCTCCATAAGATGTCAAGAGAAGCTGACCCAACCTGCTGAATCCCACCGTGGCTCACAGAAGGTTAATTGCACTCTGGCAGCTAAAGAAAGAAGCACTATGGAGAAGTCTTGTTTAGTACATTGCAAAGGATATGGGTTGTTTGCTCTGACATATGGTTTCAAGAGAGCTGTTTGGGTTTAGGAGCGATATACCTGTTTATTATATTGATAAATGACACATTTTTCCCACTTGATTTGTTGGGGACTGAGTGACCTGGCAGTAAAACTGACTTGATATTGCCACTTAACTCTTATTGATGTCTTTACTGGTTCACCTTTTATTTGCATAAATGAGAAACAGAAAGAACCCCTTATTCTTTAACGGAATCATGTGGGATTCCCTGAGGAAGGTTGATGGATGTTGCAGACACACATCTCCCCAGGTACCAAACTGGTAACAACTTTTGTCCTCACACTCTTAGAGACCCTGCTCAGTGACCCCTCGCCCCACGTTCAGCTAAGGCAGAGCTGACAGGCCAGCAGTGTTTGCTCAGCCACAGGTCTGACACTTTAACACGTGAAGTGTGTGGGGAGGAACAAGTGAGAGAACACTAAATTATAATTTTTGTAATTAACTGCTAAGAAAATTTGGGACTCATAACTACAAACCTAAATATATATCTATGCTTATATTTAGGCATTTTTATAAATTTAAAAAAAAACAAACTGTGATGCTTTCTTATGATGGAAGGGGCAAAAATATTTTTTCCTGAAAGGAAAAACCAAAAAGACTGCAAGCACTCACATGTCACAAGGTTGCAGCTTGAGGTTTTGTCTCACTGTTGCAAAGATTACAACAATATTCCACAGCTGCATTTCCCTTTACCATATCTTACAATAAGATAATAGTTAAAATAAACTAAAACTAAGGACCATTTTTTGTTGCTTAATTTCACAAGGAGAAACCCCAGTGAATATATTAACATCACCTTCATGTAAGTGAGACTTCCACCA
Source organism: Manacus vitellinus (assembly GCF_001715985.3). NCBI lineage: Eukaryota > Metazoa > Chordata > Aves > Passeriformes > Pipridae > Manacus > Manacus vitellinus. The sequence continues at coordinate 13,621,528 of NW_021938838.1, forward strand.
GGAGGGGTCTTTGACAGGGTCAAAACAAAAACTTCAGTCTGTCTCAGAAACCTGGTCACCACCATGAAATTCTGGTAGATGACCCTTAATACTCCAGAATTTAAACCATTTCAGATTCAGATCCATAGTACCCACTTACATCTTTGCAAAAAAGTCTAGTGAAATTAAATGGAGGATTTTCCCTGTTCTCTGCGCTCCACAGTAGTGTTATGTGTATATACTTCTGTTTAATTTTATCAAACAGTTCCAAAATCTGAAAAGAAATTACAAGTATCTTTTATAAGTCATAGGATTTTTCCCCATAAGGCATTTCTCTTCCTTTTGTTTATGTTTTGGGAGGAAACTGGTGGTACAAAGAAATGGTGCTGCCCAGAAACACCTGCTCCAAAAGAGATGTTGCAAAACAACTAAAGAAATGAACAAAACCAGGAGGAGAAAGCTCTGCAAGGGATCCCTGTGGAAATAAGTGAATGAGGTTCTACACACACAAACTCCCTTATTTTTTGATGACCAGAAATCTACTCTTTTAGAGGGGTTTTTTTTCAGTTTGAGTCCTCTCATCTAGGAATACTCTTTTTGTTTTATGCTAGCATTTGGAGCAAGCTTATTGTTCCTCTTTGCCAGCAGCTGAAGTAGGATTCTAGGACCCAGGGAAGTTGGGCTCTGCTAGTCCTGCGCTCCTTGTGTTCCAAAGGTCACCTGGTTTAAAAATCAAACCAGGATTTGAAAAAAAACCCAACAAAAACCACCAAAGAATACAACCCCCAAAGTTTGTGCATGTCTTCCCATGAAATTAGCTTTTCTCTTGACCCATTTCTTTGTGTATGTGCGTCATGTACTTATGGGACAGATGAGTAATGAGCATTGTGACCTACAAAAATAGCAGAAGGTAGGAAGAAAAAAACCCTGCAATTACTTTCAGATTTATAAAATATTAGTATTTATGGATAAACCAGAATGGAAAGGACTAGGCCAATATGGAAATTTTGGCTGTTTATAACTCCCATCCTTGGAAAGTTTGCAATGAGGTTAAAGAGATTTAGAAGACATGAGCATTCTCCTGCAGCCAGCTCACAAGCAAAAGCTGTCTCATGGATGGTGACAGGATGGCATGACCAGATTAATTATTTTAATATTCTCCACCAATTTGCTCAGTCCTTTTTGATGACACCCAACCATGTCAGGCACTGATTTACCAAGGAAACCAGTGGACCCTTGCTTGTCCCCACTGTCTTTTTCTCCATTAAAAAAAATCACCAAACTCCCACAAAACACTGGATGGTGTAGAACATATTTCCCCCTCATCACAAGCAGTCTGACACACACCTGAACACTCACAAACTGCATATCCCCGGGGGACCAGAGCCCCCTGGGCTCAGAGGTGTCTCCAGGACCTGCCAGTCAGACAATTTGTCCTCCATGGCAGCAGATTGGCCTGGTGACTAAAACAACTGGCAACCAACCATCTCTCAGTCTCTCCAGCTTAAAATCCCTCCTAATTAATCTCCAAGTGAGAAGGAGCAGCCACCCAACAGCACAGCACCGTGAGTAGGAAACCAACAGAATCTCAATCTCCTATTTTGGAAGATATTTTGAATTATTAAAGAGCATAAACACCCACCCTCTTCAAACAGCCTGAGAAAAAAAAGAGCAGGAGAATATGGCTCACTTCAGTCTACACTGCAGCAAGGAAATAGTATCCAGTCTAGTTTGGCTTGGTAACACCAAGAGAGATGTCACAGCAGCAACTACATAAGCCCTCCCCCCACGTGCACAGCTTCATCCTGTAGCTGTCTTTTTGCTGTCTCCATGGCCTTTGTTACTAAGCAGACTGGATTAAAGCCAACAGAGATGCACTGCACACCTCTCAGTGCCACACTGATGGCTCCTTGAAGGACCCAGTTGGTTTAGCTAACCCAAAAGCAGACAGAGGAAGCACAGTGCATCCCAGCCAGGTACCAGGGAAAATCTGGACAGGCTGGAGGTAAGGCAGGAAAACAGGAATGGTAAATTCTCCATGTCTCAACACCTCCAAACAAGACTGGATGTTTTCTAGAGGACGTATTCCAGCAGTTCCATCCAGCTAGCAGAGAATCATCTGACCCACAATGTATACTGGGAGCAGAAGCAGAGAATCTGACTGTCCTTTCTTGCCTTGAAAAATCCATAAAGTACATTATCGGTCCTCTTTGGGAAATCAACTTTCCTTAATCCCAGGGTACAAGCTCTTTTGGATTTTTTTGTTTCTTTGTGTTTGTGTTTTTTACCTCTCATTCAAGGACCTGCTTGCATATTACAAAAGAGCAGCACTCCACACTCATTTGAGTTAAGTAAAGATTACTCTAGAGGGCAACTACTGCAGAGTATTTTCCACTGCAACCTGTGCATGCAGTTTGGTGAACATTTTTGCAAGTATTGTAGCAGAAGCAAATAAATGGCATGAATGAATATCTGTGGGAACAGTGGTGCTCAAGCACATAATGCAAAACCTGAAGAAAAGCAAGTCTCAACTGCGTAGTTTTGCCTATTAGCCCTGGAGTTATATTTAGCCATGCAGAGAACAAAAAAAAACGACCTAAACCTATTGTTTACTGCTCAGACGACAGCCTATTAAATTCGCCCTTGTTACTACAGCAATAGTACATATTTACAGGGATTGGGGCTGATTTTGATCAGCCATACCAAGCCATGCCTCAACCCATTTCATACTGATTAGAGCCTGGTCATATTTTAAGTGTCTATGAAATTATGCAAATGGAATCTGTACCAGAAAATCAGATTGCCAGATAATTGACCATTAATCTTTGATAAAAGTTTAAAAAAATTAAAGCAATCAGAAATCAGCTTAGCGTACTGTCTCTTGGGCCTTATTTTGGTCTAGTAAGTCTGTACACTAAGCTGATTTCTGATTGCTTTAAGTTGTAAAAATTGCTTTTTAACCCACGGATATCAATGAGATTGCACCTGGTGTAAGTCAGGGCTGAATTTGATCCGCTGTGTGCCTTAATCACAGTATATTTTTGTTAAAACCCAGTATTTGTGTGGATCTGTGGATACTGATTTGTTCAAGCGCACGATAATCTCCCTCTAAGCCCGTCAGAATACAGCAGGTTAATAATGCTGTAAGTAGAATCCAATTTATTCATAAAACACCGGAACGCTTTAACCAAACTGTTCTTTTGTGGCAAGCCCCCTCCCGCCCGGCTGCGGCAGACAAAGGCTCCTGCCGCAGCCGGTGGGAACGAGCGGGGCAGGACAACAATAGCAGGGCATCTGTCGCACCGGCCATCGGCTGTCTGTCCACCCATCGGGCACCCGGTTCCCTCTCCACCCGCTGTTTTGCACAACCAAAGCCACCATCCTTCCCAATCCCGCAGTCCCCGGTACCTGCTTTGGGAACTAACTATCGTTCCACATCCATAACTGTTATTTTGATAAGTGCCCCAACGTTTCTGGTGGCAGCAGGAGAGCATAATCCTGTGACAACATTCCAGCCCATTAACATTATCTCTTAATTAGCATATATAGCACTTGCTGGGTGTTTATCGGAATTCAATGAGCACATGCTGTAAAACTTCCTTTCCTCTGTGACCAACAAAGTAAATAAAAATTCCACATGCTTTAGTAGGAAGTTAGATTACTTTGCAAAGTATTTTCTATTTAAAGACCCCTTGTGCAAACTGTTCTCATGAACTTTGGAAAACTCCACCGATTTCTGATCCCCCCTCTGTCAGCATCAGGAGCCCTTGCCAGGAATCACAGCTGTATCATGTTTTGTGTCACCTCAGCACAGAGCAGAGAGGATCTTACAGCCAAGGGCACTACAATCTGAGTATGAAAAGGAAGAGAGAGTGACAGAGGGACAGATATAAGCCCTAACAAGGAAGAAATAAAACCATACTGGTCAAAATGACAGAACCACCCAAACCACCACAAAGGGATTCAAGCAGAAGGGGATACCCAGGTTATCTCTGATTAAATTAGAAAGAGAGTGGTTTATTATGGAACTTTGATTTTTCATTAAGCTGGATTTTAGGATATTAACCAAATGTGCATGTACAATCCTGTGCTGCTCATCTGTATGCAGGGCCAGAAGGCTGTTCACAAGCTGGGGGCACATCCTACCCTCCTCCCTTTTCTTCTGAGGACTGGAGGCAGCTGGAAATAGTAACACGGCAGAGCAGTAGTTGCTCACTTCTTCCGGCCATTTACTTTTGCCAAGCCCCACAATAAGTCCTCTTTTTTCTGTAGCCCCCCTCTGCACTCCTGCTCATAAACACAATTTCCAAGCTGGCAGGTACCACAGCTGGCTGTGCCTCCATCCTCATGGGGCAGGCACCCAATCTACACGAGTTACCCTTGGAAAAACACGTGCAGACTGCTGTGTATGGCCCCTCCATGATCCCTGGGAAGGGGAAAACCAGCCAACTTGCAATGCAGGCTTTAGATTCATGCAAAATTAGAAGCTTTTGATAAAACTGTTGGTTAAGGTAATTAATAAAGTGAACAGATGACTAAGAAAGAGGTCCATCATTAAATGTGCTCTACGATTCCTAGGAGATAAACCTTCCAGCATGGTTTAATTCAACTGAGAGCTTGTGGGCACCACAGTGAAAACATAAAGCCAAAATCTGTGCCCTGCATTACACAGGGGGGTAATCTAGATGCTCATAACTTTTTTTTTCCCCAGGATAATACAGTTGCTTTGCTGATGTGATGAAATTTTTGCAAGAAACAGAAGTCCAATGACCTTCAACTCTCAGGGATGTTGCAGTAAGAATATTGCAACAAGCTGGTAGGGATCCAATGTTATACTGTTGTTACAAATTTTATACTGCTGCTACAGCTGTACCCAAGGACTCCATCACACTTAATCAGCACCAGTAAACTGTGGTAGTGCTTCCATTCCCTGCCCCTACCTCGCTCCTGGCCTGCAGAGGCCAGAAAGCAACAAAACCTCCACCAAGTTATATCTGGGAGGAGATGCCCAAAACTTATGTCAGGTTAATAGGCATTTGTGTAAATCATTTGAGCTACTGCACATCAGTAACAGCTTTGAGAAAGATTTTTTTTTTTTATGCTTTAAAGTAAAAAGGGAGAAAGGTCCCAATTACTTGATATAACAAAGCAGTTCAGTGACTCTTCAGGCTACCAGCCTCTCAAACAAATCCTGTAGTGACAGGGCAGCCGTGCTGGGAATAATGTCTGGAGACACACAGAAGGTGATGGGAGATGAAGAGGTGTGGAAACACAAAGGAGAGCTGGTCACTCCAGTGAGGAGTACTGCAGCAGTGAACAGAACAGAGCCACCTGACTTCATTAGTGGGTGCCATGGAATGGGTCAACAAATGCACAGGTATCAAAAATGAACCAAAAATGTCAAGAGCCATTAGAGATCAATGGCTGATCTCCAGAAATGCTACAAAACACAGACACAGAAGGACAAGTCTCCAACTCCAAAGCAGAGGAGTCCTCATCACCTAGGAGCTGTTATTAGATTTCTGTCTATGTTTAAAACCATTTTTTGAAAAGAATTGTACCCTTACAGGCATTTTCTGGCAGCATTTTCTCATGTGCACAATGAAGACTAACAGGAAAAACAGTCAAATACTCCTTCAGCCTCAGTATCTTAGGGAGACAACTGATTTCCAACTACTTTCTCCATTCTCATCAATGTGACATTCATATCCCACCTCTGCTGGATTTCTCCTTTCCCCTTTCTTCACAGAATTGACTGCTCAACTTTACAGCATTTGGTCTATGCATATAGTAGGAAGTGACTGTCTTGCAGATAATTTTCCAGTTCCTTAGGTGACTAAAAGGCAATATAAACTAGTGCAAAATGAGATGATCCAGTGAGAAAGAAGGCAATTGAAAACTGATGGAGAATGTCCATCTAGTTCAGCACAACTCACCAGTGGTAGAGCATCATTTCCAGTAATGGCAACAACCCTGGCAAGCTTTCACCTGCCACACTAGAGGTAATACATTTGGGCAGGAGTAACCCAGGGTACCTTGTTTTATTTCTGCAGAAAAGCTTCTTTGTTCCATAAAAATTCTGAGGGACAAATCACATTCATGCTCTGGCATACAGAAAGGATCTAATGGATCTAATGGATAGTTTTTGCTGGCTTCTTGAAAACTGAAGTTATGAGAATGTACGAGTGTCCATGCACAGAGCACAAAAATCCATTTCCAAATGCTCAGACATGGCAAAAATAACTCTCTCAATGTGGATGGAAATGTTACCACAGCCGCAGAGTCAAGGCTGTTTCTCCTCAGGCATCTCTCATCCAGTTCCAGGGCTCAGCTTCAGCTGGCTTGACACAGTGACTTGCACATGCTGCCCTCTGTGAACAGCCGTGGTCTTCTGAGTGCTCTAATCAAGCAATTCATGATTCTGCTCTTCCAAATATTTTATCAAGAAAAACCCCCTTCATCTAAAACTACTCCCTGTTGACAAAGTACTACAGGACTGCTGCAGTGGGGCTTAAGACACTTCCAAATGTGCTTCCAGATTGTCAGGGAAGCATTCCTGGATTAGCAATGTGATTTGATCTGAATGTTTCCAACTTTCAAGATTTTCACAAGACAGTTACTTTTTGCTTGGTTGTTTGCATGACTATGTTTGCTCATCCCTGGCCTTCTCCAGTAACCCAGATGTGTACAGGACTGAAATTTCTCCCCACCTGCTACAACAAGACCATGGAAGTAGCAGAGCTATTGGCAGAAAGCTTTGCTAGAGGAGGGGGAAAACACAGTGAAATTTTACAGTCATAGGAAAAGGTTCTCTGGATTTACACAAATACTCTTGGCAGTGAATATGTTAACAGTTGACCGTAACTGTTTGGAGAGAAACAAGCTGCTTGGATGCTGGCAGCAAAAATGCTGCTTTATCCAATTCCTACTGTGCCAAGCTCCTCCACCCTCTCTCAGAGCAGCACTTAGACAAATGCCAACATTTTAAAATTAAGTGGCCCCATCATTATTAATTCATTTGGTATTCATTGTAATGACATTAATCATAGTAAACTGCAGCAGCTTTATTACACATGTAATGTGTACTTTCCTAGAATTTCCCTGTAAAATCTCTGACATTGCTAACAATGTAAAGACAATGAGACATTACAACCAAGCAAAACAATAATAAACGCACAACTCAATAAATCATTATTCTGCCCACAAGTATGTTAAAAAAATAAACTCATTTCAAAACTAGAGGAAAAAACAACATGCAATAAGTGACATCAGTGAGTTTGAGGCTTTTGGTTGCAACAAAGAAACAAAACAGCATGCTAATATGACATTTACAAATAATACCTAACCGCAGCCTAATTAACTTATTGTGTGCTTACTAAACTAGCATACATATTATATTAGAAGAAAAACACTTATTTGTTCTGTTGCTAAGAAACTTCAGACATTTGCATATTTAACAAATTGTTAGAGTGTTTTTAACCAGAACCCATCACTATTTATAAAAGACAAATTTAAAACATGAGATCAAAGACACAACATTAATTTTTCTTTTGTCAACTGCCTTTGTTCAATAGCTCAAAGAAGCAGTTTTATTGCCGGCTGATACATAATGAAACATCTGGTATTATTCTGAATTACAGCGGAACCCACTAATAGTCAAGGGCTTTTCTTTATTTCTTATGCACCAGCCAATGTACTTTAGGGACCAATCCAGCAGCCCTTGTAGAACGTGCCTTTGAAATCGTTGCAAGGTTTTTCTGAATAAGGAGTTCAGGAATACCACTAATTTCTTTTTTTTTTTTTTTCTTTTAAAGGCTCCAGATGTCAGCCAATTTTAATTGATCTTGTAAGTTGTGCAAGAGCAGGAAATGAAAGCACAATATTAGGGAGCATGGCAGTGAGTAAAGCCTGAGGGTTCTCTAACTGGGAGATAGCTGTGGCCAGCAGTGCTGCAGCACAGCCGCTCACCGTGCCCACGGATCCCGTGTGCTGCACGGCACCTTCTGGCTCCTCGGACATCGATCCGGGGCAGCTCTGGGGCACTGATTTACACAGTGTGAGCAAGGCTGTTTGCCAGCTCACTGGGGTTCAGCACAACGATTAGCAGAGCTTGAACCCCCTTCTCCTCCCCGATGTGCAGCAGACACCAATCCAGCAGGAGGCCTGGGCCAGTTCACTCTGTGGGTGTGACACCTCAGGCACATCCACAGTGCTGAGTGTGCTGTGCCAACATAGCCAGATCCAAAACTGCTCTTGGGGTGTGTCTACTCTGCTCTGCCACCTCCAGCATAAACATATTCTAGGGGAAGCAAGATGAAAAAGGGAGACAAAGAGACACTGGGAGGAAATCTGAAAGCTCAAGGAGCTGTAACGAAACCAAGATAATCTTAAATTTTCTGTCTCTTCGCTACTTAAAGTGGAAAGTATTTCATATGGAGCTAGAGATCTCTCCAGAAAGCTGTCACAGGGATTGTCATCCCAGAGTTCTTTTTCTACCTACCAAAGATAGGAGAAGTCATGTGCCTCCTATTGGCCCTACTCTCCCTGTTTTTCCTGTCTTGCTAAAAATTCATGACCAAGGAATTCCTGTGACAAGACAATATCCTGCTAAACTCTTGAAAATAAGGTAATAAAATTTGTACTTTTCCCCCAGTCAGCTAAACTCATAGATTCATGATTTGAAACAAAAAAAAAACTCCCAAAGAAAACATATGACAACCAAAATCATTATTTATGAGAGCAAACACTGAAAAAATAATAATTCTGCTAAACTGTAGCATTAACCAAATGAAATAAAAAGTTTAGCTCAGTCATTGATAGAGGTTTCTGGGAGATTTTAAAGAGTTCCAAGACAAAAATCTCTTTGTAAGGGAAAACAGTTTGCAATAGCTTCATTAACACTCGTACAAACTTTATTTAGAATTAGCAGCTGAGCAGAGCACAGGCAGCAGTTTAAGCTGTGCAAGGCAGGAGACAACTCTGTTGTCAAGACAAGCTGGGCGTGAACACAGCACCAGTGCTGGGTTTGGATGTGACCAACTGCAGCTCTTCCCTGCACCCAAAGAGCTCTCACCTGTCACATACAGAGGGAATCTGATGGAGAACACTACATTTTTGGCAAGACTCAGCAGGTCCTGCCAGCTCTGTCCCCCAGGGAGGAGCTGCTCATACCAGCAGCCCTCCCCAGCTCTCTGCCACATCGCACACACTCCCTCTCAGCAGGGAGAGCATTTTTCAGTGGGCTTCACCATACCAATATGTTGCATCACATGTTAAAATGTCAGACAGAGGCTGTGTATGACATGACTTCATCTGTGACTCTGCTGGCTGGTTAAAGGCTCAGTTTTTCCACAAGAACATCCTCTGCACTTCCAGCCCAGCACCCATATTATCTAAGATGAAGCAAACTTTGTCCCAGAGAGCTTACGGTGCTAGAAGGTGTCCCCACGGGACACTGACACCAGGCTGTAGCCCAGCTGGGCACGTTCATGCTGGCTCTAATCCCTGCCATCAGCAGCCCACGGCTCCATGCCTTCACTGCTAATAACCTTTCTCCCCTTTCCCCACGTTGCCACACTTGCATTGCAGCAGCAGGCACCCTTCATCCGCAGCAGCCAGTCTGTGTTACGAGTACTCCTGGGTTTGTTACACAGACATATGCTGAGCAGGACAAGACTGCAACCTTCAGTAAGGCAGGAGGGTGCTGCCCACAGCCTTCTAATTACAAGCGAAAACTGTTCTTCAGTTATATTATCAACAACTAAAATTTGGGCATGAAATGGGAAGTGGGTAGCCTTAATAGAGAGCAGTGCCAACAGCCTCTGTACGCACACAGTTACAAAGCTTTTACTAATGGCATCAAGTGTGGCAGTTTCTACTTAAGGCAGAGGGCTCCAGCTGTAGCCAAAACCATTTCTTATATTCTTTTGAGATGCAAGAGGGGACTGATGGAGGAACGATCATCTAGGGGAAGTTCTGATGAAAGTAATAATAATAACAACAACAACAATAAAAAAGTAATGATAATTAAAATGTTGTAAGGTACTCCCAGAAGAGAGTCCATATACCATCAAAGCTCTTTTGGTGAATGTGCCACAGCTCTGCAGTCAGTTCTACCAGGACAGGCTGAAGCAAAGTCTGATTAACCACCAAAAATAAGCATTTTCCACTTCCCTCAATTCTGCCTGGTGGCAGGTAAGGAGCTTCCCACTCTGCAGGTCTCAATTGCTCTCTCTGGCAGCACAGCCCAAGAGGCACACAGGGAGTTTCGGGCGACAGCCAAACTCTAGGCATGTGCTGGACACGCAGCCAAGTTCTACCAACCATCCTTAATGGGAATGCTACCCCCCCCCAAAATGACTCAATCCAAGTTTTATGTTACAAACATGCAATACCTTCCTGCCAGAGCATTTCTAACCTGGCTGCTTTCTTCAGAAGAATAAAGCGAGTCAAAGATATCTTTTGGGCTTGATGGATGGCTGTAGCTGTAGGGGCAACACCAACAGCATCACAGTTACCAGAAGGGATCAGAGCACCATGAGAATAATTTCAAGAAGTTCCAATCATTTAATTTTGCGTTTTGAGGACACAGCATTCAACACTCAAACATGTTTTGAAAAATAAAATAGAACAGATCTATTTAATGCATGTAGATAGTGCAGTAATCATCACCTCCCAGTCATTTGGCAGGCTAAGAGGGGTTTCATTTTTCAAAGAGCTCTAATTCCTACTAAATTCTGAGCTCTGTGATCTCAAGTGCAGTTCTCCACCCGTTGGTACCTTACATGAGAGGCTAAATTTTCTTTTTTTAAAAACTTACTGGATGCTTATTAGTACAAGAAACACAAATGACTACTGCCTTGGAAGGCAGACTATGACTTTATCTGTCAATAATACACTTTATCACACCCCAAGTACAGAATAGAGATTTCTCACAGCTCAGTGACCATAATGCTATCTTTATGATAGTCCACTGTGGATTTTGTTACCTATTTTGTCACGACTCCAACCTTCCAGCAGGATTCTTTCTTTTTTGAGCCTTTTCCAAAGCTCCCACCCACCCACAGAAATAAAGGTATAAAAGAGTTTTAAGATATTTTTGCCTGTTCTTCCTCCCTTAAATAATATTTCTATGATCCAACTTCATCTTCATAATGGAATTGCAGGTCTTTATGAACAACATGGTAAAAAAACTTCTTCATATAAAGTTCTTCATATAACCAGTATGAGTGCATGGCCTCATAAAGGGCATCGACAGAAGGGATGGGCAAATTGTCAGCCAAACTTCTTGTCTGCTAGTTTTGTTCCCCAGCCCCTTATATTCGCCCCCCCCACCCCGTACTGATTAACTCAGATCTCTCTTGCAAGCTTCTAATTATTATAGGCTAATTATTATTATAAATCTATAGGCTTCTAATTATTATAATTAGCCTTTTTTTTTTTGCACTAGCTCTTGCACCCCTTAGGTAGAATGAGCATTTGGGAATGGCACTGCCACAGCAGTGGAAGAAGCTCTGAGATATGTTGTCCTAGTGACAGCAGTGCAGTTTTTGGTTCTTGAAAAAGGAATGGGATGACAAGCTGCATTTAATCAACTTTCAAAGAAAGCCAAAAATTCAATTTCTTTAAGATTAGCATGAAATACTTTGGTTCCTTTCCTCCTAGAGTACGACAGTGTCCAGTGGAGAAAACCTCCCAGATAAAATCAGAAACTTCGGAGTCAAAACCAGATGATAATATTTAGATCTACTCTGTCAATTTAGTGCTTAAGCAAGGAGTGGGCTGGGTCTGCAGAGGTTTTGTGTGGGGCTCCTGCCAGACTCCTTCACAGGAGCCCATTCCTTCACTGGCCTTTGCAGAAAACAGCACAGAGAAGTCTTGCTGAGACAAAAATCCATCACAGCACCCACTGATGGGTAAAGAGGGAAAGTCAATATAAAAGGAACAGGAGAAACCCTCCTACAGGATCCAGTTCAGACAGGTAGGACCAAGACTACACTAAACAGCAAAAGGAAAAATTAATAGTGATTGGGACTGTGGGTACTAGGACAGTGTTACATGGATTTCAACATGTGTACTCAGGAGCATGCCCAGCCCCAGCAAAAGCCCAGCTCTCCACCAGCTGCATTTGACACTCAAATGCAGAACTTTAAGCTGTCTGGGAGGTTTTAATTTATCCTCTCAGTGTTAGTGCATAATGCATTTTTAATGGGGGGCAGCAGTGCAAGGGCAGAGGAAAGTGGTGCCACCGGGTTTTTCCTAGAACTATCTCTCTTTCCTAGAATTCCTCCAGCTCCAGGGTAAGGGCACTAAGGCTGTGCATGGCTTTACCAGAAAAATCACAAAATGCTATTTGAACTTTCACTTTTTGATGCCATACAAAACTGTGTCACTGAAGTCCTTCGTGCATTCAGAGGGCTACATTTATGACAGAGAGAGAGGTTTAAGGAGATGTGGACACTTCTCTACTGCACACAGATGTGCAAAGTGAAGTAAAAAACAAAATCCCTTGGGAAAGCATGGAGAGAAGGAAAGGTGAAAAGCGGTTAACATGGAATTGAGTTGGTAATTGCAGGAAAATCACGGTACGGTTTCACAGAGGTTCCCTTTTCCCATATTTCTAGCTGTGTCCCTACACCTCCCCTAGATGACACCTGACACACCACTGCCCCCTCAGCATCACTCTCACAGCCAGTTATCACCTGGGGGCAGTAGCCCATCCTTTAGACTGGAGGTATTTCCACAGTGCCTTGTTTCACTCAAATAAAGATTAACCTTTTCCACACATGACCAATTCTACAGACAGCCCAGGTTTCCTGGCTGAACATTTTGGCTTAAAATCCTTTATGACAGGCTTCCTGGAACCCTCCATCAACCCAAATATGTGCTAGATTTGGCCAACATTAAAAATGGAGATTATGTAACTCGAAGTCCACATATATATATGGCACATTAAGTGTTGCTGCTCATCCACACTATCAATTGCATTATTATTGCAATTGGCAAAACTCACTGTTATGGAGTGCATGAAGACCTCAGGGGTTTTTGTTTGTACCAGTGGTTTTGTTTGTTTGTTTGTTTCCTTAAATTATGAGTGGCTTCTAAACATTCTTTACTCAAACTTCCTCCAAGTGCTCAAGTTGGGACAATTTGATCACTCGGCAGTGGGCAACAAGGCATAAACAAGACAGAGACAAGTCATTTATAAGTACTTGAATAGTTGGAACCAAATTATCCCCCTGATCATTTATTTCTAATCACCCTATCGCTATCCCTCCCTATTTTTATTTATGCAGTTTATTATGCCATTCAGGTTTTCTGAAGCTCTGCAGTAAAACTGAAGCAAATATAACTTTATATCAAATCAATATATTCAATGGTTATTTGATCATTTCCTTTGGCAGTATCACACATATTCGATCTAAGAGCTACAAGCAAGGGGACGGCACTTCTTGTTTGGAAATGAAGAGCCATGTTGCACATTTAAAAAAAATTCGTAATGAAACCTTCATTATAGAGACATATATCTCACCATCCATCATCTCCAAATGTGCAGGCTTGGAAATGAAAACCTGCCTGTGTTTAATTTGATGGGCTGAGCGTTCCCATCCTGCCTGGGGGGAGGGGGGGGTGTGGGGAGAGGAGGGGACCGGCACTTTATTTATTCACATGTCTGAAAATAGACAGGTAAATTTTGGAGCATCATCTTGCCTTGAAATCCTGGAACCACTTATTTGCAAACAGCCCCAAATCACGCGCCCCTGTTTCCCGTCACACCAAGGGCTCCATTGTTTGCTCCCATCCACTCGGCAGGGGCTTTGCCCTGCACTCCCCTCCCAAGCTGTGCAGCATCTGCTACAGGGGTTTATTTCCTTTTTTATTTATTTATTTCCCCGATTTTGCTTCTAATCTCTGTTCCTTTGTGGTTTCCTGGAGTCGTCCTGACAAAGCCACATACTCTGTTCCTGTCCTTTATAGCACTGGAGGGCACTGCAGAACACATGAAATTTGTTTCTAATTTTACATCTGCCAAAAAACATTCCTGGGTTACAAATACACGCCAGCAAAACTGGTAGGGCCTATCCCGCTAACACCACAAGACAAACAAGCCAAAAGGAAATAAAAAAGACTAAAATACAGCACAAATATTTTTGCACTTCTTTTAGCTTGTACAACCTTTTCCCCCAGCTTCTCCCACATTTTACCTGAATTAAGCTTTCTGGTATTACATATATATATATCTGTTTATATTTAGAAAAAATAACTACAATACAAGAAGATGAGAAGGAACAATTCAGTTTCTCCTCTTCTGCAAGTCCCATACATAAGGAGATGGCTAAAAATACCTTCAGCCAGAGGCACGTGGAGGATGGTTCCCTCCCCAACCTGCCACTGAGACACTGAATATTTCAAGCAACTGGCCAAAATCCCAGTGCTCCAAAGTAATTTTAACCTCAAAGAGTGATCACAGCTGCATTGCTGCCATTTACATATGCAATGTGCTTTACAGCAGCCATTTCTTCTCATCATCACAGTTTTCTAAATAATGTTTTAGCAAAATTATTCTCAACTTTGTAACCACAGCAGGGCAAGCCTCCAAGGCAGTAAGAGCAACCTTGGATGAAGTGCCAGGTCAGCAAGGCCCTTTGGCAGGGCCAGCTCAGGGATGGGCAGCACTGCAGGCACTGCCCCACTGATTTCTGCCACAGATTGGAAGTTCAGGTTGTGCTTCAGTGTCTCACTGGGGTCTGTATCTGATGCACTGAAGTATCACCTACACATAAGCAGCAGCCCCCAGCCTGGCTCAGGCTTCAGGACTGCAAATGTCAGCAGACCAAGGAACACAACTCTGGGTTTATTTTCATTAGCAGCAGCACAGTGTCGTGGTATTTCAATGCTCTGCAAGTGTTAATTAAAGACCTTGCCATAAGGAACTTTAAAGAACATTTCAGAGCTGGATCCAGCTCTGCAGCTCGGGTTTATCAGATTAAATGTAACAGCAGAGATATTCCGGCACTTCCTATAAGCTATGGAGGGGACCCTTGCATTTTGACACTTGCAGAATTTTGCACTAGACAAAATTTACAGCTGCTGATGGAGAACACCAGACCTGCCCTGGCAGTGCCCACTGGCTGCCCACAAGCACACTGGCAGTACAGAGTTGGTTTAGGGAGATGGGGCAGCAACTAGAGAAGTGTTTCCAGCCAGAACAGTCAGATGATTACAGAGAGATGCAGCAGTTATCTTCACTTGATCAACAAAACTCATATCACAAACTTAGACTCAGTTCCTTCCAAGACACACTGGGAAAAACTTAGCCTGAACCACACGAAATTCATCAACTTGTGCATGATTCTCATTCAAAACTTCAACCATTCCCACAAAATTTCCCTGGATACCAGTATATGTGATCCAACATGTCCATTTGGGACCAGGCCTGAAGAGCGTGCTGCTTTTCAGGTTGCATTACAGAAATTTTTACAGAGCTGAACTGAAGAAAAACCATTTTTTTTCAGCTGTGTTTGGCCCTTCATGTTCCAGCTTCCCTTGGTAAGAAATTTCAGCCATGCAGACTTGCTAGAGACTAATCTGGCTGCATCCACACATGCACAGCCTATCTTGTGCTGTACAAACGTCTGTTCCAATATGGATTATGGGCTAATAAGCTCTATGGTTCTGCAAATCTTCCTGGCCTTTACTTTTTAGCTGTTATAAGAGTCATATTTCCTAAAAGGAAAAACATATGGGTTGTATCTATCGAGCACAAGACGATCACAGAGTCTGCTGTTGAAATGTATTTGGAGAAAAATAAAGCCATCTATAGGAGAACTGTGAGATCTGATTTTTTTGAGGTGCATTTCTCCTGTCTGAAGTGAAAAATATAAAAAGACAAAAAATGGAAAATGTTTGTGTTCAAATACACATTCACTCTTTCTGGTTTTATATCTCTTTTAAAACATTTTCATTAAACATGTAAGATTCAGAAGTGAAAATGTTATTTCAAAAGTCCTTCTTTGGAGAATAATTCAGACTTTTGGGAACAGGAAATTTTTTGCTTAAAACTGTTCAATACATTTCACTTAAAGCATTTATCTCTTTTCTTTCAGTCACCACTGCATTTTCAGTCATTGTTTACTATAAATACTAGGGAAAAAAACCCCAAACATCCCATAGCCAAGTCTAGTTCTAGTCTCCAAAAGACACTTCAAAAAAAGATGCAAATAACAAGACTTAATTTTTACCAGTAATTACCTCATATATGCAAAGCTTCACTGGTTTAAACTTTTTATCCTAACTTTGACATAAATATATGCCCTTCTGCTAACTATTCATCTCAGTTTTCTTATCCGTAACACAGGGATAATAATACTGGCTATACTTGCCTCAGTGGAGGGGATTAGTTGGTATCTACATGGATCCTGCCTGTATAAAGCACAGTGATTATTGCCTGAATGTCGGTATCTCCTCCACTAGCCCTGAAAAGTATCATATGCCTTCTGGCCTCAAAATTAAAAAAATATCCTTAGTATTTAAAGTATTTCATTTTTTGCTACATCAGAAAGAAAATCTACAGACAACTGGGCAGTTTGCAGCGTGGTCAGTGCAGAAGGACACAGCATCCTAAGGGTGCCATCCCAGATTACAAGACCAGATACACAAGTTGCTTCCTTCCTCAAGTGATCAGAGGCAGACCAGCAGCACATAAAGCAGTATGTTTGCCAGAATTCAGTGGCATTTATCACAATGTCCAATCCTGTCTGTTCAGAAAAAAAACAAGTTAAAGAGCCCCAAACAAAAAAGTCACACATTTCCCTCCATACTTGTCTACTTATCCTACTTTTTCCATCTCTTCCCTAACAATTTTCTTACTAATTATATCTATTTTTTTTAATGACATGTAAGTTATCACAGAACGTATTTTTACACCTGCAGCTGGAGTTCCAGCCTGAATTCTGGGTGCCCAGCTTTTTGTCATCTTATTGCAGGAATGAGATGTGAAATATATATATTTTTTATTGATAAAGATAAACATGATTTGTAAGATGAGTCAAATTAACAATCGATTACACACTAATGGGCTCTAATCAATACATTAATTTAACTAAAAGGAGGGGTAGAGGAGGAAAGATGGAAGAGTAATTTAAAATAGCAGGACTGTTCTGCCGGTATAAAAAAAAAAAACCCCAGCGTATAAAATAAAACTGAGCCGCCCTTTGTGGAGGAATGCAATATCCTCTCTCTCGTTCTCTCACCTTGTTTCTCTGTATGATGTGGCGTGTGTTTATTAAAGAATAAAAGAGCAATTATTACAGTTCCAGCAGATTGCAGGGCCCCAGCCGGCGCGGCGGCGGTACAGCAGTGTCAGCCTGCTCTCTAGTGTTGCTGGAGGTGTGCGGCATCCGGCCACGCTTCCAGCTGCACCCGCTTAAAACACAGCCCCAAACCCTGAGGAGTTCCCCTGCTATCTTCTGGGTGGCAAGGAAATCTCAATTATGCACACAAGGGATGTGGTTAGGGGGAAAAAAAAAAAAAAAAAAAGGAGGAAGAATGTTTAAATTGTATACGTAAACTGTTTTGTTTTACAAGCTGGAGTAAATCAGCACATTTGTAGGCCATATTTATCTGATCCACTCAGTAATAATCTCTCTCAATGAACACTATTGATGTGGCATTTATGCCACTACAAAACATAACCAATCCCTTAAATTCAAATAAAGCATTACTGAAAAAATAAGAATTTTTGCTCCTGGGCAAGTCACTACTGCAGAAGGGCACAAATTTCTTCCATGTTTCTGTCAGAAACTGAGGTGGAAGAATATGCCAGGAACAGAAGTACATGCAGAATTCCCCCTTCTTTCTCTGCCTTATAAATTCAGTCCTCACTCGCAGCCCCATAACATTAATGGTGCCATAAGAGGTAACATAACATAAGAGGTGCCATGGTCTAAAAATAAACCAACCCACTCCCCTCACAAAGGGATCAAGGAAGGAATCCAGCCCTTTTAGCACCAATTTCCTAACGGGAGGTACAATCCTGCAGGCTGGTGCTAACGGAGCCTCTCATGGACCCTGGTGAGATTTTCAGGCTAAAGAGGGGGCACAGGCAGACGAGCAGCTCCCTCACCCGGATTTGCTTTGGATGACACAGTTCAAGGCTGCTGTTCAGCCCTTCTTAGGTCATGTAACACAGGGCCTTTGTATTCTCAAGCCTTGTTACACAAACCGACAGTGAAAAGGGAGATGGTCATGAGTCATGCCAAGTAATTCCAAGAAAACCCAAACAGAAGCAATGGAGCTGTAACAACTGCACACAAAGGTGCCACCTCCTAAAAAACTTAGAGACAAAAAGCAGCAAGTGCATGTTACACACTATGCTTTGGTAGAGAAAGCACTTTCAAGGCACAACTGATCTCTGAAAAAGAGACAGAGCTCAGTTACACTTAACATAAATCAGGAGAAATGCAAGTGGAGCTACTCCTGTTTGCTAACACTAAAACCTCATGTCCAAGACTTCAGCACAACCTCAGTAATACAGTGTACTCTCCACAGATTCACAGATCTGGAAACAGAGCTGAGGCAAAGACGTGGGCGAGGGTTTTAGTGCAGGCCAGCAAAGGCCACTGAGTGAGCCAGAGACAGGGAGTTCATCCTGCTGACTAGGATGCTCTCTGATGGCAAACTCCTCTCTCAACAGCAGTCTGGGAGCTGTAGGCACCTACAGCAGGTTACCAACAAAAGCAAGAACTGCAGTCCCTGGGCTGCAGGTGGGGGACCGAGAGAGAAAGTCTGCCTGTACCGTACATCCATAACCTGTGGTGCTCCTGTGAGCAGCATTGCTCAGACCCTTCTCAAATATAAAGATTCTTGACATTAAATACCAGTGCAGAGTTGCCCCAACACCAGTCTCCTCTTGGAGAATGGAACTACCAATTCCGTAATGCTACCTGGTGTTACAGAGGAAACAGCTACAACTTACAGGGGTTTCATTAGATGTAATCAAATATTCAGCTAATATCCACTGTAGACCTAAAATCAACTCAGTCTTAGGAAGCTTTTCCTGATATATGCACAGCTGCTGGAAATGGATGACTCCTTTCATTAATATTTGCTTCAGAAAATATCTAATTTACTTTGGTGGTGTTTATGTGCTTTCTACAACTACAGCAATAACTCAGTGTGCTGGGAAGACCATTTCACAGAAAAGGCAAATCTTAGGTGGGTATTAAACAGGACTCATTCAGAATGAACTCTGAACTTCTGAAATGAAAATTTGAAGATTATATGAAAAAATCTACTAATCTAGATGATAACAATATGATGTTAGAACTATAGATATTGAAGATACTAGTTTTCATTAAGTGCAGCCACAAAATAGACACAGCAAAGTATTCAAAGACAGTTTGCTTAGAATAACCTAAAATAATTTTTCTCTACAATAACAACTGTCCCAATATACACATATACCATTTTTATTAATCACTTCAATTGTTTGTTGACAATGGGTGATCAAATACACAAACTAAAATTAGCAGCTGGTGGTTTAGTTTAATTTAACATCTCTTGTTAGTTACTTTAAATTACCGTAAAGGGTGCTGAAACCCACACAGACTTAAAACCACACAGGCAAAACAGTCTCTGCTGTCATTATGTTTACAGTAGCTCAGCCTCTGGCTGTGCTGGGTGATACCCTGCCTTGCTCCAGCTCTGCTCACTGGGCACATTTTACATACTTTTTATAACTAAAAATACAAGTTTTATAAGCAGTAGCCTCTTGTTTTGTTTATTCTACTGCTAGACCTATGGAGAGTTATTTTGATTTCTCTGACACTGGATAAACCTTATTGATGTCAGTGAACTCTGAACCTGTAATTCTGAGTATTTTCAAAACAATCTCTCTATATGGAAAGTGAGACAAGGTTAGGATCCAGCAGAACACTACAGTATAAACCTAATGTGTTTATTAAAAACCATCTCCAATTAGCAGGAGAAAACATTTCTTCTGTTTTAAAACAATTTACCAGTGTAAGCTTGAAGAGAATCAACTCCTTGAATACTATTTATTTACTAATGAACATTTAGATTTTTAGTAAATTTATTAAGTTTTTTCTGAATTTACCCAAAAGACAGGTTTTCACAACAGCTCAGCCCTAGCAAGTAGTTCAAACCCTACCAGCAGCCGTTGTTTTAAGAAAGCCCCTTATGCAGTGCCTGAAACCCTCTAGGTTTGTTTTCAGGTAGGGAAGGCCAAAACTAGCCATTTGTATATAAATTAGTTTTATGGCAGTACTGGAAACTTAAACAACCAAAAGCAATTGCTCCCTGCACACCTTAGCTGGGTACCTGGGATATGCTGATTATTCTTCCCAAACCAATTAGTACTGTGCAACAGCACTTTAAGGCACTTTTATCAATAACTCCTACTGGCATGTGTCTTCTGACTTTTACACTCTGACCAGCTCTGTGCCCTGCAAGCGTTGTCTCAAGCCTGCTCAGCCTTTACAGTCTCTGGAGTATCTTTGCCTGCTGTTTATAATGAAGATTTCCCGTTTTATTTTGTTAAGCAGAGCAGAGCTAAGCTTGGGGCCAGCAGCAAAGCAGGAGTCCAGACTTCAGAGTAACAGAGCCCATGTGGGAGGCTTCGGCTAAAGCCGAGCAGCTGCTTTATTCTGCAGCTCCCTCTACTTGCTGCATCCCATCATGGCAGTGTGACAATTTGCCTCTGTAACCTCCCAATCACTCTTTCACAGGTCAGATCGCAAGATCAATAAAAACAAGAAAAAAAGAGACATGTACCCGTGTAAGAAAATCCAGGAAGTTCAAAGTTATAGCTGACAGTCTGGATTTAACTCTGACTGATCTGGGAAACAAAACAAAAGTAAAGCAGTGACATGAATGAAGGATGAAGTGTCAGATGGCAAAGTACTTGGTTTTTATCAATCTAAGTCAAGCCCTTACAATGATTAAATCCGAATTTCTCAAATTAAACAGAAAACAAATAAAAGGGAAGAAATAATGGTTTCTAAATGGTTACATATGAGAGGCCCACAGCTTTCTAGTTAGTATCTTGGTAATTTAGGCATTTAAAAGCATTAGAGCAGTGCATTCTGTACATGAGACATTTCTCTGAGTACACAACAATACCCAAACAGTGTTGCTTACAGCGACAGACCAGCGCTTCCCTCCAGGTCTGCATTATTGTCCTGCAAGTGCAGCATACAGTGCATTTCATAAGTATAACCAAAGAGTAAGTAACAGCTGTCAAAAAAAGAAGACCAAAAACCATACTATACAACCTCTATGGCAGAGAAAGGCTGGCTCTTTAAATACTGAAATTAGCATCAGTGACAAGTAGTCTCAGCAGGCACACTCTGCTTTCCCCGGTCCTGCCACCAAGCTGGATGTGCCTGCCAGGAGAAAACACTTCCCTTACTGTTGCTCTGAGAAAGGGGCAGAGGATCAGTAGTTGAGGATTGAATTACTGCACTGGGATCCAGGGGAAAGCCTGGCTGAGATCACTGAGTTTAGAATCAGATCACTTATTAGTTGCATGAACAAGAGCAGTGGCTCTGCACACACGGTACCACAGCCCCCAGGATGCCCAGCAACCTCCAAGCACAGCTCTGGCACACTCTGCAGCTACACCTTCATGAGTGAGGGATCTCACTTCTCTTACTATTTCAAACTCATTGTGTTCCACCCAAAACCATATCCTCAAACTTTCTGAAAAGGTAGCACAGATCCCCATAGCTGAATTTGTTATTTGGTTTTTCCAGAGGCAGCTTCTGGGCATTTAAAAAATATTTGGATTATATATTCATTACTTAACAAATAAACTCCTTTACTATATTGATGGGAAGAGATAAAAATCATACAAATTTTTATTGCAGCTGCCTCAATTTCTCATGGTTAAAGCAATCTCCTGAAAGAGACCATTGAGTTTCATGATTCAATGCATATTTATATTGTTTTAAAGAAAAAGAAAACTTGAGAGTCTTGTTTTGCAAGATTAAGCAACAAATGTCTTATATTTCAAATGAACTGCTAAGACTTAATCCTGCAATTCTTTTCTAATCCGAGCAGTCCTAAGGACTACCATGAGATCAAGGACTCCTGACAGGAGTGTGTTTGCAGGGTCAGGGCTTTCATCTGTGTAGAATGCATGCAGCCAACCACCAGGTGAACTCATTTTGCTGAATTTCTAATCCTCTTGAGTACTGTGGTCTTGAAAGTTCAGATAAAAATAAAATCTAAGGAAAAAAATAATCAAACTTTATTGAATTTCCTTTCCACTTAGACAATGAAATAGCAATGGAGAAGATGAAAAATGTGTTCCACGAGAATGTGACTAAATATGTAATAGGACCCAGAAATGGGGGTGCTGCTCTTGAGAGTGAACAAGTACAAATTGACCCTCTTATACATTTCCCCCTTAAACAGAACATATGTCTCTATGTCCAGTCACACACATATATGTGAAATTCCTTTGACCTGTACAGGAACTGTCAGTAGAGTCCTTCCCTGTCATCTCACCTGCCATGATACCAATAATTCTTCTCCTGCTGTTACAGCAGCCCTTCCAGAAAAGGAGCAATGCAGTGGTGAAGGACAGAGCTGCTCTGTCCTCCACTTAGGATTTCCTTACAGGCATCAGGGTGCAAGGAAGATGAGAGCAAAGGAAGAAACTAAGTAGCTGTACCTATTTCCACCTTTGTTTTTACAACAAACAACAATCATGCAGCATTGATTAGAGGCCCTGGCCAGAGCCTATATCCAACAGCCCTCCAAGGAGGACCAGAGCACCTCATGAGGAACTGGGAACACTTTCATTTGTGCTCTAGACCCCTATGGAAACAGGCACAAGACCTCCTCTGCCACCAGTCATTGAGGTCCCCCCAGTCAGCATCTTAACAAAGGGCTCTGCCACTCCACCAACCTGAAAGGGGATCCCCCCATTTCCCCCCACCCAATGGTTCCAGAGCAGGGCTATGTCCCCACAATGATGACTGAAGCACAGGGTAGAACAAGCATTTCTGACTTGTGTACAAATAAAGATTTGTAACAGGTCTGCCAAACCTTACTTGGGGAAGGTGGAGGCAGGGGCAGCACATGGGGGCACCTGGGAATGGCTGATGGGGATGACCCCTTGCAGATCTAAGAGTTGCTCCTGCTCCAGGTATGGAAGTTTACTGCAACTCATCAGGCTATTTGTTTTCCCCACTTCATATGAAACTTGTTGCCCAGCTACAATATTTTATTTTAAACTCAACATTTTTATATTCCTATGAATTCAGGTATTTGTTCCTAAACCGAAATAAAAATTATGTAGTAGTCAAACATGACAAAGAGGCTTTTACAGGTTTTAATCATTTTTAAAAGACTTGATTATTTGAAAGGTTTGCTCTGAATTTAAATATTTGCAACTCTTATGAAATCAGCAACATTGTTATAGTTTCTGAGGGTTTTGTGTTCCTTGGTCTTTTGAAACATAAGAATAATTCACAGGCTGCTTATTCCAAACACAGTGCCTGAGTCTGTGAGCACTGCTCCTGGGTCTGCAGGCTTACACACAGTTGTGATTGCAGCTGGGTCACAGGCTAAATTCATTAATTAGAGTACCTAATAAATTGTTATTGATACTGTTCAGTTGTTTGTCACCACCCAAAATGCTCAATAATGTCAACAACAGAAAATAGAACATGGCAAAAGCCAAGCTAAGCTTACATAAATTAACTGGGGAAAAAGCCCAGATAAAGATAGCAGCAATAGTGGAGTGAATGAGGGGGAAGCAAAGAGGTGGTCAGAGAATCAGCTGCTATCTCAACTGGCACTTCACAGGGTCCTGCTCAGCATCAGCAGGAGGGAACAGACTCCTTATCCACCTGCCATACCCTCGGTAGGCTGGACTCATCTTTGCTTGAGTCAAATGAAGCTGAAAGACATTTTTCCATTTTTCCATTTGATTTTGCAGATGTGGCTGGAGGGAGTGCTCCTTTGGAACACCAAAGACTTTCATGAATATATGTTATTTTGGTAATGATCCTTCTGTAGTCTAACAAGTCTAAAACAACCATTTTGTGGAGACTTCATTTTTCTTCTCCTTACAAGTGTTTTCTATAAAATAAGAATCCCGATCTTGATGCTGAAATGAAACATTTGTTTTAATGTGATATATTCATAGGTCAGAAGTAATTTCTCCCCATAATCTTCTTCCCCTTTTTTTAACCCAAGGATTTTTCACTCTGAACCAGAACTACACAAGTCTTTAGACTGCTGCTGAGCCAGACAAACCCTGTTCTCAGCCAGCAGTAGCAGCAGGGAATCACAATTAAAACTGTGTTGCCTGTTTTCAACGTGGGCTGTGACACCTGTGTTTGCTTTCCTTTAATATTTGTACCATCTTCCTTCATATCCACTTGAGGTGGAGTTCTTGTACTGAGGCTGTGCCAAGCAACTCGTGTTGCAAGGAAAAGCTTGTCTGCCTTCCCTGCTCACCCCGCTTCCACCTGTGGGGCTGGAAGCACAGTCTGATGCTCAGACTGGTTCAGGTCTGAGCACTTGAAGGTTTGATCTTTACTGTAATATATGAATGTTTTCCACTAGCACAGCTAAAAGCAGTGGGAAGTGGAGAAGGGAATTCCTCCTGGGGCTGCAGAGAGCTGGGACAGCCAAGCTGCAAGGAAAGCTGGGGCCTGAGCGGGGCTGCTGCTGTAGGATTTTCAAATTTTGCAGGAGCAGAACAGTATCAATGCCTAATCTTACACGATTTAAAGTTACCACAGCCAACATTAGGATCAAAAATTTGATTTATGTAGTTTAAGTTTACCAAGAAGAGGTTTTCTCCCCCATCAGTTGCATTCCTTATGGCTCCCAGAAGGAAATGATCTTTCATAGGCAGAACTAGAACAGCCTGTCATAATCACTTATACCTAATGATGGATATTTATTGCTGTCACCAGAGACTTAAGGTCTAAAAATCCCATCTTATAAAAATACATAAAAAAAAAAAGAATGTAATGACTTCACTGATCCGTTGCTGCTAAATCTGGAGTACGTGGAGAATTTGGATTAATTCACATTTCAAAATTGATAAAATATGTTAGACTGACCTCAGTGGCTGCAGCGTGGAATATTTGAAATACTGGATGTATACACAAGCATGCACTTGCTCATAACTTTTGTAGCTTGCTGCCAGTTTCCTTCAGTTTGTTTCCACTAAGCTGGTGCAAGGTTCATAACTGTGTTAAATGAGAAAATCATGAGGCCAATCATCGTGCAATTAAAAATCCTGCCCGTGCACCACAAAACCAGCCAAGGCTTTTTGGAGGTATTTTGTGCTGAGAGTTTGTGTGTTGTTTGTTTGTTTGTTTGTTTTTTTAATATACAATGGAAGCTACTCACTAGGGTTCACCTGGCCCCACCTGCTTTGGCAGGGCAGAAGCAGCAGCCCCGCTCTGGGCACAGTGAGCCCTTCCAAGTAGGCACATCCAAACTGCTACAACATCCCTGAACAGTATCCCAATTACTTGAACAGCAAACACTGGATTCTTCCTGCCAAACCACACAGAAGTATTCATAGAGATGATAGTGACTTCATGAAAATGTTCTTTTTTAAATGGCAGATACAAAAGCAACACTTATAGACATCAGCACCTTTGTGCTCTCATTCCTACATTTTAGATACCACACGTGAAAAATTTTATACTCATTATTCACCTGTTGACAGAGTATACTTGGGTATCTGGAGTAGTTTGAGCTATTGAGTGAAAAAAAAGACAGTGTATTTGGAAATACAGGCCTGAAAAAATTAAACAACAAGAAAAGAAGAGGAAAGCAGGTATATAAATAGCTAGGAACAGAGTAAAACTAGATGTAGTTAGGAGGAGACAGTTCACATTATTGTGACAACCCTCCTAAGACACTTATTTGATCTGCTTTAATTTCTTTTCTCCTATCTTTTACTTCTTTAGCAAATATTTTATTGACAACTTATTTTAGATGACATCTTATTTTGCCCTGTGGACAACCAGTGGGATGCCTATATTCATTTTAAAAACTTCAATTCAGAGATACACATAGACATGCATATAAGACTAAGATTTTTTAAATCTTCTGAAATTTCAGAATATTCTAAAGACTTTCTACACTCTTACCCTTGTCTAGGGTTATCCACTGTTTTGGGGAGTTTTGATTCCTGGAAGTCAAAGGACTTTGGATCAGGGCATTAATTTACTGTACAACTCAGTGACTTTGGTGGACTTGCACTCAATTTGCTGTTGGTCCAGTGATCTTAGGTCCTGAAATACAGACACAGCTCTCAACTCCCTGTCTACTCTTTAGAAGCAGAGCAATGCATGAACTCTTTTCATCCTTTTACCACACATGTCATTCCATTTTGTCTGTAGGAAAATAGTTTCCTGTTATTTTTAGCTCAAATCACAGCTTCATTTAAAAAAAAAATACAGGGTCTACACTGTTTCTTAGTAGTCCTCCAAACTTAATTTCCTGGGCTGCAAAAGAAAGCTGAAAAAGGTGAAAACACCATTGACTTTTGATCTGTTTTAGTTAAGAGCATGCCAGGCTTCTCAGATCCAGTTCATAGTCCTCTTTTAAGTACCTTAAGGTAAACGATGCAAGTCACAGCTATGTCAGAACATGCTTTGCTCACCTCTTCTCCCCCCCTCAAACCATTTCTGACCCTGCTTTGGGGGACAATATTGAAAACAGTGAAAATATAACCCTGTTAAAAACATAAATCAAAAAGTCACTGCTTGTGGACATGTTTTTAAAATTGCTTAGTTGCATGGAAGTCCCTTTAGTGCTTGAAGGACTTTAATAAAATTGATTTTCTGAGTATAGCCTTTTAGCAGCTACTGTATAAGCTTGAAATATGAACCCTTCATTGTTGAAAGTGTTTCATTTTTGCCCTGTAACTAATGATCAAGGGAAAGAATGTGTTCAGAATTCTCCATGGTTGCCATTTTCATAATTAAATTGTGCTAATAATAAAGCTTTGCAGACTTTAAACAAACTGGCACTGGAGTGGAATGTGGTTTGCAGTGTTTCATTTAGAGACCTCTGCAATTAGCCCTTAATGAATAAGCATACCACAGTGATAAGTAAGACATCTCTGTGAACTGGTTATTTACCAAAGCACAAAACTGTGACATTTTCATTCCAATGACTGAAATCTATTCTCCAGGTTTCTTCTAAAGGCCCTTAAGTAATTTGGGAAGTTAAAACCCATTAATTGACTTTAATGCCTGATGTGTAATACCAGCAGTACCACACTACTCTTTATCCTAAGTACAATGGCTCAAAAATAAGCAGCAGAGTCAGTAAGACACATGTAGCTGAATATGAGCTGCAGATCTACTGGTTTTTTGTAAACTATACAGAGCTTTAAATTAATACCATTCATTGCAAAGCCATAGCTACAGGTTATACTCTTCCCTCCCCTGCTGTCTACTTGCTTACACTGAGACTCACGTTAAAAGATTCTTTCCTATATTTGCTCATTAATAAAAGATACTTTTAAAAAACAACCCAAGCCCTACACCTCTCAGGATATTTTATGGTAATGTAAATCTGGGAAGAGTGCTGATGTACATCAGGGAGGAATCCAGCCTGTTGTGACTGAATACACAGAATTAGGAGATTTGGGTTAGTTCACTGACTGTGCTTTTCCTACAACAGTATTGCACTGCTTATAGGAGGGAGTCATTATTTTCTGGCAAAACTCATTTCAGCATCTAATGAACCAAATGTAGTGGACTCTCAAACCCATGCTTTGGTTCATATAACACAGCAGGATATGGGATCCTGGGATTTTTTCTGTGAACTTCAGTGAGTATTGGATATGGCCCTAGGAAGAGAATTGTGTTGACTGCTGGCAACAGGGAGTTTCAAAAAAACACAGACAGACAACTTGACAGACTGTCAGCAGACCATTGTCTCATAGCTATCACAAGGCAATAGGAAGATAATACAGTATCTGCAAAAGTTACTGTGCTTCAGCCCAGGTTATCAAACCCAAGTTTTTCTAAGTTGCCTTTTCCTGACAGGATCAGAGGCACTACTGATCATCTAAGTGTGTTTCCTGTCTCTCAAATATTTGGGTAGACAACTTTGTGCTATCACATTTCAATTCTACTCAAGGACTTTTTTTTTCTCCTTTACACTGAGTCATATTTCTTTTCTTTTGTAAAAATAACACAAGAATAGCAGAGAAAAAAGTTGGTGTGTACAAAAACGTTAGAGCCTCTGATATATTTTAGTCTCCCTAACAATCTGACACAAATCTTTTCCAAAAAGAAATATAAGATAAAGACACAGGGAAATAAGAGATATGAAAAAGATCTAGACATGCTGTCTCCAGAACCACAAATAACAGACAGCAGTTTTGTGCAGTTTGCAGTAATTCTTGTGGCAGCATTTGGTACAGAAAAACTGCAAATGTCAACCTGACCATCACAGAGTCTGCCACATCCCAAGTCCCCCCTGCAGCACAGCTCAGCTCCAGCTGGTCAGCCTGCACAGGCAGGTACAGCACATACTGACAAACACAGGTATGAAATGATCTGTACAGACACTTTCTATATAGAAAATGTGACACTACAAGATCTCTGGAGTCACTGCTGCCTTTACAAAATACTTTAAAGACTTCCTTTCAAAATCTGATCAGGTTCCATTATCCATGCAGACAAGGGATGCTAGGATACACCATGCAATGGGAAAAACTGGAAAAAAATAGGTATTAAGGGACACAGTGCAGCTTATGGTGCAGAGCCACCCCAGTGCCTCAGTATAAATGAGCTGAGGTCCAGCAGGGCTTAATTAGCTTTGGCTCACCACTGGCAGCAGGTCAGTTATGTTGATGTCATGAATGTCCAGCTCAGCTGGACATGACCTGGCTCTTTAGGGAGCCAGCTCAGATGTCTCTGTGTCTGTAGCACTGTTGATCTGAAACTCAGACAGTTAACTCTTGGATTACTAAATCTGGTCTATAGTTGGGACTTTTTGTTTCACCTATTCCTCCTGCAGTTGCTGAATGTCATCCCTCAGATAGACAAAAATCACACCCAAGGTCCACTGTGAGCGACCTTCTCTAATGAGGAGTCCAAGTATCAGGTGGATAGAACAATTCTTCCATGGGCATCTTAATCCCACCATCTTGATGATTCAGTAGGTACTGGGTGTCAGTTGGCTTGACACAGCCTGTCTTGGGGCTGGCATATTTAATAACAGTGCAGATATTGGCAAGACTATTATCACAAAATTGACTCAGTCAGGACGCCTCCAGGTACTGCCATTTAAAGAATTTATGTAAGAAAGGAATAGATTTTGGGAGGTAATGAAAATTTTGAACTTGAAAGTAACATTCCCATCATAAAACTAGTACAGCATGGACAGAAACTTAGACACACACCTTCTCCAGGCTTGCCAAAATCAAGCCCCCATAGCCAGACAGTGACTCGTAGAGCCTGCATGACAGCCCATCAAGGCTGCACTGATGGGAACTTCCACGTGGCCCTGAACAAAACTGACAGCCTTAAACTGGAACCTCAGAAGTGAGTGAGGTGGTGACATGTTTTATTTATACCAACACTATACCTTGGTACCAGGATAGCTGGTCTATTATTTTTATTCATAGAGGGGTCCCATGAATGCCTAGGAGTACTCCTGCAAACAGCAGTTCCATGGCTGACCCGTGCAAAGCAGCAAGAGGCAGTCACCTCTACAATAACTTCTTCATCTCTGATATAATGTACAGACTCTTTTCTATTTAGACTTTATACATCAGACTAAAATATTTAGCACACAGAAATGGGACAAGCAGGAGTGCTCTTCTTAAACAGAAATCTCATACAGTTATTCATAAAGCAAATCAATTGAGGCAAGGAAAGAGAATACACCTTAGATGGGCCTGGGTGAAAAAAGGAGAAGTAATATATTATGTTCATTAAAGCAATATTAAAATTAAATTTAATACAAAGTACCTGAGACTAAAACCCAAAACTATTAACCCCAAAGCCACTAACTATTCATTAGCCAAGTCAATTTTGCATCCCATTATGATTCACAATGTGTAAATTCCCATTGAAATTGATTTAGTAAACCAGCCCTTTGATGGGCCTGAAATTAAAAGGATAGAAGAAAAGATACAACTAATTGAAGAACATAATTTGATGCTTGTACAGGGTGCAAAATTTACCGAGAGCAGACTGGAGCTTTAATTAAAGACAACGGGCCAAATCCACACCTGGGGTAATGATTGATGAATTTTGCTGAGGTCAGAGGAACTGCAGCCACTCGTGGCAGGGCTCAATCCAGCTCCTGGTAGTGTCTATTAAAAAAAAAAAAAAGCCAGGGAAAACAGCCTTAGGGGGGAAAAGAGAGAAATAAAGTGAGAAATATGTATTTCCCTTTCTGGAAGTTATCTTTACAGGCCCTCCTTTACATTGAGCAACACTGGGAATTTGTTTTTGCTGATGCTGAGGGGGACAAAGTATAAGATGAGGATGCTCCTACTTGGACTCCCAAATTAGGAGTGATGAGAAGGGTTTCACAGAACTGCCAGGAAAGACACCTGTCTCTTGCCCTGGGAGCAGAGAAATAAGACCACATGTTAAACCAGAACCTTTGAATAAGGCTTTTTCATTCACCTATCAGGGACGTTCAGGCTGTTTGAAACAATTTCATAACTTTTTTTTGCCTTGTAAAATGAAGCATTTAAGCACGTAGTTTCACAAGTGCTTTGTGATGAACCATTCTTGAACTTTATCAATTTCACATCATTTGCTTTTGTTCTATGAAAGGTCTCACCTTTATAGAAGAAAGAGCAGCTGAAGAAACAATGATGTTCTGCAGATTTTTGTAGGAGAGTATACATCAGACCATGAAGAAGTTTTTCATTATTTTCCAAGGAGCTTTAACTAAAAATTTAAATTTTATTTTGTCTGCTTCCTTTGTAAGATATAGGGGCTTAAGACACTGCTGTTCCCAAAATTTGTCTGAACTTAAATGTTCTCAGTGAAGAAGTTGCGACCAAATGGCCACTGCCAGCATCCAAAAGGAGAATTTATGGTTATCAAAGTCTTTAGTGTAGTAAGGCAAAATAACAGCATGTTTAAACCCAAACAGAAAAGTTTAACACTTGCTATTTCCTATGACCCTTCAGTATGAAGCTGAGGAGTCAGTGTCTAAAATGGCATGAGGAGAGCCAGGAGGGAACCTGTAAATTCTGTTTTACCAGTAGCAATGTTTTCTGTTGGTTCTTATGCTCACTTTTTGGTACTTCAACTGATTTAACACTGAGCTTTCTCTTGCTATAAGGTTGATTACACATTTCCAATCTGGGTCTGTCTTGTTCAGCAGACTGGAATGCTCCAGTACAGATCTGAGGAATAATTTGCTCAAGAAGAAGGTTCTTTATTTTGAAAAATCATAAATAAATAGAGGGTTGCAATGAGCAGCCTTGAAATTCTGGGAATAGTCCACGTCTGAGATACCATCTGCAGCCATGTCATGGGGATTGTTGGAAAGGGGTTGAAGAATCCAAAACAGTGTGAGGAGAAAACAGGCATAGTTAAAAAATCTTCATCTACCATAAAACTCATGTGAAGTTTAGATTCCTTGTGTCCAACACTCAGACAGACAGACTGGGATGATCCAGCAACATGAGCTAAACCCACAGCTGCACACGTTTCCTGGGTAGGAATGGTATGAGTTGATTGGGATTGTTTTGCCCACATCATTTGAACACCAACAACAGAGTTTGCAACCAGCCTTAACCAGGAGCATGACAAACAGCAGTCTGTGACCACACAAACATGCTCTTTAACTCCTCTGCATAGCTTTAAAATACACAGCAAAGTCCACAGAAACAGGAGCTTAAAAGTTGGGGTATTTGGAGCAGAGCTCACTGTCTTTGTTGCGTAAATCTGTGCTGACATGGGTGCTTTTCTACCTTTATCCTCTGGTGAGGACCCTCATCTCCACAGTGAAAGAAGGTATTCTAATCCAGAAAGTATCACCAAAGTTAGGAAGGGGTTGAAAGGCAGTCAGATTGCAGTACTGAGCAATATCTGTTTGAACTCCATCAACAACACCCACATAAAAGCTGTTGTGCAGGAGCAAATAAGAAAAGTTGGATTCTTTGCCTAGTGTAATTCACTTCATTTATTGACTTTTTCTCCTTTTCGTTTGTCAGTGGTTCTGAGATGCCTGGCATTCAGGATGATTTGTAATGTAAATTATATAATTGTACTTTCACATATTTTAACATCAAATGGAATGATTGACTACAGAATTTGAGCTGTCTACAGGTGGGGGTCAATTATCATCTGAATAATCACACTGCCACACAAGAATAGCATGGCCATGGAGTGTGACATATTTTTATCTCTATGCATTTCAATGAAGTCAGGCTGGTACATAAAAGGTTATCACCTAGGAAACATATTTTCCTAAGCACAAGTTAAACATGCAAGCAAGATCAGCATAGATATTCAATTTAGCCAGTCAACCCTAACCTATTAATATTTTAACAAAATCCAGTGAGGATAATTTTTTTTCTTTGATCCCATCTCATTTGAGCAGCCTGGAAAGGGAAGAAAAATTAAAAACAAAATAGTCAAGCATACAGAATGAGGTTATGTATTAAGTGGGCTATTTAATGTTTTTGGCATATTATAGCCCTAGGGAAAGTGTGGATGGATTTAACAATCAAGATCTGTGTTCCCTGGGCCCACAAAGTTCGAGAAACATAAAATAATCTATACTTCCGAGCTGACAAATCTTACCTGACACTCTGCTTCATCTCACTGGGACTCTCTAGCTCAGCATTAATCATATGTTACAGGGAGTAAAAAGAAAAGTAAATCACACTAAGCTAGAAAGTGAGATGGAAGGTCTTTGGGCAAAGCTTTTAATCAATAATATGTGGGATAATAACCAGGAGCTATTGTTTGAATCTTCAGATATGAAAAGGTAGCAATGCCAAACACAAAGCAACTACAAACTGCTGAACTTCAAAGGGGTCTGATGCAAACCAAATCAGCTGGTTTTGCCCTAAATCCCACCTTCTCCCCTTCCCAGTCCATTAGCAATGTTCTGTATTCATGGTTCACCAGTGTTTTGATCTAACTCCAAAACTGCAATTAAAAGTGTCTATCTGATCCTAGAGATAGATTCAGGGGACACAGTAGTATCATGTGCATTAATTTTTGGGTGTCTAATCTGAGATCCTTTGCTATCCATTGAGGTTCAGAGAATGTTCAAAAAAAGGTCTTATTTCTCAAGTCAGACTATTTCCCTCTTTCCCTACTAGCTTCTCTTCATACAATTACTGCTAAGACACAGAACAGGTATTATGTTGCTCTGAATTCTACCTCATTTCCAAATACCACACCTACTCTCCTGTCTGTAGCTTCCCTTCCCTCCAGCCCTCCCCATACACTAATAAAAGGAAAACAGTAATGTTTTAGGTACTGGTCTACTAAACACTGAAGAATCTTTTAGTTTATGTATTTCTTACTGTTTAATTTAATTTAATTTGTGGTTTAAATTAGAATATGCGATCAGCAGGTAGAAGGCTGTACAACCAACCCAGTCTCTACGGGCCAAAGCCTCTGCTATGAAATACATGGCTGTGATTGATTCGACCCCCAGCTATTCATACAGCTCAGTTCGTGACCTCTAACTTTCCTCACCCCTTCAATAATGTATGTAATAATATTTGGTTTGCTCAGTTATGAACAGGAGGTGGAGACGCTGGTCCTATCTCATACTTTTGTAATTATTATTATTATTTTAGGGGGTGGAGAGAGAGAGTTGCTGCTCAGAGTGAAACCTAACCCAAATCCAGTTCAGGCTGTCCATTAATGCAAAACAGTTTTGAAACTGTGAATGGAGCTCCAGTAATTCCTCCACTGTTGCTCAGCAGGAGCTCGGCAACACACAGCTTGCATGACTATAGTAAAAAAAAAGTCTCACAGCCATGAAAACATTCATGGACCATTTTCACAAGCAACCCTATCAGCGAGGCAATATTTTTTTACCGCTGAGTGTGTGGGCCACGTTCTCTTCCTTTTACTTTGTTGCTTTTTTAGAGTACATTTTTTCTCCCTTTGTTTTTTTATTTTTATTTTTATTTTTTTGAGGGGTTGTTTGGGGTTTTTTTGCCTATAAGTCAAATGAAAGATACTTTAAAATGATTCTGCTGTGCAACAACAACAAAAAAAATATTTTTCTGCTTTAGACACAGTGATATCTGTACAGTTTATTTTTTAAATAGCTCTTTTGTTGAAGTCCAAAAAAATCTTTCAGTGTTATCATTTCAACACAGTAAACTTTTCAACATTCTGAGAATTTCTCTGTCAAAATAAAAAAAATAATCAAAATTTTTACAAAGTTTAAGTTGATCAAAATATTTTTAAAGAGTTAAGATGGACTACTGGAAAAAAAACTGTCTCTGTTTTTAAGGAGATTTGGCTGGCTCATCAGCGACACCTTCTATCTTTATTTCAAAGCTGCCCTATCAGTTTCCTCTCATTAAACCCAGGGAAAACAGAGACAGTCCCAGTGAAATCACACGTTCTTAAAATGAAACCAGTTCAGTGGCCTAATAAAGGCACAATTTTTTTTTTATTAGTACTTAAAAATAACTTGTAATAAGTTGTTTCACTGATGACTGCGGACTTTTTCTTTGTTCATCATAAATTTATAAGAAAAATTAATCCACCTTCACTGTAGCATTTTGTGTTTTATCATACCAGCACCTGCTGACTCACTGCAAATACTCCTCTGGAGTGTTTGACACTCCCAGTGTGCATCTCCTTGACAAACTATGTGGTGACAGTCAAATAATCTCTGCGTCACCCTGGGGCCAGAGCAGATCCCGCTCACCGGGCAGGAGCACACCTCACTTCTCACCATTAGCAAAGGCCAAGGCACTCTGCCTCCACCCTCCAGGAATTCCTGATGTGCTGCCAGTTCTGCTTTTTACCCAGGTGGGTGGACCATTGCTATATATTCCCAAATGCAGACACACACTTTCTTGGACTTTGGCTTTCCAGGTAACACCAAACCAGAAGGAGAAGTGACCCTCTGCAAGGAGCTTGGCTGGTGTTGGGCTTTCTCCATGTGGCCTCACCCCCATGTGGCACAGACTTTATTGTGCCTTCAGCTCCTGCAACTCTAGACCAATTTCCAATTCCCTTGCATGCAGCTGGCACAGCTCCTCCTGACACCCAAGTTCAGGATTGATTTGGGTGCTATGCCCTTTATTGCTCTTCCATAAGAAAGGAGAATGATCTCCTCCAAATGTTTTTCTACCAATGGCAACCAAAGCCAGTTTGTATACGCCCTGAAACTACTATACAAAACATGGATTTATTAGCTTTGGCAAACTATAATGAGACTTTAACTGCAGAATAAGTGCCGGGCAGGCGATGATGTAGGGATGCCTGGGGGCAACACCAGGGCAGGCTCTCTCCTGGACATGGCCCTTCCAGACATCTGCCCAGGCAAGCCAGCAGACAGACTTTGCCAGGCTGCAGTCGCCCTCTCTGAGCATCGCCGGCGCATCACTGTCTCTAGTAGATTTTTTAAAGATTGTGAAGAAAGGATACAGTTTTGAAAACAAACGGGAAGTTCTTGGACACTTCTACCTCTCTTGTATTTGCACATGTTCTACATTGGTTCCTTTTATAGAGGCAGCATTTGTTAACAGCACTTACAGAAATCTCCTTTAAAAAAGGAGCCATCGCTCTCTGATGCTACATTACAGTGAGAGCTGGCATTTTCATGGTGATTACTGTATATTCAAAGCCACCATTTCTTAATTTGCTAATAGATATCACTCCTCTGCAGCCTTGGTCTCATTTGTAAGAACTCTGGTCTGCAATGAACCAGTCAGGAAAGCGCATACAGGCTGTGGATGCAGTCAGAAAACTCATCAAGGTTTTCTGCTGGTTTCTATTCTACATAAAGGAATATCTAAACCCACTAATGTCTCTGAAACCAGAATGAACTGCTTACAATGACTAGATATGAAAAAAAATCAGTTTCTTTATAGTACAGTAGGCTTTTGTATAGCCTTCAATGAAAGTGGTAGTGCTGTTTAAATTTAGGCTCAGTGAAATGCTGAAACGTTAAATTTGATGGTGTTTCCTTTTCTAATCTCTCCTGAACTGGACTCAGTAAAGACTAATGACCAACCCTTTGAACCTCCAAGTCTCCTAAGGTTTAATTTGTTATTTCTGAGGAAAAAAAGCATGAATAAATAATGAGAATAAGGGACACAGTGACCAGAGACAATTCACCAGTGTCATTTACATATACAGCAGGGTTCCCAATTCCTAGAATTACTCATTACCACAGTACTACAGAAAAAATTAACCCAAATCCAGGATGACAGCCAAAAGTAAGGGCTACTCTATTCCAAAGTTATCTTGAAAGGTTCACAATATTCTTTCATTGTATTTAAAGTCTGTAACATTTGGAACATGGAGAGTTACCACTGACTAGAGAAAATCAACACAAGCATTTAAGCCTCTCGTGTGTTATGACTCAAAATTCACTTGGTTAAAAGAAAGGAAAATAAATAGCTGAACAAAACAACCTGTAAAATTCTTTCAGAAGATACCTATTTGCAGGAAATATAACTTTTACAAGAACATACCACTTCTGACAATCCCTTTTAAACCGGATTTTTCTTAGGTATTCAAATTAATTTCTTTTTTCAAACCTATAAAGCACAGGACAGTTGTAGCAGTTAGAACAATTGTTCAAAGCGTGACAAATCTGGGTTTAAGTCCTTGATTTAGACCAGGGACTTCAACCTGGATGTCTCACATCTTACACAACTGCATCAGCAATTAGGTTTTTTCTTATTCTGGGCTGGACCTAAGTATTTCTTTTGAATTTTTATTATATTTTTAATATCTATTTTTGTTTCACCCTTATAAGAAATATTTACTAGAACAAAATTGTTTGGAAGTGGAAAAAACATTTTGAAGGAAGAGGGAACAGTGCAGTAAATGCAGTGCTAGAGCTTATTTTGCTTTAATTTAAATGCTTTGTGAGGCAATGAAAAACCAGAAAATTACAATAGTGGGAAGGAAAAAGGCTTTGCTCACAAAACAAATTTTCTTCCTGAAAAGCAGTTTATTGCAATGTAGAAAGCTCACTAATTGGATTTATGACAGGCAGGCAGTGATGGTAAAAAGGAATAATGTGAACAGGGAAAAATAAATGCATATTAAATTTTACAGACACCTACTCATTTCCTCTGCTTTCCTGAACCAAGTACCCAGTGTTTCCAGTTTTCTGGCAATCCTTAGTTTACTTGGCAGAAAGGAGAAGGACTGTGGTTACATGTGAGGTAAATAAGCACACAGAATAGCCCATAGAAAGGCTCAGTGCAGCTCCTATGGAGATCGGCCGTGTGAAGTTCTGGAACACACAGCCGATGGAGCTGAGAAATGCATTGTGCTAATGTGCTCTCTTTACACAGGATTCACCAAGTCTGGTATTTATTTGCCTCACATACCAAGTCAGCTATACATTTTACCCTCCTTAATACACTCTGGCAGAATTGCATCACCTTCCAAAATTTAGCTTTTCATTTTGGGGGTTGCTGCATTTTTCCTGTTCAATGTAGGACTGAATGCACAGCCCAGACTGGGTAGTTCTGTATCATCCTGAGTCGCAGTGTAACCTGTCTAATCCTGGCACACATATATGTTTTAAAACATAGCTGAAATTCTGCAAAGAGAGCTACTCAAAGACTGCAAAAGTCACCTCGAAATCTTGCACTTACTTCTCACTTTCATTTGGTGTCATAAAAGACCTCAGCATCAATCATTAACAAGCTATTAACACATGCAGCTGATAAAAGTGCTCAAAGTCTGGGCAATAACAATGACGGAAATTCCTGTTTTACAGCTGGTTTAATCTAAGTCTATGGAGCCCACTCTGGCTATTTTCTTGCCTAAAAAGTGTTTCTCCGTTCTTCTGCTTTCATCTCTGCCTGTGTAACATGCACAGAGGCTGCATTTTCTCATCTCTGCTCTGCAAAACTCGCCCCTTCCCTCCACTGCCTTTCCCACTGATTCTTAAAAGCAGTTTGCAAGCGCACGGAGCCAGGAAATGATTTCATTCAAATGTCATATGATTTTAATGCTATTACCTGGTAGTGAAGGTGCTATCAAAGGAATGAGAAATCTCAGCTCAATTTGCAATTTGTAAACACAATAGTGCTTATTAACAATAATGAACAAACAGGCTGTAATTTAGGCAGCATCATACAAAGGCGTTTCCTTCCAGTTTTCTAAAGTGCACCAGAACTCAGCCGTGCTTCTAGAATGAATAAAGCCAGAAACAGCTTTGGCTACCTGAATAAAACACGTATTTAGCATTTTGTAATTCACTAGTTTTAATCACTCATTTTGTTAAATAAAATCTCTGATGTCATGAAGCCTGAACAGCTGCTCAATTAGCTCGTTATTCTGTGTGTTACAAATGTCACTCGGGCTTTGGGGGGGGGTGTGCATTGTGTTACTGATGATTTTCTCACTGCCCCTGTTGGTAGTAACATTTGTCAATAATTGTATTTACTCGGCTATAGTTCCTTGCCCCTATGCAAAGGAATTTAAGGATAGAATATACAGAAAATGGTATCACAAACAAAACAGGCTCAGAAAAACATGAAAACACCTAGCCTCCATCTGCTAAAGTGTGATACACTTCAGAGCTCCCATTTCACATGTAAAACAGAACATGATTTATAATTTATATCTAGTTGGTGCAATCCTTCTCGAAGAAAAAAAAAATCTTTGATGAAATACTGGCTTTATATTATCATAAAACTATCAAGAAAATCACAGAACATTTGGCAATTTACCTTTGCTACAGCATCTTTGAAGTTTGGATATTTATATTTTATGCACTTTTCAAATGAACTGTACTGCTGAACACAAACACAAAAAACGTAAATGTGAGTCAATGCTGAGAAGTAATTACTGCATTAGCAGCAGTAAACCACTACAGGTATTTACAGACCTTCAGATAACAGTTATGGCCCAATTCTAAAAAGATTTTAAATATTCTGTGTACTGTGGAATTTATATATTTTCCTTGATTTATTTAAAATCTATAACACATTTTAAAAAATGAAAGAACAAAGGCAGAAGCAAATAGCTCTCAGATTCTGCAGAACCACCAATTTTGCTTACAGTTGTGGTCCTTTTTATTAATAAAATTACAGATTTTTAGGAGCATACCTGGAAGCTAATTCTGCACCCCTCATACCTGTGAATCACCTCAATGATTAGCAGTGGTTATGTGTAATAGGGTAAAACTCACTTCTGAATAAAATAACCTTTAAAAGGTTTAAATTAGGCTTCTACTGGGTCGTAGGCACATAAATGAATTACTTATGTCAAAAGCCATTTCAAATCTGCAGGATTATTTATTAACATAAAAGACATACGATCAAGGAGCAAATAGGGATGTAGGGTGTTGAAATCTGAAAGGATCAACCTCTTGATGATACAGGAAAGCCACATGATCCTTTTCGTAAATTCTGTAATTTTCAAAGCACCTGTCCTGTGATGTCTCAGTTACAATCCTGGCTGCTGTGCTCCAACAGGCAGAGAAGTCACAGCAGTTTGTCTTTGCTCTGACAGGTTCATCAACATATTACAACAGAGAGAAATACTGCACTCCCACTTTATTTTCAGTCCATTTACTAAAGAAACACATCACTCTGGCATGATACATTTCATGCCACTGGCTAATTTCTAAGGCTGTGTTAAGCAGCAAGCAGGACTTTAAGAAAGGGCCATACTGGGGTGATTCTCAAATATCTTTCCTTTTGCTTGTGACAGAACTAGTCAGAAAAGCTATTTGAAAAATGTCAAAATATTGATGGTTGTTTGACTTGATGGAAAGTGTTATTTTCATACAAAGACCACTTTTGAAAAGCATCGATTAAATCTCCTTTAATGAATCAGCAGATTCATGACATCACCTTTTAATATACTCATAGAATGAAGAGATTTGAATTTGCTTCCTTTCCTAACTGCCTAAAATAAATTATATATCTGCAGTAATGAAAAAAAACCCACAAAAATAAAAGGTCAAAAGAAAAATTCTAAATGTCAAAAACACAGTTCAAAAGCTTTTTTAAAATGTGACTTTGCCAGAATAATTTTTTTTTTTAAAAAAAAAACCTCTTCAAACTAGGGGGAAAATATTTAAAAAGTGGATCTTATGCAACTTAACTTGACCGAGCAGAGCTGCACTCCCCCCCTTGTTTATCAAGAGGCAGAATTCAGTCCAAAGCAGGGGTGAGGACAACAGGCTCCCCCTTCCAGAGCCGGCTGTGCTCCTGGAGGCATCACCTCCACAGCTGCTCCAGGGTCTGGGCTCTGTGCCATCAGCACAATCGAGCTGAAAATTATTACATTCCACTGAAATTGTAGTTTGTTCATATTTTACAAAAACATCTCTTTATTGATACAAGGAGTCAAGGTAGTAGCATACAAATTCCTGCTACATCTGGCTGGACTTTGATTTTACCATATGGATCCCAACCCTCCTGTACAGGATGAGACTTTCAAAGGGTCCTAAAGGACCCAGGCACTCAAATACTGTTGATGTTTGGTGGCGTCTGTGAGCCAGGTCATGACAAGTGATCAAATTAGGGTGTCCTAAGAATTTTTTACCCTTCATTTGAAAGCTGCCACCTGCTCAGTTGGGAGACTGCTTTTCAAGCTCTCCTACTCCATTGCTACATGAAATAAAACAGATTCACAAATGCTTTCATTATGCTTTGAAATCTCATCCACAGTGCAAACTGCTACAGTCCCTGCGAAGTCGGTGAAACCCCTCAGAGTTGTAATAACTGAGCAGTATTATGTGCTATAAGGCCAGCCAGTCTGCAAAATGAGAAGGTGAATAACTGTCATAACCAAGGATTTTATACCAAACCTCTGTAAGTGTTTCAGCTTTTGCTTTGTGAGTCAGCATGCTCACTTACATAAAGATTGAAGAACACAACAGGAGCCTTGCTCTCCAGATGAGAAGTCTTTGCAGCAAGGTACAGAAGCAATGCATTGCCTGGTGAAATGGTAATGTTCAAAAAATAATCAAAAGCAATGACAAATTTGTTAATTTGATGGGCAGCATTACAAGAAGAGAAAAGAGATTGCATAGGAAAATGCTGAGGCTTCTCCTCCTTTTTTAAGTTTTTAAATATTAAACCCACCATTCAGGCACTTGCAGCTGTTCCACCGAATGTTTCAGCCTTACAGAGCAGCAGCTTCTGGAGCACCCCAGGGATGGCCACAGCCACAGCACCTGTACCTGGGCAGGGCACCCCCTCCTAGGGCCGGACATCTGCGGGGCGATGACAGTGCTGGGGGCTGATGCCTTCACGGGAGATCAAAGGAATTCTTGAGGGGTCAGGAGAGGATGACATGAGGGTCAGACAGCCGTACTGCTTGAGAGCCTTTCAGGCAGGTGATCCACTTACACTGTCATTTTTGGTCTGTGTCAAGCAAGCATTTTTTTTCCTTTATAAAGTGGCTCTGGCTCAAAAAAATGCCTTCGCCTTACACCAGCAGCTTTTAGCTGAGTGCTTGGCGGCTGGGTTTTTATGTAAATGGGATCTGCAGGAACTATGAAAGGAGCCAATGTGCTAACATTGGCATGCAATGGCTTCGGAAGCCTTGCAAGGGGGTGGATTTGTTTACAGGTGATTATTCCTCTATAAAGCAAGAATTTATTTGTTGATTTAAAGGACCTGAATGACCTCTCTGAAATTACTCATTTCAGTAGAAACTTCAAGGACTTTCTCAGACTCCTTATGGATTTCATACTGAAGATTTAATTTCAGTGACCTGTCTCCAAGACCTTTTGGTTAC
The DNA here is from genome assembly GCF_001715985.3 of Manacus vitellinus. Lineage (NCBI taxonomy): Eukaryota > Metazoa > Chordata > Aves > Passeriformes > Pipridae > Manacus > Manacus vitellinus. The sequence continues at coordinate 13,663,437 of NW_021938838.1, forward strand.
CTCTCTGTAAAAACTCAGACTTGCTTGACTATGACATCTCCACCACAGAAATGTTGCCAATTCACTGCCTTCTAATTCAAGTAAATGTCAGTCAAGTCAAGATGATGGAAACCTGTCATACAACTTCAGAATTTACTGAATGCAAAGTCTGGTCCTGTTCTTCCTTTATTTAACTTCCAGAGAAAGGAGTTTGTTAACTCTTCTTGAATTAACTTTTTGGATAAATCTGCAATCATGCTTGAGAACTATGTTTTTTTAGCAAGTTGTTGAAAAGCCAAACAAAACCACAAATAACTTTAAAACACTAAGGTGACATGAACAACTAAGACAATGTTTACAGAGAACACAGTCATTATTTAAGTACTGTTTTTATTTATATTTTGTGGCTAATTTAGCATTCAACATTGCAAAAATTATAGGGCAGGAGGCAGGAGTGGCTTTTAAAATACTCTTTAAAATCTACTTCAGAGCTTTCATGGTTTCGGCTTCCTGAGAACTTGCCATTGCTATTCAGAGATGTGCAAAAGTTTCATATGGAAACTCTAAACCAGGAAAAGCTTATTTAGTTCAATTTAGATGTAATTTTAATTGAACCTGGCCTGATTTAGGCTTTCAAGTAGAAATCATAAAGAACTCATCAGTTGCAACACAATTTCTTTTTGAAAATTACCATCTCCATCTTTCATCTCTCTTCCTGCTCTGCTCAGCTGGTTTGTGTGGTCTTTTGAGACCTTAAAAGAGAACCAAAGTCATGGGGAAATAAAAGTAGCAGTTACTTTAGTTGAGGTTGCCAGCCCTGCTCTGAGACCCTGCCAGGAATTTTAAAAAAAGCTAGGTAGCCCACTGAGCATCAGGAAGAGAGAGCTTAGAGTTACGTATCTGAACACTTTGAACTTAAAAGAGGTTTTATGCAGGAGAGAAAGCAAGCTGCATTCTGCCATTTACTTAATTCCAAAATAAATCTACTATCCAGGGTAAAAATGTAACTTTTCTTATACTGCTAAAAGCAAAGCGACATCTGAAAAATATTACTAGCCAAAGGCCAGATTCTTTAAATATTTTGCAAGAACTAATACTATTATGGCTACTTATGTGAGTGTTCTTGTCACAAGGGTGACAAGTTTAACTTACCCACATGTGTTTCAGGGGAACTCTTTGCTAACAGTGACACAAGACAAAAGCTAAAGCACCAAACCTGGTTTCTCACATCTCCAGCTTTCATTGATTTTAAATGGGTGCACATGCCACTGGAGACAGAATTTGCCCCTAGCTGAGGACAACTATAATCCGTACACAACGGCGTGTAAATCATTTAGATCTTGAGTTTAAGCAGTCTCTTCTATCCACACAGGTCTGTGTTGCTTTATCAGCTCATTGCTGCTCATTTAAGGACTATAATCTCAAAGAACACGGGTTTTCCTTTGTGCCCATTCCAATGTCTAATTTTTTTACGTTACCTTCTTTGCTTTCATTTTATCCTCCACCTACACTCTACATGGCAAGTCCCCTGACATAAACACCCTGCTAGAGCTGATCCAGTGTGCTTGGACAGGGGAACTAAATATCACCAAACACACACCCCTGAGATAAAAAAACCAAAAATCTGAGAAACATCGGGTGGGCATAAGCAAAGACAACTGATCTAAGTCAGTCCTTCTGATGTTAATCTTACTGCAAATAATATGCAGGGTACATGAGAAAATGTCAAATCCATGCTACCTCACAATTGCTGGCTTTCACTCCAACTTGAAACTAATCCAAAGAAAAAACACAAAGGAAAGGCTGCAAGTTCGATCGTTATTTTAGAAGTTTAAAAGAAATAAAAATGTAGTTCCCTTGAAACTATGTAAGACACATAATCTCACAAACTCCCAAAAGAATATTGTAGTCTATGGCTATTGAATTTTTTAAGTGCAAAAAAGAATGCAATAAAACCAGGTTACATTGAAAAAAAATAATTCCTTCCAATTAAAATGTAAAGAAATGCCTTATACATGGAACATTCCGTATAATTATCCTTCAAAACTAGAATTCTGTGATTAATAAAATAAACCTAAACTTTCACTGAAAAAGAAACATTTCTGAAATGCATCAGACTTGCATCCAAACATCTTGTCAGAGCAAAGTATCGGTGTTTTTAACACAATCTTATTCCATTGAAGTTAAAGTAAGGTGAGCATCTCCGTTCAGAAAAATCAGCACATAAAACACTTTCAGTTTTAGCATCAAAGATGTGTTTACTGCAAACACAGAAATGTAAGAGAAATGAAATGGTGAAGAAGTTTGCAACAGTTTTAAGGATTTATTTTTAGATCTATTACACTGGAGACGTACTAACCACGAAGACTAGTTTTCACACACAGCACACATCAGTGTTTCATCTCTTTTGCCAACTGGATGCCGCTGTGCATGTTTCCAATCCCTGAAAAGTTTTATAAAGGCAAAATGAACTTTACATGACTGCTCTCCTCTGCTTTCCGTTCCTTGTCGGGTCCCATCCTGCCAAATCCCCTGGGCCCACCAACAGCTCCGAGCCGTGGGGATCCCGGGGCCGCGTGCTCCCGGCCCCGTGTGTGCCGGCGGGAGCTCTCAGCGCCCGGAGCCGCTCGCGGGGCAGCGGGAACCACTCACTAACGCGGGCAGGATGAGGCCCTTAATCACTAACAGCTCCTCTGGAAACTCTAGCAGAGATAAAAACTACAAAGACACCGTTGGTTCCAGTCCCCTTATTGAATTTTCATTGCTCCTTTTATTGTAACTATGAATTCAGTCCATAATGTCACGTGTTCTTTGTTCTCCAGCCTGACATACATTTTAATACCCGGCGCAATATCTATGCAAAGACTAACTGTGTTCATGTGTAGGAGAGTTAACACTTCACTACAAACATGGTTATGGTTATAGATTAAAAGCAACACTTCCAGTGATTCTACAGCTTAATATTTCCAACTTCCATCTCCTTCTGAAGGTTCTCCTCCCCTCCTCCCCCTACTCGCCCCCCCAAAAAAATCTCTGCACAAGAAATGCTGAGCATACAAATTATGTCACTGACATCTGGAAAGAGACATGACTACCCAAGTAAAAAATAAACCCAACGGAGGTCATGGCTTTAACAGACTGTCGCTCTATATTTAAACTGATTGATTCATACAAAGACATAATTACAGAGAACATTGGAATCAGCAGCTCCCAGCACTCTGGATTGCAGGCACAATCATGTTTACAGGAACTATATTATAAAGACTACATCTGGCATAAGCTAATTGATACACTCAATATTATGATACACAATAATTTAAACTTAAATTGTGAACGTCTACTTATTTTTCTACCTAGATAATAACAACTTTCTTTCAACTATACATGATCGTGTATGATTTTTCAGGATATTCTTTGCATAAAATCTATTGGTTATGCAAATAAAAGGCTTTGGAGAATAACAGTACAGTAACTAATTTGTATAATCAGTTTCTCTCAATTCAGCGTGATAATGATATGTAAAGCACATCACTACAGACTGCCTGTGAAATGAATTCTGTCTTAATATGCTAGTCAACTAGCCACTCGACCTTTGCACAGGCTCACTGTAAGAGGAGCAGAAAAACCCACACACATTCTTTCAATTTCTAAAGGGAAATTCGACTCTAGCCATAGAACAAAGAAAGAAGAAATAGAAGTAAAAGAAAATCAAAGAAAAAGTGATTTGGATTCAAGGGGATCAGATGTTTCATTTATTGCAGGTTGGAGACCTTCAATCAGTCAAATGAAAGACACATTTGTATTAAAATACCTACAAGGCAGAGAGAAAGCCTTGATCAGGTGTATTAGATTTAAGTTACAGCTCTCTTGCTGAGAGATGTGAACCTACCTTCCAGTCTATCTGTTCTCAATATTGAAGGTTTTCTGTGTTACAAACATTAGATGAAAGGTAGCTTGCTTGCCTTCCCACGTATCTGCTGGATATTAACTGTACATTTGAAGCATACACTGCAAGGAGATGTGAACTTGGTGTGCACTGCAAACAGTCACCCATAGAAAGGAATGTTGAAACCATGTTGGGGATGAGACACGAAGTGCAGGGGGAGGTTCACCAGCACAGCGGCGGCAGCTCCATCGGTCACTAAAAGCTGGTGTTTCCAAAAGTAAACCTCCTCTTTGCTTTAGTGGAAAACACATTATTTGTGCTGTGACAGGGCTGTGAGCTCTGTTACACAGGTGGAAAAAGCCACAGCAAGAGCCCCTGCCCTGGTTCCTGCTGTGTGAGGACAACAGTGTTTTGTTTGACTTCTCATTACACATCGTGCAGTTGGTAACAAAAGCCAAGCCCCAACCTCATGCCTCATTTTTTACACCATCCCTTCCTCTCAAAAGCTCCTTGAACCCACTGTCTTTGCCCAGACACACAGAGGAGCATCAAGCCTGATGGCAGAGGTCAGGTCTTCATCTGCAGTCCTAGGATGATAGTTGTTTAGATTGCCTGGAATATGGTCTCAAAATGTTTTATGAATTGATTACCACTGCTTGTAAAACACTGAAACAACAGTATTCAAAAATATTTTTGATCCTTCCTAGCCGTGCCAATAATTCTGGTCACTGAGGTGCTGCCTCTTTCATCAGGGAAGCAACTCCTCTCTTTTACTTTGTCCCAGTATAAGGACAAGACAAGGACCACAAACGATAGAAACCCTGTCCCTTGTCCTGTCATGAGACCACAGACCCCACGTGCCAGCACAGCAGCGACCAGGAGTTACTGCCAGACTGGGTTTGCACATAAGCCTCAGACCCATGTATTGATCATCTCAACCCAAAGACAAGTTCTTTCTGCCATTACAAAGATCACTTCAATAATTTAATAATGAGATTAAGCCCTCAGGTCCCTGAACTAGGTCCTTCGGTGGGAGAAACACATTACACAAATAACTTAAATGTGTAAGTGTTAGAGAGACTGTTTCAGTGGGAAATCAGCTTCTGCATGTTGTTTCTCAGGGCTTCACCCTGAGGTACAGTTATTGCATTCCACAAAGCAAACCACCAAAAATAGAGTCTTTACTCAGACCCCAATTTTAAATATTACTTTCTAATATCCAACCAGCTTTCTAAACAAGCCACTATAACTCTGATTTCTGCTTTCATGTATGCATAGCTGCAGATACTGTGTAGTAATAAGAAAATTTTAAAGCTATCCTGCTTGTTAAATAAACATTTATCTGTCATTGTAAAGTTTAGCTGATCTTTTCATTTATATATCCATAAATTTTCCAACAGTAAAGAAGGATGGTTATTTTTCTTTTATTTCCTGATCTTTAAAAGTTACTTTTGAAATAAAAATAAATATCCCACCAATAACATTTGAATAATGCCTCATATTAGTACTATACAGTCTCTGTTTTGGAGCTGGTCAAAGGGCGAAAAGGCGCAGACAAAGGACTTTTATTTTCCTTTTAATACAGATATATATATATATATCTTTGTTATTATTAAACAACGAACCTATAATGCTATCACTTCCATGGCTGAATGGGGAAATCTACACAAATATTTGTATCCTCCCTACTTATGCTAACACATCATACAATTTTCACCAGTAGATTACGTAGCAGCAGCATGCACACAGCAGTACAGCTGATAGACTAAGATAAATTCTGCATCTCAGATATGGTATTTCATGTACAGTTAAAATCTGCTCAGAAGGAAAGGAGCTGTAATGCAAGGCTCCCTTTTTAACAAAGTGAACAAAAGGACACAATATTGTGCAATGAATTCCACAGGGGCTTCATTCTATTTATAGTGAAATCTCTTTCAGTGCATGAACATTTAATGGTTTAGCTTGATATGTCTTTTTTCCATTTACAAAAGATCAAAACATGAATTTCTCTGTCTAAAGAAATTTATATTTGAGGTGAGGGGAAGTGGCCACAGAAGAAGAACATACAAATTCTCCAAGGAGTGCACAGGGGCACAGTAACCCTCTGTTACCCTCTGCTGTGTTCAAACCAAAACATAAGATGGTAGTGAGGTATTGCCTTGCCTTTGGGAGTACAGTGCACTGAAAGGAGGGTTCATCAGCCTGTTTTCTGCTATGAATGTTCACACCATCCCCATAGTGATGAAGAGCTCCTAACTGGGTAACGAAGGGAGAGGTGGCAGGCCACTGCTATTGCTCTCTCAAATGATAGTATAGAAAGCAATGACATGCCACCGAGACAGGAAAAAAACCAGACCAGTGCAGAAAAGCCAGCACACTCTCCCACAGCCATAGACCAGGCAGCTCCTGGCTTTTTGGAAATAAATGGGGGGAACAAAGGTGCTTTGTTATAAAATGAGGTAGATTTCTCTAGAAGCCCACTGATATCAATGGTGCATGTCAGAGCCTCAGTACTGTCATCACTACACAAGCATCATTCTTAGAATCCTTTTGAGGCAGCACCCACTATCCTAGTATTTGCAGCTCTTACCATTTGCCTTCTGAACAATTCTGATCCAAGTAAAAACAAAAGCAACAAGACTGAAGCTTCATAAAATATCCAAAAGTAGCCTTAATATTTCTTGAGCAGTCGTTATTTTCACTCAATTTTCTGAATAACCTAGTTAGCACATTAAAAAAATACCTGAATTCTTTACAAGTCTGTTGTCCAGATAATATAAGACTATCTGCCTGTCAAACACCCATTTGCTGTAGGCTCAGGAAAAAAACATGTCCTAAGAAACTCCAGCAGTCACCCTGGCTCCTTACATAGTGGATGATTCCATGTCTCACACCTTAACTTTCAACCACACTTCAGCAAAACACACAGAATTATACTGATCTAGGATTCATTTCATGTGGGGAATGTCATGTCATATTTAAAGCACTTCAGAGTCATCACAGCAAACCTGCCTTCTGTGGGGAAATCACCTAAAGATTGGTAAATGATTATTTAATTCAACAAGTGAAAGGTCTCCTCTGGTAGTGTCTATGATGGAGTACAGATCAAGAGCAACCACTGCTGGAAAACACCAAAATTTTTAAGGAATTGGTAAGCCTTGCTTCTCAATTACCTGCAAGCAGCTCCTAAATACAAGTTTCAGCCAGACCAACCTATTGAGGGTTGGAGGAACTGTAACCTTACCTTACAGGCAGGAGAGCAGAAAAGCAGGTAGGAAGTGTTTCCTAATGACCTTCTGTGTTTGAGCAAGGCCATTCAACTATGTTAGGAGATCACAGTTTTACATGGCTCCTAAGTTTTTAGCAGGGAGTACAAAATCCTGACTCAAGCTCCATTTAAAATGAGAAGAAAAAAAAAACAAATGCCTAAAAAAGAACCTCAGGATTTTGCTCTACATCTGGACTTCTTTCAATTCATATTCAGTGCAGTGAAAATAAGACTCTTCTCAGAGTTTTTAGTGGCATAACCTACATTTTGTATCATTTCACACATAAGAACATCCACAACCTGCAATGGAGAGAGAGGGATGTGTGGGCACTGGCAGTCATGGAGAGGAAACCATTGCTGTGCTGACACTGCAGTGGAGGGACAGGCTTGCTCCCACACTGAGGTTCAGGGTTAATTGCCATTGCCTCCTCCCTCCCTCGACAAGAAAAGTCAACCATCTCCTGGCTTCAGAAGCAGCAGAATGAGAGGGAAAATCGTGCATGTGGCAACTTTGCTTGATTCTCATCTCAAGGGGGAATTCTGCTTCTACCCCGTGTGGACATTGATCGCTAGAAGGATGCTCTCATAAACAAGATGCTGGAGGCCATGTAATCTTCAGCCTCTCTTTTCACCCCAGCTTCCAGCAAGCCAAATGTAATGCATGACACAGCAGGAATGTAAACTGCAAAAATGTTCTCGAGTGCAAAGGAGATGTGTGAAAACATATCATCTACAGCAACACAAACCAGCAATTCTTGCTAATCTGCCCGCACTGTTTCAGGGATGCAGCTAAACATTAAGGATGGAATAATCATTTTCTAACCATAACTTGCCAAAACAGGGCAGAATGACAGCTTAAACAAACAGAATCTACTAACTAATCTGCAGTGAATCCAATTTTTTTTAACTGAATAGCAGAGACTTTTAGGAGACTGTAACCTGACATATGCCTCCAATTTTTGGTAAATAATCACAGTCATCTTTGTTTTGATATAGAATATGTGATAAGTAAGAAATATTTTCCAATTCCAGTTTGTTAAAGTAGAAGCTACACTTTCACCCATGCCAAACTGTTATATCAAATCATCTCAGAAATACCTGGAACTTCTTATAGTCTAAAGTCTTTAGCTAGACAACATTACCATCTCACTTGTGGCCATTTCAAAAGCAGAAAAAATTGAAAATTAAATAATAGGATCAGAACCTATGACATAAGGTGTTTTAGGCCAAAGCGACTTAATTTAAATCTCAAAAATAAATAAGGGCCTTACTGTTGCAGAAGAATGCTGCCACCACACTGCAGAGCAGAGCTATCAGATGCTGTCACGTCACTGTCACTTCCATGTACAATCTCCTGTACGTAAGAGATACATTGCATAATGTTACAGATGGCACAGCTCATAACAGCCAGGATTACATTTATTAAAATCAGATGAAATGCTTTTCACTAGATTCAATGATTTTCCATGCAAGGTGACCTGAGTTTCTTTTTTCTGAGCACTGCCATTATAAGATTTTCCTGCTGTAGAAAACAGCAACAGGTAGAGGGTAATTGTTGCTATGCATTGATGCCCATCATTACAGGCACCTACTGTAAATCTGCATTCATAAATGTTTGAGTTTACAAACAAACTGGATCCTCAGTGTCACTATTTTATTCACTTTCAGTGTAATTATTCCTGCAACTATTTTTGTTCATGTGAGTGCTGCTACCTTCACAAATCATTATTTATATAGGAACTGCTGTATATAAGTGCCAGGGGTGCTCTTTGCTTTTGCACTATCCCCAGTTAAAATGGTTCTGGACAAGGCAAACGAATCAAAAAAACCCCCCTTCTTCCACTATCCTGGACCTTAGAAAAAGCAAATTACGTGTATCACTAGCAAACCATAACCCTAAATGCATTTATGCAATTACTGAACTGTTATACAGGAAGCAAAGACGTTTATGAGAACAGACCCTCTCAGTTTGTACCTGTTGAGGACTGTGTCTGGTGGCTGGGCTGCACCCAGGGGTTACCACCCTGCCAGTGCATACAGATGCACACAGACCTATGGGTATGTTTAGAGGTCCATATTCCTGAGTGTAAAATCTCACACATGTATGATGTCTAGTTTTTTAAAATAACAGATTAACCACACACTGATACAGCTGTGTTTTTATAGCAGGCCAGCAGTGAAGGCACAGAAACAGTAAAGGTGTAGCACAGAGCAGTGGAAACAGCCCACAAGGCCAAGGCTTTGCCTCAGGTGAGGTGCAGGTTCCAGCCCAGCCTCCACACTGCCCAGCCTGAATATTTTATATTTATTTCTCCCCCTCTCCTTTGTGGTGGCAGTTGTAAATCTACCTTTCTCAGAATTCAATAAAAAATTAATTGAAAAGAAAAAAAAAAAAACAAAGAAAAAAAGAAAAGTCATTTCAACCCCAACAATAAAAGGCCAATTGACTTCTCAATTTCCAAGTGGGCAGGGGAAGAAATCAGGCATACACAGGGAGAAACTCAATTCTCCAAAGCTCTCCCCCTTCAGGAGTTCCAGCCCCGCCGTCTCAAGGGTGCTGTGTCCCCTACCACTCGCTCAATTCCAGCTGGGTATTGTTTTCTCAGCTCCGAGGGAAGCAGGAATTCATTCTGCATTATTGATGACCCGCGCTCAGGCGCTGTGAGGGCCCTTGGTTCAGTGCTTCCCGCTGGCTGTCACTCATCTGTGCCAAGAGCTCCCATTGTGCCGGGGCAGGTGGCTCCCTGCATCTCCCCCCAAACATCTCCCCTTCAGACACATCCAAAGAAAACTGACTGAAACAAAAACTGGGGGCTGTGGCACAAGGACAAACCTCGGCCCTGTTCAAGCTTCGGCCTCGTGAGCTCGCACCTTAAAGGTAGCAGAAGGACAGGAACGGCTCTGAGGGAGGGGGCCTTGGAAGGGCTGGGGTTCGGCACCACAGGGAGATCGACCTGTATTTCAACTGATCCCTCTTGCCAGCAAGTTAAACACAGTGTTGAGCCCCAGATCATGACACAATCTGAGTATTCTGAATTCTTCTCAAAGAGTGTATCTGATCCCAGAAACAGCAAACCCTGACTGAGCACCTGTCAGGGCAGGGGTAGGAGGACACGTGTTCCTCCCAGGGCCAGATTCATCCCTTCCTCTCTCTGCTCTTTGCCTCATGCCCTTCTTTTTCCTTAGTTGTGTTGTGGGTTTTACTTTCCTTCGTCTCTACCCTAAACAACTACATAATTTTCTTTTGGACATCCTGGCACTGACCAAGTGCAGATCCACACACACCTTCAGATATGGAGGCTGTACGGTAGCAGAGAAGCCTCAGTGATAAGAATGCTGGATGCCTGAGGTACATTTAATTCATGAAAAAGCACTACAGATCTGGGAATTGCCAACTAGAGTTGGTGTCCATAGCCATCAACAGTGCCATCAACATGTACAGTTTTGCAGAAGTCGGCTCTGTCTCACAATATAGAGCTGAGTTGGAGGTTGTAGAGTAGTTCAAGTGCAGTCTCTAAGATTTCACAGATGGTTCATAACCCACTAACTTCTCCAGGCTGACGAGGACATGCCTACTTGCTGTATCAGTGCTTTGATCCTGGGATGTAACTGTTTACAAAGAACTATGCCACTTTCCTTGGTTCTAAGAAAAGCAAAACTCTTAGTTGTCAGCAACTCCACCAAACGGGTTCACAAACAAAATGCAACTGCAATAATATACTTGATTTATTCTAAATTGAGAGAAACCTCAAGTTGATTTTTATGACACAGGTCTAGCAGGACAAGTGGTTTCTTCCATGTGTTTTTATGTACTTCTAGTAAATTTTTGGAGGAAAACCTTTCAAAAACTATAGACTAAGTATTCAGGCAAGGTGTTGAATATGAAGTTTCAAAGTACCAAAGGAAGGAAGTAAAAAATCTGTATTCAAGTTCATACTTTTCTCCTTCCTGGAGCTAGAAAGGTTGAATCAGCAGCTCCCCCCCATTTATAATAGTGCAAGAAAAACCTTTTAAGAATTCTGTAATTGTCTTTATTTTTGTGAGTGTATAGGTGTCAGCCAAAAGTGTCTCTGGATTATTTACAATCATGAATGCAGAATGGGAAAAACAGTAGAAATTCTACTAGTTGCCCAATTGGTGGATGTTCTACATAACTGATTTCTAAATACTTGGCAATGACTATTCACCAAGGCTTGCATATTTTTGCTTCCCCACCCCCAATACATTCCTCACATTGTCTGTGCAATACCTGAACAGCTTGTGACTAACCTTTGAACACCTCTGTTCAAACTTCTTACTTTATCAGTTTTAACTGTGCCCCTCAAACTTGCCCAAAACAGGGAGAGGCAGGAGCTATTAGAACTGTTCACTGAAAGACAGCAATTTAAAGAAACTTTACAATGAAATTCTATCTTAGTCCAACAGTTTCAATGATTGTGAAAAAAACACCTAAAAAAAAAAGTTCAGCAATTTCACACAGTGGAAAACAGCCCAGGGCACAAGAAAACTAAAACCAAACAGTTTGCCGTCAGTGCTGTAGACTGTGTTCAGTAAAAACAAAAGATCAAACAAGTTCTGTAATCATTATATAAAGCACATTTGCTATGGCATGTGAAGAAAACATACTTCCTTCCTAATACTAATTAACATTAGAGAGTTGTGGGCTGAAATGCGGGATAAAAATAGCTGGTTAAACTAATCACTCAGCAAGATGTAAATGTTACATATAAAGTATACCTAACGGGTTGGAATATTTATCCCAGAAGTAAAGAAAGCTTTCACTACTCATGAATTATAAAAGTTTCTCTTCCTGCCTCACTGCAACAATGTATGGACTCTGCAAGTATGTGATGGCTCTTCATAGCATGTCTACAGTTTTCCTTATTTATAAGTATTAAAAAATTTCAGCCAGCTCTGCACAACAGAGAATGGAATCCTCAGATCTACCTTTTCTTCTCTGAAATTATTTCTGCTTTCATATGTGCTCCATCCTTCCACAAATTAATCCTGGCAAGTGTTATCCTTCTTGCCCCCCCAGCTATTCCTTCGCCTTTCCCCATCCCATGGTTTCCCCACTGTTCAATGGTTCCTCATGGATAGAAGCCAGCACTGAATGGAAGGTGTTGAATGACTGGCATGATACAGAGCAGACCACCAGAGTCTCCAAACTATTCCTAAGCAAAAACTATATTAAAAAGTTCAGAAAGCCAAATGTTATTGAAATAATATTTCAATAGTTTCCTAGCAACAACATTTCAGATGTTTCCCAGTAATTTCCCCTAGCGGGAATTCCAGGTAGGATAACAACTGGAGAAAATGTGTTGAAATGTGCAGTGCTGAAGCATTGCACAGTTGAAAAATCAACACAATCCTGTCTGTTCAGAGAGGTAGCATATATCCATTCTCCATGATCTTTAAGCACCTGTCAAGCTCTGTGCCTAATACAGATACCAAGGAAATATGTCCTTGAGTAACAACAGTGTTCTGCAGGACTCAGTTGACATTTATCAGTGGACCACATGAAGACATCTCTGAGATCACAGCCCCTCTCATCCCATATTTGGCTGCTCTGGGCTGGATTGAGGGGTGCTGATTTATCCAGTAGAAAACTAGTCACCACAAGATGCACTTGACGCCAGTTACACCCAGGCTATGTGAAGACAAGGCTGTCTGTTGGGTACTAGGCTAATGAAAACAAAAATGGTGGGGTTTTCCTTCCTCAGCCAGGGGAAATAAAACACTCCTTTGAGCAGCTCCTGTAATCCTAGTCAGATCCCAAACTCAAGCTACCTGGCACACCAATCTCCTGCTGTAAGTGTCACAGGAGTACAATTTCAGTCTGTAACAACTAAATAAATGAAAACAGCCCATAGGAAACAGAGTATGACCCAAGACATCATGTTCTCTGTGTCCTCTTCCAGGACTCTGTCAGCAGATATTTTAGACCAAGGAAGCAGATGAGTAGGAGCTCTGATGGCAAATCTTCAGAAGCAGAGGCTTAACCTGACAGAAAGGGAAAACTCTTCAGTAGCGTTGTTTTAAGATTACTGTAAACTGACAAGGTAATTCAATGTGGTTATGTAAACTGAGTCACAAGGCTCCTAGGCCAACCAATCTACCCCCATCACCACCTCCCCCCCACCCCACCTTGCAAAGCAAAACCAAAATGACTGAAATTTAAAAATCAGTTAGGCATAACAAGTCCAAAACCTCCCCTAAGACAAATTTATTCCACTGAAAATGGAACTGTTTGGGGCAACACAAACACCACTTCTGCTCCATCTTAAAACATGATTCATACCACTAAGTGCTTTGTTTCCCTCTTGTAGCATGTAATGTTTGGACTTCTTAAAAGGGTCATATTGAATTAGCAGGTTCACCTTGAAACCACACAGTGGAACAAAAAGCTGTGTGCCAAATGGCACTCCAGAGGGGACCAGCCTGCACAAATGCAATTCTCCCGTGCTCAGCAAGAAGAAGAACAAGTGTTGTGACAACCTTTAAATGCTCAGATACAAACCACAGATCTTCTCCCCAGTTCCTTTCAGCTTGCAGTAGAGCATCCAAAATGTGCAGGCTGCATTATGAGCACCAGGCAGGAGAGCCCGCAGGGAAGCACTGGGGGAGCTGCATATCTAACCACAGACATACTGCAAGGATCAGCTACCAGAGACTGGTTATATGGCTGTCACAGCTCATTGGATTTCTTTGTCTTTATCCACTATAAGCATTTAAAAGACAGCCCTGTGTTCCCATGTCTAAAAGTATTTGATAAAGCTCATATATCTTCTAAAGGGAAGGGAGCAAGAAACAAAGTCAAAAGCCTAACTTAAAATAACCTTAAATAGTTTTCTTCAGAGGAGTTGAGAACAGATTGTGGAGAGAGTGACAGTGGTGCTAACATATTATAAGGATTTAGTTTACACATGTGACCTATTTGGTGCATTGTCTCAGTCATGTAATGCACGGGGAGCTGGAAGTGTAACAGCAGATAAAAGATATGGCTTACACTGCTGAAAAATGTGAGCCATTTCAGCCTCTCTTGTACAGCCATGAATAGCTCATTTGCAGAGGGAAGATTGTTCCAGCAAAAGGAACCTAATCCAGAAAGTTCCTCTGAGGAGGAATTTTTTCCAAACTCTAATGCGGAGCATCACTTATGCAGAGTCCCTCAATAAACATTCTGTAAAACCACTTGGCTCTCTTCTAGGGCTTGAGATTAATTTAGTGAGCCTCAACACTGATTTCTGAGACCAAAGCCAGGCAGGTCCTCAGTAGCTTCACACTTCACAGCAGGAACACCCAAGATTACCCAAATACAGCATTTGCTGCATCTCACAGAATAAAGAATAAATTAGAAGCAGAATTCCAATATGGAAGCAGGGTGACTCAAAGGGGGCCTGACCATCTATTCTGTGATGCAAGCAGATATACAGGATGATTATTTCTGGGTTTTGTGTGTGTGTACTTGTGTAAAACATGTAGGTGCTTTAACAAGCATCTTCTTCACCCAAGGTTGATCATGTTGACGATAAATGTCACAGAAACTTCAAAAGTCCTATCATGGTCCATGATTAAAAGAACAAGTAGTGCAATAAGATTTTTATCAACAGAGTCTGTTTCTAATGTCATCTCTCCATGTTCTCCAGTGCTACACTTCCCTTATTCTCTTCGGATCAGCTGAGACAACTCTGCAGCACCTCCCTGCAGGAGGGATGAGGTTGCCCTGCATTGAGAGCCCTGTACTCCCCAGGGAGATTTCCAGAGCTGTCTGCTCAGAGCAGAGCAAAGCATCGACACAGTGTGAAACAGCAAACAAGTTCTCACTTGGGAATCCATGAGGGGAGATCTCAGGTGCTGCCTTTGCTTCAGAACAAAAAAATAAAGGGAGTGGTATTATTTGCTTTATGCCAGTAGCTAACTCATCCCCTGTGCAAGGAGCAGTACAAACATGTAGAGCAGAGCCCTTGTCCCTAGGAGTTTGTGATCCAAGAAAAAATGCAAGGGACAGCAGTGTGGCCCAGGAAAACCAGGACAGAGAAGCAAATTCAGGCAAAGCTGCTCAGCCCACTTGGCACTGTTCACAGGGCACCCACAGCCTGACCACTCACACAGTTATGACAGAGAGGGAGCAATTTTCAATGCAGTAAGATGGGAAGGTTTAAAGAAAGAGAAGATAGATTTGTAGCTTTTGAGGGAAATCCTCCTTAGTCCAGCTAGTCCTCACTCCACAACTATTTCTCCCTTTCTGTCCTTCCACCTTATTTTGCCCTTAATCTCGCTGTGCATTTTTCCTCCCAGCTCAAAGAGCAAACTCACAAGGGAGCCAGATGTGCTGAACGTATGGCTATAAAGAGGCAATCTGCATAACAACAAGAACCATGTGAAATAATCTCATTTTTCCCATCTTGCTTCTATTTTTTTCCAAGTGGAAAGAAATAAAATATAGACCTAGTTCATGGTTTGTTCTTTTCAAAGCAGTTCCATTTTCTTTCATTCCTTCCTCCACCTTTCAGGGTTTGGATATAATATATGGCTATACAAATACTTCCCATCCACATACATGCATGCATTACTGCTCTGCAGCTATATTGCAAAGACCCTTTCTCTCCATATGATATCATCAGAAGTGAAAGACAAGTGCCCCCTATGGTCAAGTAAATAATCTATTGTTCAAATTGTAATTATACCATATAAATGGAGTCCCATTAGTTCTCCTGTGAGCACAGTGTAAGCTCAAAGAACTCAGTAGCAGCAGTTTTGAGGAGAGAGAATCATGAATGGAGAAAAAAAGAAAATTATTGGTCTGTTAAATGTAAAGAAAGATGATTCACTTTGGATCTGTGTTGTCAGAAGCAGATAGGAGATGATGAATACATAAATAAGGTTCTTGGTCAGTATACTGGGATACACAAAATATGTATCTAAATACATATCTTAACCTAGACCACACATTCCTCTAAAGAACTGGTATTTTCTCTCATTATATAACGACTGTGGTTTACCAGCTTCCTACAATCAAAGACCCAAAACTGGAAGCAAAGGGAATCTCCGCAGAGAAGAGTTTCACACAGGGGATGCCATCTTCCCAGCCGTGTTGACTGTGAGGAGAGGAAAGTGGCTCAAGAAGCAGAACAAATATTAAAGCTTAAGTTCAGGTGCTCTGAGTGGTCTCTGGAAGACCTTCTCTCTTTGCCAATTAGGGAGACTGGATTTTGCAAGTACCTTGCAACCATGACCGTGGACTGTTAAGCACTGAGCACCTATAAAATTCTGGCCTCAGCTGTGGGTGCTGAAGACTTCGAAATGCAGCCAAAGAAAATATGGTCTGCTGGATCTGACCCAAAGCCAGTTGAATCAAGCTTTGGACTGGCTTTAAGAATTTTTGTTAGAAGATGTAAGAAACTGGACCTTCCCCTTGTGCTATGCACCATGCAAACATACCCTGAGAGAGAGCCAGCAGTGCAAGGAGCCAGCAGGCTGAGGAGGGATGGAGAGGGAGCTGTGGTCACAGCATGTTGGTTGCAGGGCCATGAACAGGAGACACTATTTATTTAAAAAGCAATTAAACATTAGACTTTAGTGCCTCTGATAATTTTGCTGTTACCAATGTGTTGCTTCTACATCCAGCCTACTTCATTCTGTTCATTGTTCAGAACAGACCACCATCGAAGTTGTCATTTTAAAATATTCTCCACTGTGATTAAACAGCTTCTGCAGTCAAGTAGTTCTATCTTCTATCAAAGTTCGTAAATCACAGTATTTTAAAAAGATGCAAAAAGCAAATAATCTGGTATATAATAGTTATTTGATTTCTTACATATGTGCAGGAAAAATAAGCACATTAGATCTCTAGCCTTTAATTAAAAAATAGTTGGGGGAAGGGAGTAATGTCTTAATAAGTAACATCTGACCAAAAAGTATTTAGTAAATCATACCCTAAGTGTGGCAAAAAACTGTGAGATTTACTGCAAGTAAATCATTATTGCTATCTGAGCCTGAATAGCTTCCATCTGATTTCTGTATGGAAATACACTCCGTGGAAGCACAGCCTTGAACTTCAAAGGACATGCAGGATGCTACTAATTTCTGTATCTGACAGCGTGATGCAATGTTTGGATTTGCATCTCTGCACTTCAAAGTGTGGCACTCTCTAGATAAGGTCTCCGTTTATTTTGACATGGATTCGAGGAAGTGAACAAGAAAGCAGCACCCAAAACAGGCAGTAACTCCCCCTGCTCCAGCTCCCCCTCCCAAAAAAAAACCGGGGGGGGGAAAAACCCCACACAACAAAAAAACCCCTGCTCTGTTTGCTTCTCTCTGAATTCAGAAATGCCCTGGAGACCGAGGATTACAGAGGAAGAGTACAAGCCATGGTTGTGGTACTTCAAGTAATCTCCAGTGTCCAAAACACAGTGTCAACATATGGTACTCAAATGCAGATTTGGAACATCTTTAAAGTAATATTGAATCTGACTAATGGGTGACATGCAGACCGAGCTGCCCTTTTTTCTTTATTATTTCATACTGAGGTTGTCAAAATTTCAAGTAGGGTGTCTAGATGCTACTGCACCTTTATTCTGTGAATTACACAGAATTTCATCTAAAAAATACCACCAAGATGAATTCTGATAGTCCTCTTTACTTTTTGTCAACCAAGAAAAACTGGGATCCCAGAGGATAATGACATAAAAGCTTTTGCCCTAATGACCCTACAATGACATTTAAAAATTCACCTTGTGTATGTGAACAATGTCTCTCGCATTGCAGATCTAAAGAAAACTCAAAGTGCTGGGATATGACCACACCTGCAATACAAATCTTACCCATTCCTTCAAAATACATGAACAAATCTCCTGTAACTATAGCTCCTAGACCTGTTCTCACTTCCCTTGTATAAAACATCGGTGTTTTTCAAACAGCTGCTGACCTGTAGCATATATACAACTGTTATAATTATTTATTTATAATTAATTAAGCACTGATCATGTTCAGCAAAAACATTCAGGAGAAAAAAAAGAATTCTTACAAATCTGACACAACAGGGGTGTTGGGGGCTAAAGGGCAAAAACCAGCAATCTGAAAATCCAGAAGGAAATTGCTGACATTTTAAAGCCTTGCATAATGCAGGTTCAAACAGCTGCACCTGAAGTTACATTATGTAAGATACCACTGTCACTAAGGTTTGTAATTGTGGAGTAATTACCAAGTACCCCATACCCTAGGTATATACTGTCCTTATAATTTAGTTTGCATAATATGCCACTACATGAAAAGGATTGTCTTTGTATTTAATTATCTTTGATTTTTTTTTTCTTTTTTTTAAGGAAAAAAGAAAAAAAATATCAAAGCTAACAGGACTCAGAAGATTTGTGTAATAAACATCATATGCAGATTTTTATTTCCCAATTCAGCTGGAGATCAATGAAGTATTTTGAAGTTTGATTAAGGCAGTTAAGCCTCTCAAAAGTTCCTGTTTCAACATTAAAAATAAGTTGTGTGGTACTGTTGTATTAATTTTTTTTAAAAGGAATAGCAAGTTTCATTTGCTCAATTAAAAGACCAAAAATCAAATACTGTTCAAAGAAAGAATTCAGAATTAGAATGCTACTCCTTACTCATTATGGTTAGTTATCATTTGCTTGGTGCAACATTTACACATAGTCCCAAATCCCTTGGTCCTTCCTTAGGCAAAAAAGGTCAGCAGGAGTTTTGACTATGTCCTTCAGGATTTGGCCCATATTGAATTAGAAACCTATATAATTCCAAACATTTTCTCTGTTATATAGAATTCTTGCATAGTTAAGCAACTTCGTGTTTAGAACGAATCTCAGAGCTTAAATGCAACTCGCATCTGGATCGTAGATTGTGCTTTATATTATACAATCTGCAGTTACTGGAAATGTTTGTATCCTTTACTGAGAAAGAATGATTCATTTCATAGAAATTTTCATCTGCTATTAATCTTCCAGGATATAGTTAGTGTTCTGATATTTTCAGATATTGTTTTATGGAGGGATTTAAAGTAGCTCTCCCTTGGCAGCCTGCAAGATTACTCAGTGATTATAAGCAACTCAATACTGTATGACAGCATTTCCATGCAAGGGACTTACAATCATGTTTCATTAATTCGGCTTGAATGAAGCCTCATTTCAGGCCTTGAGGAGCTTAAGATTTATGTGAAATTAATAACATAACAGATGTCTTCACAATTTGGTTCCTCTGAAAAAAACTGATTACTTTGAAAACTTCAATGCTTTAAAATGCAGACTGAGGGAGTTTTTACTCTAGGGTAAAGAGTTATTCATTTATATCAACTGAATCTCGGAACTAAGTGGAATTTAAATGTCAGATTTATATTAAATAGTCATATTCACCATTATTATATGTAATAAACAAAGGCCTATTACTTTCATTAATAAGCGGTGTTGGACATTTAAACTAAAGCTTAGAGAGATAAAGTCAGCACCTTTGCTAAGCAGTAGGAGTGAGACACAAGGGAGGTAAAAGAAGAATATCCAGGAAGCCCTGGGTTTTTTGTCTTTGTTTCTGATAATTTAATCATCTTTTCCTCATAGGAAAACAAAATGCATCTGTGCTCACACAAAACTCCCCACTTTATAAGAGTTGAAGCTGTCTCTTGTGGATCCACACGCCTAAGGCCAAATGCCTTCTTTCTTTCACAGGACACTTTAAACGCTGGCTTCTCTTCTCTTTTCTTTTTTTTTTTCCCCCATTTTTTCAAAAATTCAATTCTTTTATCTAGGCTTCAGCCACACTAGGTGCCTTGCAAGCTGAATTTTAACGCATGCATGAGCAAGGGGTTTATCTTTAAGGAAACTGTCTATGTGATTACTTCTCCAAGTCCAAAAAAAAAAATAAAATAAAATAATTGAAATAAAAATTATCTCTAAGCTTTGCTTTTTGATCCGATATGCTGAAGGGCACGGGGAACAATGCATTTTTGATTCACACACTCAAGTACAGCTGATAGGACAGTCACTGCGATGGCTCGATATGCAAATGCGTTACATTAAGGGTTGAAAAATTGACACAGTGCAGGATATTACAGCTAAGACACTATCAGCAAAATCATAACAATTAGCTGTTTGATTGCTGCAGACACGGTTCATGCACCAGGCTCACATTTATAATGAGGTATCCCTGATCCCTTTCTTGTCTCGCCCCACCCTCAGCACCATGTCCACATTGATACGATGCCTCGCCAAGAGGTAAGGGCTCCGAGATAAAGACGAAATATCAAAAGCATTAGTATAAATTACAATTGTACATTATTAGCTATTTAATTACATGAGATATCAGAGTGGAGCTTGCTGATTTCATGCTTATGTTAAAAGTTACCATGGCAGTCTTTCTCCCCTGCGAGACGGCATCAGGAATTATTGCTAGCACATGCTAAAACAGACAAAGCAATGTATTCTCGCCACATTCTCTCCCTGTCTAAGTTTAATACCAAGGAATTCCTTAGGCATAAAAAAAAAAAAAAAAAAGCACATGTCTGGCATGGGGCTGTGAACCAGATCTGAATTTGGAGATAAAGTCAGCATCCTAGGCCTAAGGCGGGCGGCTGCTGTGCTGACTGCGGAGGTGACTTGTTCTGCTCTCCATGAGGGACACCCGGTTTCCCGTGCACCAGCACCCCCCTCCTCGCCCACACCCCCCCGAGGGATGGCATTAGCTGTGCCTCCAAAAACAGCTACTTATCAGCTCCTCTGGAGGGAGGAAGAAGCAGTGGGTGGCAGAAGGTTGTTGCAAGGAGGGGGGATGGAGTGAGGAAGGGGGGGTAGGGGGAAGGAAGAGGACCAAAAAAGAAGGAAACATTAATAAGGATGAAAGAAAAGGGGGGGAACTGTACTCTACCCAAACATGCATGAAGACAAAGGCCTGATCAAGCAGCACACTTATTCACATGCCACTGATTTCTCCTTATTTACAAATATGCAAGACAATACCTAAATATACCCATGAGTGTACCAGAGAGACAGAAACTGATATTGAGTGGTTATTTTTGGTGTGTTGCCTCTTTTTAAAGGAGGGAAATCAGCATTTTACAATAAACATCTAAAAAATTCCTCCATGATGAGATGTAACAAATTCTGGAGTTACACATGGAGTTTTTTCCTCCAAATTCCCCAGCTGGCACCATCCCCAGTGCCTGTGTGCCACAGCTATGCAAAGCCATCTTCAAAGGTGCTGGGATCCCCCTAATCAGGCAACAGGGAGCCATGTCGGCATGACTGGATCGGAAAGGCTTGAATTTAATGCAAGGCTTTCACTTCTCTTTGGTCTTCTGCTTGAGGTCTCTGTGGACTGTGTTTGGTTAACAAGGACAGGCACTGACAGATGTTGTCATGCACCATGGAAGAAATCTTTCTGCTCAGAGAAGATAGACTTAAAGCCAAATGAGCAATATAAATTGAATCAATTAATGAATCACAGAGAGCTGGGATGGCAAAGGCTCTCTTTAGCCCCGTGCCAATGAAGTGTTCTCACCCATGACATACAGGCCCTTTTCTGGCTGAAGCATGCTGAAGCACACCAAAAACCTCATTCAGAAAGGAATCTCTCACCACTAAGCTGTGGATAAATGGACCTGAAGATCCAGGTTTCATTTTACCTCATCTGTTTGTCAAAGGTTCATAGACCATTAGGTTGGAAAGAGAAAGTAACATAAACCTTATCACTTATTATGTTCAACATTGGAATGGTATGACCTCAGGTACCAGAGCCTTTATCAGTGAAAAGAAAGGATAGAAGGGCTTGAAGCTGTTGCTGGGATCAATCTGGTCCCAAAGAGGTTTGGATGATCTTTATTTAAAAGTCTTACCCTTACAGTGTGGCTCTAACAGGTAAAAGTACAGAACATTCTGAAGAAAATCCTGAAAAAGGATGGGAAGGGATGAAAAGATGAGAAAGCCTGAATAAAGCAGTTTCCCATTTTTTATCCCACTCTAAAGTATATAAAAAAAAATAATAAAATCCATGCACTTTAATACACTTTGCATTAAAATGGTCTAATTTGAAGGGTTTTTTTGACATCTTCCCATCTTTGAGCACATCCATCAATAGCCCCAGCGACTGAGCACTGTTCCTCTGCTTGATTCTCCTTTACTTTATCTACAGATTTCAAGTTATCACTGTCTGGTGATGCTGATACCAAACATACAAATACCTCATAACTTCTCTGAAAAGTTTCGCCTTTTTATCAAGCTCCTCTAAATTAAAACATTTATCACAATAGAACAATAAAATCAGTGTTTTAGAGAAGCTGGCTTTCAATAAAAAATAGAGCAGCAGAATACCTGGGAGTTAGGGTAATTCAGCAGCAAGCCAAAATTTTCTGGAAGTGGCAAAAGCCTCTAATGTGGGGAATTCAAAAATAAGCTGTAAACCCCTTTGCTGCCCACCTCCTGCAATCCAATCTCCATGCTAATGTGAGAGCGACCCAGGAACTGTTATTCTTACACCAGGAAAGTTCAGAGGTCTCCAATTTTCCCCCTCTGTTTGATGCTGGGCCAGGAAAAGTCGAAATTTTGAAAAGTTGAGTGAGCAGATAATCTTCGATTCCATGTTCAACTGCAACACTTCATTTACACCATGAGATTTATGTTTAAACAATGACATATTTTCTTCTAATTCTTTTGCCCAAACTAAAATTTCTGTATTAAAATCTTGCTAGTGTAAAAGAAATGGAATACTAAAGGCCCTTTTTCCTTTTTTCTCCAAAACCCTTATCAAGACCAACACCTTCCCCCCAAGGTTGAGGGCTTGCTGAATCAGCATTTTGACCGGTTGGAATATTCCCTTTTTGTCACACACATCTGCTCTCACTTGTTTGGAGATGGCTATTGAGATATGGAGGATCACTGCTTCCACTGACATTCCCATGAGAGCAACCTTTTGGACTTGGCCTACTATACAGAAACACTTTCTTATGAGAGGAAAGGCCAAAAAGAATAATAATAAAAGTGGATATCAGCATTTAGCCTTCCTTTGTAGCATGTCTGTGCTTCTCACCCAAGCTGCTTCACTTGGCAGCAGTGGCCAGGGCAACTGTCCTGACACCCGTGCACCTCACCCTGGTACTTCCCCCCTTCCTAGCTATGGGTCTCCACTGACACTGTGCTGAGTTACACATTTGAGTTGCCTTAATTTAGTTCTGGAGAGGTATTCACACTGCTTGATGATGCTCACAAGCAGGTTTACAACCTGGTGTTACTCAAAATCTTCAAAACTCCAGAGTTAGTAAAGTGCTGTTAAAGTGCATCTGTCAGCCCTTTGACAGAGAGTCCTGTTTCTGAGTCCAAAATGGGAAAAATAATATTCTCTCTCTTGGCTTGCTGGAGTCCCCAGATAATACTACTAAGATGCCAACTCTTCTATTTAAAAGGAAAAATATTCACAGCTATATTAGTAGTGCAGTTAAATAGATAAGAATTCATTTAGATCAATATTATCAGGGGAACAATGTCCTTTCAGCTCCAACAACTTTTATGTAAAAAAAAATTTAAAAAAAGAACAAACCAGCAACCAACCACCCTAGCCTACTGTAAATGGAGCCAAGCGATTTCTTCATATAATGCCTGTTATATTCACTTTAAGAGGAAAAGTAAATGAAGACTATAATAGGAAAAACAAAAACAGACAGATCTAACTGTACAATAAATACAGAATGTGCCCTATTTAATCTGCTTACAGTGAAATCCACTGAGCAAAATTATAATTTGATATGGCTCAGCTTAGCCAATAGAAACTCATAAAATGTCTTAACATCATAATACATTGTACAAAAGAATCAGTAAGTACCATAAAACATATGGGAATATGGGTCTGTATTCATCCATTACTCTTTGCCAGTGTAGCATATTAAAATGGTTTCTATTTAAGTGCAGAGATCCCTGAAGTATACTACAGTCTTAATTAAAATGTCAATAAAATGCAAAAGTGCATGGGGGACCTTATCTGATTTTTTAATTTTTTTTTTTTTGTTAACTCTTTCAGAGAGTTATTTCTTAATAGCTTCATTACACTACTGAGGTTTGGAGCAATTAAAAATAAACAGAACTAAGCCATTTTTAATAATTAGCTGCAGTCTGAGTATGATCTCAGATCCTTTCTCTCTAGCACAATTCCCTGCAGGAGTAGCTGGCAGGTTAACTCAAGACTGGAAAAGTAGGTCCTTATCAGAGGCCAGGAGTATGGCCCTGCCAAAGTACAATGCTTTGGGTATTCTCATTCCAAAACTTGATTTTCTTAAGTAGCTTTTAAAAAAGGGAGGGAGATTGTTTTGTGACTCTTTTTCTGAGATCAGAGACCTTGGCCAGGTAAGAACCTGTCTGGTTTTCAGTGACACTTAAAGGGAACAGCATTTACTATGCATGGGGGACACTGACCTGTGAGACAGATTGTCCCTCTGAAGTTCTTGCCCTGACTTTCCATGGGACATCAAAGTCACCATAAATTAAATAAAAATCAGAGCCTGCCAAGAAATTATTATCTACTTGCTTTTTCTTTTCTTTCAGTGAATTTGAAATTACTGTCGAAAAACCCCTTTTTACAAAACAAAACAAGATAAATCACAGTGTTTTTCCAAAACTTGAAACAAAGCTCAGTTATAAGGAAAAGAGATGATTCCCATCCTTGTTTTTTGTGATATTGGAAGGATGAAAATGGAATAAGTAAGTTTTTCTCTTTTCTCCTCTTCCATTCTCCCAACCTCTTGTACCAGAAGAAATATTTTTGAAGATAAACCCATTTTCCACACTGCAATATTTCTCTATAATCTGCATTCCCTTGAGGAAAGAAGGGAAGTATCTTTGCCTATTGCTAGCAAGATCAAACCCTTGCCAAAAATCGTGATATTGGGAGCAATCCTGGAGTGCTGGCAGCACTGCTGGAGGCACTGGTGTGGGTGGCTGATTCAGAGCAGGAGAGTTTCCTGAGAGAGGTGAGGTTGGGCTGAGGCTGATTCTGCTTATACACACTGTGGAGAGCACTCTGAAGTCAGTGCCTAAAAACCCTGAAGGATCAGAGCCTCTGTTCTTCACTCTTGTACCACATGCAGGCAGTACATCCCTCTGGTCACAGCAGCTCATGTGTTAGATGGGATCGACAGTGACCTTCCTGCTACCAGGGTAACACGGAATCTGGTTTTGGAATCTGCTCTTAGTGGCCAGATACATAACGTGCCTATATTTTTTGAAGGCTAGAGAAGCAGAGAAATGAAAAAAACAGAAGTAAATAAGAGAAGAAAAATTTACCAGATCAACATGCCTTCAGATTGCAGTGGGATCTGTTTCTCTTTCTACTTCATCCCCCTCTGCATCCACTTTACATTAAGTGACAAGCAGTTGGCAGGTTTTGCAAATATATTGACAATAGTAGACATATGATACAGCTGTGAAGATTTGTCTTACCAGGGTTTCAGCTGGTTTCTACTAACTAACAGCCAACAGCCAGATTTTGGGGGTTATGACCTCTAGTTATTTGAAAGAAGCTTGGGGGAGGAGGCAGGCAACACATTTTATGCACTAGGCTGCTGTTCCTAAAATATTTTTAGGACTTACATAAAACTGACCCTATTTAATGATTCTCAAAAAAAAAAAAATGTTTGGAAAGGACATATCTGGTGAACAGAACTGGGACATTTAAACAGTCATGGGGCCCTGTCTTGTACAGTGCTGAGCAAGCTCTTCCTGCAGAATGCCAAATATTCTCACCTCCTGGGGGTTATATGGAAGTTGAAGGTATTTAGCCCAGTCTATTGTATTCCCTTCGGTGAGGATACTCCACACTGTGTTTCTCAGTCCTTCCAACAGTTTTTTTCTTCTAAAGCTGAAATAATAAAGGATTTGGACTTCTAACAGCAGAGCAACTCTCCCGTCAACCCCATACGCACTACGTGGGTTTCTTACAGACATACTATCTTCTGTAATCCTGAAGATCTCATGTAACACTGCTAAATGCATCACCTCCATGTGATGTCACTGCAACAGTTTGGGAGGGGAAGGAAGAACTGCAGTTCTAGGATGGACCAGTGACATCAGTCAAACTCTGACCCCACTTGAGCTTAAATGAATAATCAATAGAATTATCATTGTCAGACATATAAAGCACATGGATATTGCATCACAACTTGACTAAGTTACTCCTGTCAAGTGTAAAAGTAACAGAACACTTGAAAAATATAGTAACTGTCAAACAAATAACCTCAAAATACTCCATTAAAACACTGAATTAGGCTCAGTAGAGCTCACTAACCAATTTAGCTCCCCCGGTGAAATGGGCAGACTACCAGAAAACCCTCTCCACTAGCTACTCTGAATATAAAGACAGAGGAAATCCTTCTAACAGCTTTAGCTTCTGTTCCCTGATGAATTATGTGCTCAGGTAAATGGAAAATCTATCTTTTTTTGTCCCTGTTATACATGGGGGTTTAGTTATTTTCTGCTATCTGTTGCCACACACTGTCCAGGTGAGCAGAGGTGACAGTTTGGCAGGAAAGCAAGGGAAAGACCTCTCACTGGAAGGCACAGAGCAAATTACAGGCATTCCTTGGCAGGGTGAGAACCACCACAGCCTTGGCAATGAAGCCCTGAATGCCAGCAGGTGTAGGTGGTTTGGGCATGAGGAAATGCAGAGAGAATACAGATCTCTGAATTAAGTGACTGATGTCACAGGAGACCCCCCCTGGATAGCAGCTCCTGGAGATGGGAGTTTCAAGGCCCTGTTGGTGGGGGCTTTGGAAAGGGGAATTGGCAGCTTGTAGAGTTGGCCACAGTGTTATATGACTTGAATAACAACACACCCATATATTCATCAGAAAGAACTTCCCTGGGACACTCTGGTTTTTAGAAGACAAGGGAGGAACTAAAAACTGACAAATGGAAAAAGGAGGAATCTCTGTGTTGTTCTCTAAAGCAGCCAATTCCTTTTTCCTTGTTAATGCCAGGAATTTTATTATTACTAGAGGACACACTACAACAACTACAAATTTTCAATTGAATTAGACTTCAGGAGACTGCTCTATGATAACATATGTATATGATTGGTTTCTAATGTTGTAGTTAATTATAAAAATAACTTGCCTGCAGCTATCACATACACATCTATATTTAAATAAGTCTGTTTTGGCTTACCAAGAAGTGGGTTAGCAAAGAAAAAATTGCTGTTATTTAATGTTTATTAATGAAATAATAAGCTAAAACCAGTGTTCTTGCATCTTTACTCTAAATACATGGCAGTCAAAAACATCACAACTGCTATGTACAAAACATTATTCAGGAATGGCTTATGTGCAGTAAGTTTATATCCTATTCATATCTGAATTAACATTCATCTGTAGGCAAGTGAATCAGAGACTTGTGTTGAAGTCTCACAAGTGTCTTCTCTTCAAATCACAAAATAAATGGGGACAGTCCTGACATAGAGGAACCTGCCATTAACATCACACAGTTTGATGCTAATTCTGTCTTGAACGAAATCCATAACAAATACCCTGCAGTATTTTCTTGCTGTATGAAACACTGTCAACATTCAGATGCTTCCAAAGTTATACTGCAGGGGAAACTGCAAGATTTATTGAAGGAAAACACTAAATTAATCCTCATTTCCCCTGTCATTCTCCACTCCCCCGAATCAAAGTGCAAAGTCTCGAACTTAAGGTCATTGACTCCTCCACCTCCTTGCAACCTTTAATAGAAGAGAGAGCTATAGACATATTTTCTTCACCTAGCAATAATATTCCATCCTCTCTGTGCAGCATAAACTGTGTTTCTTTCCAGCAGGACACACACATTTCAGAATATCCTTCCACTTCCTACTCTCAAGGAGTGACCTCCCCTGCCCAACACCATTGCTGGGGTAAGAGGAGCTCCCTGACCTACCCTTCTTACATCAGGATGATACTCGAGCTTGGGGAAATGGAAATTACATTTGGGATGCTAGAAAACTGCTAACTTCTCCTATACTGTGCCTTCTCAGGTGTAGCAATTATTTCTTGCACTGTATCTCAACAGCAGTTTAGAAATTTTGCACTGATCAAATCTGGGGAAGGGATATTTGCACAGACAAACACTTGCCAAGACACACAGCTGCAGAAAAAGTTTTCACACACTAACTGGAAAATATGTGACATGTTCTGTGGCCATATCAGATTTTTAGTAGACTTTGATTTGAAAGGTAGCATCTGTAAGTCAAACACCTCCATTTGTTAAGAAAACAGATGCATTTGTTTCCCAGCAAAAATAAGGAAAACATTGTCAAGTTCAGAGGCAGAAAAAAAACCTAACATTGAAAGCATTTTACCAGAGTGGAATTTTAACATTTTAGACTGCATCAAAAGGTATGAAGTGCCTTGATATGCCCTTGATTTTTCTCCAATACTCAAATAAATAATTGACAATTTCCCCAGCAGAGTATGGGATGCTCAGGAAAAATGTGTGTGAATTTCAGATTAAAACCACAAATATTTCTTTATCTATCAGAGCTGTTTCGGGGAGATAAGTGTATTCTTTCTTTGGTAGAACCTTTATGATGCCCCCAAGGATGACTCATACCCTGGTCTCTGATGCATGAAAGTTGAAGCCTCAAAGTCCTACTGAAGTCAATGGGTCTCAGCTCTGGTATGAATTGTATCAACCTAAGCAGCCATGAGAGAAACTGTGACACCTTTTTTTGACTTGAAATACTTCACGTGTGCTGTAATCTACTGTAGAGCACTACAAGTCTAGCTTTCCATCAGAATATTTAGCAAAAGATTTGTCAAGTGTTTTTGATTGTTTTGACAATCTCAGCCTTTCCGAGACAAGAGTTTACATTGCATGACTGAATAGCTCAGTATCTTCATAAGCCCAAAACAGTAATAAAAGATCAAGCCGTGATGTGGACAGAGAGGAAATAGGAAATGGTGCACCAGCAATAAAAATACAGAAGAGTGCCTGTTCTCAGGAACAGAATCCTGCAAGATGCTGAATGAAGACACTGGGAATATTACTGGGATTTGTGACCATCCTGTGAAGCCAGAGAATGCTCAGCTGCTTTCAGAATGAAATCAAGTGACTGGCAACTGCTCAGAGAGTAGTGAAGGTGGGAATTGCATTTCATTTCATATGCCTTACTTGCATCCCTTCAGTGTTAAAATTATGATCTTCTGGGGTTTTTTCTAAGGCAAATCACAAAGGTAACAGAAAAAAAGAAAAAAAAAACCCAAGAAACAAAAAACAGAGCTGGGTAAGAAAATCCCTGAGCAACAGAAGCAAGTCCCAGCTAGTGCTGTTTATGTTATTAGTGCAAAAGAAAGAGATACTGTAAAACTCTTTGCTTCTCCCCATCAAGAGGAAAGATTGTGTTGTACAAAGAGCAGCTACAGACTGTAGTCAGTGGGGCCACTTGGGTACATTCATCTCCAAGTTCCAAAGTCTTTCTTTTACTTAGGAAAGTTTTCCACCCATATGAACATGCACACAGAACATTTTCCAACATAAATGTAAAACTGCTGACATACATTTAAATAATCTTTCTCATAATAACCTGTACACGTCAGCAGGGACGCTCTCCAGTTTTGTAAGTGTCATTTGAAATAAATATTTGTATTTAAATTCTATTGTGTTACCATATATCCTTAAGCAGATTGGCAAACTCCAAAATATTTACATATATTTGAGACATCACTAAATGTGTTTGGGGTGGTGGGTGGGGAAGGCACATCTGCAATCCATTTTCTGAAGTATGAAGTCTTACATTTTTGTTGTTGAGAAAAAAAAAAAAGATGGCTTCAACAGATATAGGCATCTCCTCCATCCTCAGGGTTTGCTAATGGATATCAATTGTGCAGCTCCTGGGATGTGCAAGAGTTATTTGTTCTGTACTTTCTGAAAAATGCAGTTCTTCATTGATTTTTTTTTTTTTTTTGGTAACTAAAGATTAAGCAGCACAAAGCAGACTACTAAGAAAATATTTCCAATACATTTCTCCTGTGAGAAAGATCCTCCCTATATCTCTCCAAGAAGCCAAAGCAGGTTTTCAGAATTTGGAAGGGAAAAAAAACAAACCAAACATACAGGAAGACAAATCAAGAAAAACGTGATCAAAAGAGGTGTAGAGAGATATGGCACTATCATAGAGAAGATATAAATAAGGAGAAATTTGATCCCCTCTTTATAATATTCATATGGTACTTAACAAGTCAAAGCTCACTGTGCATTTGTAAGGCCAGAGCCAAGCACTGGTTCACCTGTAATTCTGTTTGCAGAGATTGGAATAAACAAGCACAGACATACAGGTGAAATACAGAGCTATATCCTTTCTAACCCCTGCTGACACACTCTAATCACCAATTGCTCATACCCTCACGCATTTTTTTAAAGTTTTACAAACACCTGATTCTGCAGCCATCACTTACACCTCACTTATTCTTCAATCACATCCTTCGTGATAGGAACAGCTACTCAGGGAGTTCATGACTCTACTCAGAAGACAGCAGGTCACAGGCCCTGGCTGCACATGAGACATTCAGTGTCTACACTGAACACACTGCGGGATCTTTGTGATATGGCTGTCAAATTTACCTGATGCTGTGTGCTCTAGGAATAAAGCCTAATCTTAAACCTCTTAGATAAGGACCGTGTTTCTTTGCCATGTGTTTTCAGCTATAAAAATTAAGAACAATCTGATCACCTGCATAATATTTCACATTCAAATATGAAAGAGAGGACATGGATCATTAGTCATTCATCACCCTACTTTCTCCTGAGTCTTGAAAATATAGCATCAATAAAATACAAGAAATTGTGATTCTCTCATTGAAAGCAAAGTTGACAGCCTCCCCCATTTGCTACACCTGCACCATGGCAAAGGCAGACAGGCACAGTTTCTGCTTGCTTCTCCCATATCTGAAGACTGGGTAGAAAGAAGAGTCCAAACAGCACGAGGCTGTACATCTTAATAATTGCTTTTCAGCTAAATCTAAAAATGGCATATTAACAACTATTTTCAGTAATGGCAACAGTATATTTTAATGACACTATTTCAGCTTGTGAAATTAAGTGGACAGATTAGTGACAGAGAAATATCCATTCTTTTAGAGTGCTAATTAAGAACTTCCCTCATCTGGGATGTGCACATATCTACAGCTAGAAGTTCTCCCAAGAAATGCAGTCACAGGTGGTCCAGCTCACTAAGGGAAAACCCACCCCCACAGCCAGGTACATTTGCTGTAACATGCCCTACAGATGTTCAGCACAATTGGCAGCCCTTCACATCCCTCTCCACTGTGACAGAGTCCTTCTGAATTTGTATTACACAGCTGGCAAAGAATCTTTGACTGACAGGAGATATTTCTCTTCCACAGAGCTCAAGAATATCTCCTGTAATGGTTGCTCAGGTTGGTGAAAAATACTCTTTGAGCACTTGATCAAATGTGATTACATCCTCCACCATTTTCAAGCAACAGATTTTACTTTTACTTGTGCTGCACAGTGAAGGTTTCCTAATTCATGTCATTAGGATACAAACCAAAGACTGTATAGTGAACACACAAGCAAGCTGTCCCTAAATGACCTTGATTTTCAGCCACTTAATTTTGGTTGCAGGTCAATGCATTAATTTGGGATGCTCCATTGATCATTACACATTGCCCCTGAATTATTTATTTACTGCACTTGACTGCTGTCTACTCTCTCTCAGGCTTTGAGGGAAGAGTAGCATGTGAGAAGGGCTGGGTGGCTCAGTACACAAGGTTGGGTGATAGACCATGGTTAGAAATTCAGCGTACAGCTAATTTGCCATGTCACTTCACTTTCCCACTTTTGCCTGATATAGCTGTGGAGATTATAAATCCTTTAAGACAAGAACTGTCCTTCAGCAGTTGGGTGTTTCTACTCAACTACTCCTCTACTACTCTACTCTACTGCTGCATCAAAATAAAAAAACCTTACTGATACTTGCTGTAGGTAGGGAAATCGTTCAGCATTATAGGCCATCTTTAGAAATATTGTCTTCATACAGTGGGTCACAGGAGCACCAGCTTCTGCTCTCCTGATACTCACCATTATCAACCCTGTTTCAGCCTTCTCAATCATTTTAAGTACAATGCCCCATCAAGCACTCACCCCTAATAAGACAGTTCCCATTCCTGTTCAAATCTAACTGCCTTTGTAACAAAACCCTACAGTATCGTGTTTATTTCCAAGAAAAAACCTATTTACCTCCACTTGGACTGGTTAAATATGCTTTTTTATTTATCTAAAATTTCCAGTTTCCAGGTAGATTTGACACTTATTCAATCCTCTCTTCCTCAGTTAGTCCTCTACTACCTTCAGGTGGGGAGGATGAATCAGGCTGAAGGGTGTAACCCTACACAGAAGTTCAAGTGTTTGGACAATACTCTCAGGCACGTGGTGGGACTCTTGGGGATGGTCCCTTGCAGGGCCAGGAGTTGGACTTGATGATCTTTGTGGGTCCCTTCCAACTCAGCATATTCTGTGATTCTGTAAAAATACAACTACTACCTTCCTCCAGGCCAACACTAGTTTTCCCCACGTGAATGACTCGTTTTTCACTGCAAATTCCATCTCTGAGTCTTCAGTTTCCAACTGACTTTGGTCCATCCCACAAGCTTTCCCAAGGGTAAGATGACCTGCACACTAAAGTTTAGCTGCACGGCTTCTTGTGTGCTGATGTAATTTGATATCTATGTATGCTGAGGTAAAATGCTGGCCACACCATGCTCATTAAAATGAGTCCTATAAATTGCATTCTGCTTCTCTCCCAGAGTATGGGTGTGCAGTACAGGCCCTGGATGTGTCCTGGCAGCTTATCCCACCTTGTCATCCTCAAGGAAGAAGCTGGCATATAATGGCCAGGTAAAGTCCTATGATGGTGGCATTCTGAGGCAAATGAGAAGGGAAGGACTTGCAGGTCTTAGGAAACATCAGCAATCCTCAGCTCTTGTGCAAGTCCTGCAGATAAGGGCTCCTCTTGGCTGCTGCCTGCTCGTGAACACAGTGCTCACAGGCAGCAGTGCAGCCAGCTCAGGCCTGAAGAGCAGAACACAACTTCTGCAAGTCCTCAGCAGAAAGGAATTCAGATGTGCTTGCACAACAACAAACCCTCTGGGGACAGGAGGTAGGGCTTCAAGAGGCTATTTACCAACCCACCAGTGATTTGATCCTCTGAGGGTCCCAGCTGCCTCGTCTGGCCAACAGAAATATATTGTTACCTTCTCTATACTTCTCACATAAGGTCTTGGCAGAAGAAATTATGCTTATTATTCAACACACACAAATCTCAAGGATCACATACTGGTCACCTACAGCTGCACCACTGGGGTAGTGGCAGAAGCAGGAGGACACACTGGGAGAGATGACCATTCAATGATCATCCTTCCAGCTCCTGCACTGGAGCAGCAGGGATCTGACCTACTGACTTTAAAACTGAGATTTTAAAGCCTGAGCTTCTGCTTTGGAGAAATAATAGTGTGGTTGTGACAATAATGGCAAGAAATACATCAGGTTCTTGGGTATCTTATTAATGAGAAACATTAAGCTGAGTAAGTGATACACTTTGGCTTTTATTGAACCAACATCCACAAATAAATATACTTGTTCCCATGAATAGAGATTCATTCTTCACTTGAACGAGTCTATAATTTAATCCATTGTTACGCCCTAACCAGAGCCAATATTTAACATCTTTTCTAATCAAGCTCTAATTTAATATTTTAAATTTCTTTTCAATTAGTTGAAATCCTTTCATTTTTTTCTTTTATGAAGGAAAGTTCTCCTTTTTTGCCTATGATTGAGTTTGATGTGGCTTTGTTTGAGCCCTCTTAAGATATATAGTACACATTTTTATTCTTCTTATCTAAGTTTCCAGGGCTTGATCAATAGTAGAGTATATTTTTCTATCCAAGAACTAACCAAATTTATTCAACAGATTATACATTAATTTTACCATTAGAACATAATATGAGCAGATAATCCACAAAAATGCTTCAGATTTTTTGAAAGTGAATTTAATTATAACTAGTAATGTGTATTTGAGAATTATAATTATGAAAAGTCATGTTCTATAAATCTGAAATGACAGATTATATTTCAAAGCCTTATTGCAGAGGAATTAGAGTACCGATTTATTAGTTGTAAATGTCTGATTATTGCAGTTTTGCTAAAAAACATGATCACAGCATATTCTAGCGGGATTTAACATGTTTAATCCTTCCAAAAAGAATCATATTTTGAACAGAAAGCAGGGCTGTGTTAATTTGTTTATGAGACAGATTTAGACAACTAATCTTTGTCTTATGATCCCTGAACATAATTTCTGTAATAATTTAAAAATACTTTACATACTTGTATTTTTCCAGCTGCAGACTACAACTGATCATGAATTTACATTCTATAAGCACCACAATTATCACACAGCTTTAGGAATGGTACTTCCCATTATTTCCCTGCTATTGAGGGGTCACCCTGTACACAGGGAGCCTGAATCACCTCTGCTAAGGATTTATCCAGTCACGTGGAAAAAGTTATGGAGGGCAACCATGATGTTGGGCATCTTTCTTCTGTTCCCCACACAAGAACCACAACTTCCCAGAAACTCCAAAAGTGTCAACCAAACTTACTGTGCTGACATTGACTGAAAACAAAGCTCTCTGTTTCATTAACCAAACATCCTGGGGTATGGTACAGGGTGGGTTTCCCTCAAATCCCTCAGTGTTACATTTTCTCTTGATATTCCTTCAAGGGAAAGATGAGCTATGTTTTATAAATAATACTGAGATTTCTGTATCTGTCAAGTAATAAGGTTTCAAATGAGGATATTTACAGATCTAGAATAACTTGCTACTAAACTATTTGACATATTTGAAAAATCTTCATACTGGACTTAATTTTTATCTGCACCATTGTAAGAACGTGTTTCTTCTCATCATACAGCTGAGCAGGGGCAATCAACTGTTGCTCCAGATGCCCGTTATCTGGATTTTTATTAGGAAATAGAATTAATCTCAAGATAAATTTGCTTAGATTTCTTTAAATAAAGAACCCCTCTGGTGCTTATTTCCTGGCCAGTGATACCATGTCAGTTTGGGCACAACCTCACTCATTTGTGGGGGTGATGCAGCAGAAGTCCCTTGGACTGGCTGAGTTGGGCAAAGGTTTACATTCCCCAGGGCAGAAACTGCTCTCTGAAGGGCACAGCCCTCCCTGGGCTCCCTGAGACTCCCACCACCCATCCACATGCATCCCTGTGATCTGGAGAGGTGGGAAACAGATCTTGGGACCACATTTAACATGGATTGACGTATTTTATTTCCTTTCTCAGGCATTTCCAAATGCCTACTCAAAAACAAAGGCAATCTAAGTGTTGTACGAGCCTACAAATAGTCTGAATTCTTCTACTTTCTGTAAAGGGAAAACACATTGCTGCTGTGATGATACCAGGCTCCTACAGGCTTTAAATATGCCTTGCTGGTATAGAGGCATAATCAGAGCAACAAAAAGGAAACAGACTTTATTCAGTAAGAACTGTAAGATCCCATTACAGCCCTGCCATTCAGTTGTCTATCAGGTGGCAGTACATGGCAGATATTTGCTGCTACATAGTTTCTAAAAATAGATGAATAAATAAAAAAAAAAATCCGATGACAGCCTGAACTTCAAAAAACCCCGTCTCACTTTACATCAAGTATAGTCTGGCAGCACTTGGCAATCATTGATTTTGCTCATTTATCACAGGTGCTGCAAACTGAACTGCCAGTGGAGTAAGCTGATAGCAGCCTACAAGCAATCCAGCATGGTTTTTTACAACAATATTGCAATATTTCACCAGTCAGCTGTTTCCAGTGAAAAATCAGAAGCAGCAGACTACTTGCTCAAGACCAAAACACATGAATATTCCTGGAAGTCTTTTCTACAGCAGCTTTCACAGCTTGCATTGCTTATCTCCAGTGAGGGACCATTTGTTTCAGTACTACAGAGTTAGTTGAGGTGGACTGCAATGTTTAGACCTTGCCATTAAGTACAAGCCTTCCTGACAACAAACAATTCT
This sequence comes from Manacus vitellinus, assembly GCF_001715985.3. Taxonomy (NCBI): domain Eukaryota; kingdom Metazoa; phylum Chordata; class Aves; order Passeriformes; family Pipridae; genus Manacus; species Manacus vitellinus. The sequence goes on from NW_021938838.1 coordinate 13,699,643, forward strand.
CCTACCAGCTTTATAGATCATTGTAGCTAATGAAGAAAAGCCTCTTGTTTATAGAAGAGAATAAAATATCCACCTCTACAAAGTACAGGGCTTGACAACTTGATTTCTCTAACATATACTCACCATGCACACAGGGTACTTCATTTGAGCTGTAATCAGGTCTGGCCCGTCCCTGAGAGGGTTAACAAATATGTTTTCAACAGACTTGTCTGTCACCCCTCATGACTGAATGTGAAGAGGAGATTGAAGAAACTCAGGTTGCAACAGTTTGACTGAGCCCAGCAGGACCCCTCAAGGAGCAAGATGCTCTCCAGGGAGGATTGCAAACTTCAGTTCACACATCTCACGTGGATTTCCTTAAAAAGTGTTAACTGTACCCTTCACTGAAAGATTAAGATATGCAATAAAAAAAATATTTGCTGGTCTTTCACTAAGTTCCTTTTTGTTTTTCTATGTATATATTTAACCAGGGAGTGGAACAGAAAAACCTTCATCCTTCTCTTAGAGACCAGCATAGATCACCCTTCACGCTCAGCAGAGAAACTTTTTGGGTTCTCCAGTACAGAATAAACCCGAGAGCCAGACTTTTTTTTTTTTTATGAAAAAGGCCTTTTGATATCCTTTAGCAAAGACAAAGGATATACACACACATGTCAGCCAACATAACCCAGAAAAACCCACCTGAGAAACTGGGCAAATGTGTTGGCCCATGCTGAGCTCCATGAGGCTATGGTTACATTCCTGATTTAAAGCTGGCTCAGGTGTGTCTACATGAACTACAGGCCTGCATGACTGTGCAGCCACATCCAAAGAAAAACAGTGAATTCTTTGGGAGTTGTCAGTCCAACTCCTTGCTAAGTCGAGAGGTTTGCTAACAAAGAAAAAGAAGTTTAGAAAGTCTTACAGATCTACTTTTCTGGCAGGTTTAAGGCAAGTGCTCACCTAACTTCATTCAGAATCTGACCTTTTCTCATGCTGAGTTTTTAAATAATTGGTACATTGTGAAGCTAGCAAAAATGTAGTAAGTTGACTTTAACAAGAACTGTATATGATCCATATATTATATTCAGCATCTCTTAGAGAAATAATGGGATGTAAAAGCTGTTACAGTTTTTCTCAGTCCATGCAATTGGGTTATTCTGCTTCTCTTCAGAGAATCCAAATGCATGCATGGTAGGCCAAATTGCTCCCTGGGGTTGTTTTATTTGCTTGAAGGGACAAACTTGGCCAGGAATATCTTAGGACAGACTCCAAGTACTCTAATTCTGCTTGCATTATGTTCCATTTGCTCATTTCTGTGTTTTCAGTATTCATTTCATCTTTCTCCAGCTCCTTTTTCCAGCTCAGCAGTTCTTACACTGAGCTGCTCAGCATTTTGCCGTGGTACAAATATCCATCCCTTGATATCTTTACACAAGTCAATGACTGAAAGAAGCAGCACGATACAGTTTCATCCCCTCCCCAAGGGAATGCAAACAACTAAAGCTGGTTTTGTGTGGGGAGAGATAGAGGCTAAGGCAGAAGGGATCTTAGGGGTGCCTTTTCCAGCCTTCTCCTTTTCCTAAATAAGCACCAGTCTAGTACAAATTCTGGATGCTTTGTTGCCTTTTTTTATTCTACCCTTACCAGACACACACACATTTCCCCACCACCAGGCTGAAGAAATATTTGTTGGCAGCATTTTTACAGCCATACTACCCCCACTTTGGGAGCCCACAAGTATATTTGCTGTATTATGGTTTACTCCAGATAAGACAGAGGACAGTCCTGTGGGACAGCTTGACAGCTTGTGCAAATCACCGTAGTTCAACTGAAATTAGTGGCCCTCTCACATTTTACACCTGGTGGGGGCCAGACACCCAGCAAGTTACTGTAAGAATTTCCTGAGGAGCAGCGTGCAGCTTTCACACAGGCCTTAGATTTTGGAGATTGTTTTAATGGATCGAGAGAACAGACCACAATTTCAATACACTTGAAGGTACATCTGAGTGTTACCCAGGCTGGCATGGGGAAGACACATCCTGATCGGGTAGCTGGCATGAACTTACACAGTTATCATAGGCTTGGTGTGCAAGCATTTAGGGGAAACCATCTGTATCCCCTGTGCTTACTGTAACTATCAAAGACCACTGGGGAGCACAGAGGACTGGAGAAACTGATATAAAGAGGAAAAGACATTCTTTTCTAGGAATTGTCTAATAATAAAGATACCACATTACTGGAAATCTAGTATATCTGCCAGGGAATGCCTCCTTTCTCTCCCCAACACTTTTGAGCAAAACCAGGCTTGTCAGTGTGGCTAAATCCAAGCAATGCCTTTAGACATGTTGAGCATCCTAGTTCAAGAGTGGGTTTGATTACTTGCTATATAATAAATTATCCAAAAGCAACCTTTGAAGACATACAACCTCTAACACTTTAAAATTAAGACTAAATTCAATTTAGAAAAATTGTAAAACAGTTTCCCTGAAATTAATCTTAAATGAAGTTTCTTGCTTGGCCTCTCTCTCACTGCAGATAATCAATCTCGACACGGCTGTGTGAGAAACAGAGGCTACTGAAAGAGAAGTGAAATTAAAGAGAGGAGCTAGACCAGCAAGATGAAAAAAAGCTATCTAATTATCAGCATTTTATTAAAAACAATTAACTAATATTCAATTAGTTGCTGTCCCTGAAGCAAAGTGACAGTTAGGAAAACAGAAAACGAACCTTGACAAGGTGTTAATTTTCTAATAAATGGGAGATGAGGGGAATCATTTATTGGTGGTTTACCCCTGGTCAGAGCCTTGGGGCAACTCACCCAGCATGAGGCAATGGGACTGGCTGGTTGCCAACATTAACTGTACTTATTACATTCATCCCATGCAGAACACATCCATCTCCTGCTCTGCCTTGACATCCCATTTATTCCGAGATTCATTTGTCATGTCCCCAATCACCAAAATGAATAGAAACTTTCCAGCATGATGGATTGTGGTTCTAATTAGGACTAAAGAAAAGATCCACACTCAAGTAGAGCCCTTTTTCTTTTACTTCTTCTCCTAATAAAATAGTATTCCTAGCCAACTTTGTGACTAATGTCCTTTCGTGGTGGTTGTCCACTGTAGGTCACCCAGCCAAAAAGAAACAGGAGTCTTTCCAGAATGGATTTTTTCTCCCCTAACAACTACACAAATTATTATAGAAAAAAGTCCAGACACACTGAAAACCATGCACACAGTGTGTTGATGTGCAGCAGATGTCTAGAATACCAAACTTTGGACGATGTTTGTCCCTTGTTTGTCCCAGAATTTTCTTTAACACAATGCAGATAAAGAGAAACACTCAGAATGACAAAAAAGCTATAATTTGCCTGTCAACTATTAAAATTGTTGATAAATAAATCTAATTTTTTTAACCAAGTTAAATTTTTTGTCAGGATTTTAAAGTAATGGCACTAAGCAAAGTGCCACTATTTGAAACTCTAAACTAAGCCTAACATACAATTTGGTTGTGTTATCTGTCCTGATCAGTACACATATGGAAACACACATATGTCCTGACACAACAGAGACATTTTAAAGAAACCTCTGAGGTATTTCTCATTTTTCTCATATATGGGTACTTTCAGTAATTATGTCTTTAATATGATAAAAATGAAATTCCTTTTCATAACAAACTTCACATATTTTGTTAGGGATAACAGCTAGTTGTAAGTAAATAAAAAAGGGTAATGCCACAAGCAGAGGACCTTAACAAATAAAGAGATTTATATTTACTGAAAAATCACCCATTTTAAGCTGCATTTAAAAGTCAGAAGGAAACAGACTACAGTTACAAAAGAATTCAGGAATTCATAGATACACAAAGAATACTCCAAATCATTTAAATAGGCTGATGACTATTTAAAAACCTCAAGAAGGGTGTACATTTACTTACTACATGACAGATGAAGGTATTAAATACCAAAAATCTGATACAAAATTTCTCATATTTTGGAAAATGAACATCCTGTTCGATTTACTACCTGTACTGCCTTCTCATAGCAGAACATGAGACTTGTGTCAGAAACAGTGGAAACAATTTACGAGGAATCCGTTTTAATAGGAACTAATTTGAATTAGAGCTATTTTTGGACAGGGAAAAGAACAATTTCCTAACTTTCTCAAAATAAAATATTTTGAATTATCCTTAAATTTAACCTAGCATTCTCTGCAAAGTTTAAATAAACTAGATGTCAAAAGAAATTTCAGTGCAATAAAGCATAAAGATGGCTTGATGGCAGAGCCCAAATTTATCTTGCAGAGCTCACCATGGGAGCATTAGGACCTGTGCTAAGTCCAGTATCTCACAGCCTTGTCCAGAAGTGCAATGCCCATGCAAACACACCCAGCCAAACAAGCACAGAGCACACAGTAACCCCAACCCCATCACTGCAGGGAGAGTTGGGCAACTGCTGTTTGTAACCACAGTCTGCACTTGATTCTGCTGACCCAGGCTCTCCTCCCGTGGCATTTACTGCAACCAAAACATAGATCTACCTCTCTTTTCTCTCTTGAGTATTGACCCTTATCTCGAAGCAAGGACAACTACCCTGGTGTGTTGGACATATTGTGTTATTTTGGGCCATAAAAGCCCCACAGTGCTTGAAGATACACACTAAGTGTGTATACCTGGAAGAACAGCTAGTGAGTTTGCTATGGAAACTGTTCATCTGGTGGGAAGGGAAACAAGTAGTTACATTATTGTTTGTTCTCATTTAATAGCAAACTAGCTATAAACTTGGTTAGATGCTTTTAAAATGCCTACTCTGAATGCATATGCTCCTATAAACACATAGCAAAGGAGATTGGTAAATTTTGCCAAAAGCCCACTAATTTAAGTGATAGTTTCAACAACATTTGGATTATTTTCCATGCTTGCTTGAGCCTATACTAGTACTGAACTGTTTCCCCTTGAAGTACCTTCCTAAATCAGGATTTTACACTTTCTATTTTTTTCTCATTCATGAACATGTGATGGATTTAAGACAATAATCCAGTATGTATTGAGCTGCTGAATCTTTCCATACAGCCCTGAAGTGCTCCCAGAGAAAACAAAGAAGTCAAACTTGAAACAGTTCTCAAATACAAAATATAGTCATAGAATCATTTAGACTCATGATTTAAGATCATTGAGTCCAACTGTTAATCTAACACTGCCAAGTTCACCACCAATCCATGTCCCCAAGTGCCACGTTACATTGAAGAATTTTATCCAGATAGAACAGGAAAATATCTTCATAGGCCATTGATCTGACTCATCCTATGTCACACTTTCTTCCATATCAGTGTATCCAGGCATGTCATACTCCCACTCATTGCACTAAGATAAAATAAAGTAAGCCCACATGCAGCAGGCCTGCCTCCCCCACACACCCTCCTTCCCCCCCAAAAAGGTCAGGTGGTTCTGGAAATAATATAAAAGTGCCTATCCATTGCAAAAGGCATTTGGGCCTTGATGGCTCCTGTACTGGCTCTAGCAAGTTTCCAAAGATGTACCCTTCAGTATATTCTCCTGCATAATTTAAATGAGCACTATAAATTGTCATTTAAATTGCATGAGAATCTGAGATAAGGTTGGCAGAAGATCCAGAAAGAGCCCTTGAGTGTCAGATTAACACAGCAGGCAAGAGACAAAACCAGGCATTTTCTTTTCTTTTTGACTATAAATCTTTCAGAGAGAAACTCAAAGCTTCTCTAATTCCTGACCTTTCATTTCAATGAAGAACATGCAATCTGCAATCTCCTGCTATAATTGATCAGTGTTTAAAATGAACAAACTGTAGATTAATAGAATATACTCAGACCAGAAAAGCAGGATCTTGAAGAGCACTCTTCGAAGCAGATCCTTCGCTTCCACAAAAATGGATAATTTAATCTTTGTCATTGGCCTGTCTCTGTCAAAGAGAACAATGGATAGTCTATTCGCAATTGATGACTATATAGAAATTAATATTAGTAAAAGGTGTCCATTTAGTGTCTCACCTTCTGTGCTAAAGGTGACATCCATGATGGATGCATCCCAAGACAATGGATTTATCTTTAAAATGGAGTAATTACACAGTGGATGCATGGGTGACATAATGACATTGTGGTTTTATATTAATAAAAGAAAGAAATATTCCTTCTGAAAAAAAGAAAAAAATATGACTAACATGGTCATTTATGAGATTTTGGCAGCTACTTTGTAACTGCAAAAAGCACTGTTGAATTGTTCAGTTATAAATTAAAGTCCTACAAAGTTTAAGCAGTTTATGTGACAAACCCTAGTTAACAAAATTTAAGGTGCTGATGGGATCCTAAATCTCCCACCTTTATATGGGAGCCTTTAAACTGGGGGCCCTTAAGCTGGGGGCCCCAAGTTACAGAAACAAGAGGTAAAGTAAATGAGATCTGAGGGCAGGAATAAAGGAATGTAACTTTACTTCCAGCTCAACCACTGCTCCCTTGGGGGCAGTTCATTTACCCAATGAACTGTTGGGTAAATGAACACCTCAGTGCTGCCCCTGCTCCCCTGTGGAACCCAGCCTTCCTCAGGGAAACGTTTGCAAAATTACTGGCCTCTGCAGGAACTGCAGAAACCAGTTTAGCACAGTTAGACTACAAAAACAGGCCTCAGGTTGCCAATTCAATGTCCCATCGGTATCAAACAGCATCTGTTCACGGGGTTTTTGTTACTGTGTCGGGCTATTGCTTGGCAGAATGACACCTACTGGGTGAGGTGTGGGTTTTGGGGTTTTTCTTCCTCCCTCTCTAAAAACTGCGCAATTTCAGCCATTACTAAAAGTTTCTGATGTTTTGTGAGGCCCATGTCACTGCTTTCTGAAAACTCACCACAGAATTCAAAATGCATTGTCTCACATAGAAAATTTGAAATTACCTTGTTTTGAAGTTTTTTTTGAACTAAAACCCGGTCTTTCTTTACATTGGCCCTATAAATTGAATAATTTGACCTAAATAATGTCCCCAACTTTATCCTCAAGAATAAACAGCAAACTGAAACTAAAATCCCATTGTTTGTTTAGTCCCCAGTAATCTCCGGGCCTTCAAGAAGTTTAAAAAGCAATCTTTGACAGCTGTTTTCACCATTGGAATCATCTAGAATCAGGATTTAGTGGGGAGGTTTTATTTTATATACATATATAAAAATATTCTCAATTTTAGTATGTTAAAAAACCTTAAATAACTAAAAGCACTGTTAGGACAGATTATAAATTTGTTGAAATTTATTATTTATTTAAAAGGTTGTAAATGTTGACATTATGCTAATAAAGAAGCTAAAATTTACCCTCCATAACTTTGTTGAGGTTTCGGTAAGAATTAATAACAAACTTTACATGCCAAAATCATACAATTGTGAAGGATAAGGAATAATATAAGGTTTCTTTTTAATCATATATCATGCTCGGATCAGTCTTCATTCATAATCTGAACTGTGAGAGTTCAGGAATGGATAGTAGTACACAAACAAAAAATCAAATTAAGTTTTCATTGTAAGGTACAGCAGAAAGAAAACATCCTGTTCCTTATCACATGAAACCCCTACACTTTGTGCCTGCCAGTCAAACTGATTGATACTCCTTAATAAACTGCTGTTCAGTGACAAAAGTTTCCCTGCATAGTCAGTCTTTGCAGCAAACTTCTGAAACTGTTTTCTCTGGAGAGCTTCCATTCCCTGTTCCTAAATTCTATTAAAAAGGCAGATAAAAACATTAAGTACTTTCCAACTTCTTTTTTTCTATTACTCCACAGCTACAACTGTCACAGGGATAATCAGGCAGTGAGATGGGAGTGGACCATGAAAAACTGCATTATGATGTAGTCCAATGTTTGAAGGCACGTGAAGTTTAAATTTAAGAAAAGAACAAATACTGGCTTTGAGTTTGAATATTCAACACCAGTTCTCTTTTTAATTTGAATTAATTTGCTGATCCGTGCTTCATATACTTTCCTTTCAAGGCTGACTGTTAATTTAGTAAAGGACACATCTTCAACTGCTTGAAGAGGAAACATTTCCAGTAGCACTTCGACCTTCAGCCCCCTCTTCCCAGGTCATCAGGCTGGGAGCTAATGACTAAACCAGAGTTTTCTGACTTGGTAGGCAGAGGGTTTTTCTTGCAGGTTTTTCCTGAAATGCATTTCAGGAAGATAATTATGGAACAAAGCCAAAAGTAGTGATTCGGAGTTTCTCCAAACAGATTTTCACTTTCTTAATGCAAATAAACATTAGTAAAATTTGAAATATTATTTTGGGACATCTCTCCTACTTTCAACTGATTAATTATCTTATTAATGACACTTATTTCAATGCCAAGAAGTGGTTCAGGTCTTGAAAGGAGACAATCACCAATAGTAACTAGGAAGCAATTTGCAAATATAATGCCATTAAGATTATGAAGATTATGAACTACAAAATACACCCAAATAAAATGGCTTGCACAGCTGTAAGCAATAACTAAAAAGGCCATAACAAGGGTAAACAAGAGGCATTGGGTTATTTGAAGGAATATATGAACGTCTTATAAAGTCTTGTTAAAATTATGCTGCTGTTATGAAAATGGTGCATCATGACCCAATGATACAGGAAAAACTGTACCATTAAATGAGAAGAGAGAAACAAAGGGGAAGAAATCACTTTACAGTGGGGAGAAGACTTTTTTGAAGGATCAACCATGGTTGAACTAGTAGAGCTGTAAGAAAAGTGAGAGATGGAATCCAGAACTGCATTATTAGCATCTTTTTTCCCCTCACTCCTCAAGACTCTTCTTGCCCAGAAAATGAAGAATTTTGCTCTGAAACCATATGTATACCAACTCATATGTATTTTCAGAAGCAGCCTCCTTAATGTGAACCCAGAACTGAGAGGTACTTGTGACTACACACAACTGTTTCTTATCTATGAATTTTTATATGCCCAGGGACAAAGGCAAGATTTTAAGATTTAGAAAGTGGAACCAAGGTTAAGGCTGGGATTTTGAGGCCTAAAGAACTTAAGCTTTAAAGTTCTATTGAAGCAAATTGATTCAGTTTAATTCAATTTAATGATAATGTTAAAAGGATCCCACTTAAATTTTTTTTTAATAAACAAAACAAAGTTCTGTTTTATCTGAAATCTATTTTGTCCTCGGACCATAAGGCACCATTTCAATATCAGTCTTTCAGATACTCCTTACTTTTGCACCACGCATTTATCCAAAACCTTGTGTTTGCAGCCTCCAACCATGATTTTATGCTTACTGATATTGTTCATTCTTCCCTGTTAGTCACCTACCAAAAATATGGAAATCACTAGGAGAAAACTGATTGGTTTTTATTTTTATTTAAATGTAATATTCTGGATTTTAATGAATTAGCCTTTTTATTTACATGACTTGTTTAAATGATGTGTTTCTGCAGATGTTTCTGGTACAGTTGGTTGGATGAGAAGTGCCTACAAGACCCTAACTATTGACTACACTTGGACTATAAAATTTATGACTTCCTCACAATGTAAATCAGCTTTGTTTTATTTAAAAAATAAATCCATCAAAAAAGACTGATCTTTAGCTGGGTTTTATTGGATTTTATTCCAGGGTTGACTCTCTTCTCTGAGCCCTGTTATAGAGCCAGGCATGGTGCAGGGGTGCACTTGCCACTGGAGAAGGTCACAGCTCTGGCTTTGCCTTCATGCTCCAAGAGCACTGCAATCCAACTGGACATTTAAGGGCTGAATATTTTGAGGGACCTTCTTAGCACTGGCCAAACACAGACTCCAAACTAAAAGAAATCAATAGTTCTGCTTCTCCAGCTTGGGCAAACTCCTTGTGTGGGGCCAGTGCAGTGCCTTTGACTCTCAGGAGTCTTCTATACTAAGATCACTTCATTTGGAGCTAATGGTCTGGTGTATAAACACTGTTCCCATTCCCAAAGATCTGAAGGTCTTAAGCAGCTACATGTCCAGCCACAGTTGCCAAAGTCACACAAATGGCTCACGCTGCCTCAGCACCTACAAGAGACTGTGGGCTGCACCCACCTCGGCTTCCTGTCACACTCAATCCCCTAGAGCAGCAGAAAGCACTAAACCAAAACAGGACTGATTTACACTCACTTCACCATGTCAAAAATCAACAAAATGATGTTTAATGCTATGAAAACCCAGGCCTGGCTCTTTTTAAAATTCTATTTTCAGCCAAAAAGACAGCCACTGGGAAAAACTCAGTCACTGATGGAGTTCTGCAGTCTCATTTTATTCATTCCCTTCAAAAGTTTTAATAAAGTTGTAGTTATCACAAACATTTGCCCCACAGAGACTTTTCTGCTTTGAAAATCACCAAAGTGCTCCCAGGCTGACTCTTATCCTGGTATTTCATATAAACATACAAAGTGCAATCTGTGACACAGAACCAAGGGTCATTTAGAGGTCTTGTGCCATGTTGAACTAATTATAAAAAAATTGGCAAGAAAGTTAACACACAACAGTTTTATGTATTTCAGATATACTTTCTGCAGAACATTGAGAAAGAGTCCAAATGAAAAAAAAAAATATATGACGTCTATTTTCTAATAGAAAATTTTATTTTCTTAATTTTTCAAGTTTTTGTAACAATTACTTTTTCATCATTATGAATGCAACAAACTTTTGGGTATCTTCTGAACTAAGCAGCACAACCTCCTTATCATGAGCAGATTCCAGTTCCCACTGTACCACCAGTGACAATTTTTAGTTATTCTTTGTGAGCACCCTGGTGGTGAACTGTACCAAACTGAAACCCAACAATTAGATGTTTTATATATGTATGTATAAATATGTAAGAGTGTGTGTGCGTGTGTAATGTTGTGAGCAAATATTTTCAGATGCTAGAAGCTTCAAATGCAAACAAACCACCAAGCCTCTCTCAATAACAGAAAAAGGGGTAATTAGTGTGGCCTAAACATCAGCACTTGAGATTTAATTCATAAGAATAAACATACCCTTGTTCCTCAGTGAAAAAAATAAATTAATATCTTGTACTGGTTTCAGTATAAAGAAGTTAAAAAGAAATTTGTAAGTTAAAGTTCTAGTTAACTGAGAATATAAGACTCTTAAAATAGGTTTGAGCTTTTCAACACAGATATTCATGAAACTCCAAATGCCCTACCAGCTTTGCAGTTGTACAGGATGAAACTAGAAAGTGAACATTGTATGACAGGAGGAAAATAAGGTATTTTGTACAGGACAGATGTTAAGATGCTGGGTTTTTTGGCAGTTCTTTTCTCCTGTGATCATGTTTGCTTTTATACCGAGCACCAGGCAAGCCAGCCTTTCTGAATATTGCCAAAAGCCCCTCTTCGGTTCTACTGCTACATCTGCTATCCAGAACAGTCAGCACCTCAGCAACTATCCATCCAAGTCATAAAAATTCACATATTTCCCATTTTCAATCCCACCAGAACGTACAAGTTACATACAGATGGTTAGAGGAACCCAAGAAATGAGACACCCAGGTCAATAAACCAGACAGCAAACAAACCCCCAGAGAGAAATGTTTCTTTTCACCACTTTCAGAGTAATTTCCCTATCCTTGAATCTTTGGGTTTTAATAGATGTGATTATACACAAACGTGAAGCCAGACATCAACAAGACAATGCTGTGCTCCCCAATAGAGATGAAGAAAGTGATTCTTTTGGTTGCCCATTTATGTCCTGATGTTTTACACCTTTGAACTGAGTCACAACACTACTGATACACAGGTAAAGAGTGTATTAAATTCAGGGTGAAATGATCATGGTAGGAACTCACAGCTGATCAGAGCAGTGATGACCTGTACCCTCCCTTCCAGTTTCCTTCTACACTTAAATCCAGATCAGTGCTTGGATACAGAGCATGAAAGGGATTTATGTACCACTGAAATATAGATGTGATTTGCAAAAAGATCAATGACATCACATGAATACTGATTTCTCTGACAAATAATGCTAGCAGGGGCAATCCAAAAGGGATGATTTAACACACATTATGGCTGAATTTAAACATTTGATGACTGAGCAATCTTTTGGCATGGCATGACCAAAAGGAGTGGATGACAAAAGGAGACAGATCACCTTCCTGCTCCAAAAAGGCTGAAAGGCTACACATCCTTTTTGGCTACTTGTTCAAACTCCATCTTGCTTGCTGCATTTTTGCGAATAATAAAGCATTGCCTGTTCAGCTTTTAGTCCTTACAGCTTCATGACAAGGCCAATTATGAAAGATGCTGTAATAATTCAAATGGACCTTGTAAAGCTTATTCATGTTCACTTTGTTCCTAGCTCTACAGGGTTTTGGTTTACTCAATGGAGACAACTCAAGACAGTATTTGCATTGCACAAAAAGCCCACATCAACTGGTACATTTATGAAATCAGTGAAAATCCTCCTAACACAGAAAACTGAAGCAAGTTGGTTGTTTTCTCAAGACATGCAACTCACTATCCAATCTTCCTTTTTCTACCTGACTGTCTTAGCTTGTGAAACAGGGGTAGGGCAGTCAGAGAAAGAAGAAATAAGCCATGATCATATGTGGGAATGCAACAGGTACAAGTAGACTGAAGGAAACATTCAGCTTTGTAGCATTAGTGGAAAGGAGTTTCATGTTACCTGTTCCTTTCAACTGCCTGTACAGAAACCAGACTACACAGACAAGATAAAGACCCAAGCAGTCAGGGTTTAATGGTAGCTCAGGCACAAAGGAATGCTTTTCAAATATTCATTTTAAAGTCGCAATGGGGAAATGAGATTTTCCCGACGATCCCATGAAAAACCAAAATAGTTTCTCCTTTGAGCAGCAGCTGCCCATCCTTAGGTTTTACTTGCTAATAAAAATACTGAAGGCTTCTTATAACTACCAGTTGCAAGCAAACTAGCACAGTTAACTTTTCAAATATATGTTTGAGACACGGTCTGAATGTTGTTACGGTCAACTCTTATGTTTCCCTTTTCATTTAACTTTGATACAGAATAAAAGACATAAGCATACAAATACAGAAGTATACCATTAAGTCCATAAAATGTTTCGCTCACTTTTGGCTGAGTAACATCATGTGCAAAGCAATAAAAATTGAATTAAGGTAAATTTGAAATGCTCTTTGTTTTTCTGTTGTTTTAATTTCCATTTTTCATGTTTTTTCCAGAGGCTGGTTTTAGCCTATTACACACAATACCTGTCTGTTTCTTGTCCTGTCAATCATTTGGCCATATATTTTACTGTTCATTGATGCTTGCAGATCTTAAGGTTTTGTAATCTGCAGCAAGCAATATGAAATATATTTGTTGATCTAAAAAAAAATAAGCCTTTCATAGACATGTGCTCTAGTTAAATCAGAGATATAAGTATTAAAATTTCTGCTAGCCTTGTGCAGCAGGGTACAGCATGGGAGCTTTTCAAACACTAATGGGAAGCTGGTGGCAAACCCTGCAACCATTACCCTCAGCAGATCAACATTTTTAAACACATCACTTCTTTCTCAGTCATTAGTGTCTTCTTAAAACAACATCATGCTTTGTTTCCTTGATCAAAGCCACAGACTTAGGAGTTTGAAAATAAATTTCACTTTGGTGTGTTCCTTTCAAAACACGTCAGTCTCATAAGCAGGCTAATCTTCAGTGATGTATTATGATGGATTGTGCTTATCCATGCAAATTGTCTAGATAGACAGTTTGCCACTCATTAAAAGGGATTATTCTCCCCCGCACACACCAGCACCACATGTGTGCTCACACACGGGTGAGAGAGATGGGCCTAAGTGCTCACATATGAGTCCTGAGGAAACGCTGCTTTTCCTGGATCAGTCCCAGGGCGTGGAGCAGTGGTTTGGCTGAGGCTTTGGAGACACCTGCCCTTTCCCAGGCACCTCACACCTGGGATCCCCCCAGTGCCCGCCAAGCGCGTTACCACGGGCCACACAGACGTGCTGAGCTGCTCTGGAATGGCACGGTGAGGCTCCAAAGGACCATCCTTGAAACTCATCACGTCTGCAGGACTGTCTCATCCATTTCAACAGCTGCATTTGTAGCACCTTTACACACAGATTGTTATTCAATAGTTAACTGAAGCACTTCTCCCCGTTTTTATGGCACAAACATCTCATTTCTTGACTTCAGCAGTTTTGTTTCAGTGAAGGCATAGTATTATTCTATAACTGCTTCAAGAACTCAGGTGTTTCCTTTCAAACATATTACAGCTCCCACTTAGTTTAAAAAAAAAAAGAAATATCTAAACTACCCATATACCTGCATAGTTTAAAAATTATTGATTTCCTGTTTGTGCCCTTTCTTCTGTTCTGAAATACTCTATATTATGTAAATTAGGGCATAGTTTGATATTCTAGAAAAAGGTAGAATCCTTCATCTGGGGAAGGAAGAACCTATCAGTGAAATTACTAAACACAGCTGATCTCCTGTTAAATCCCTATGCAGTCATATTAGAACAAATACCCGATTAATTATATTCTTGTGTGCTGTGATCCAGAATACTTTATTTATCGCCTTAAACTGCATCTACAGCTAGACATCTAATGAGCAGTAGCTTTTCCCAGTAATACAGATAATCTCTTTGCAGAGAATTAGTTCTTGGAAAGTAGAAATGCACCTTTTTGCAAATTCCATTTTATACTTTCAATTCCCAGGAGAAAGGGGAGTGGATCATAAGGAAGGAAGGGAAGAGGGAAAGACAGATTAAGGATGTTACAGTAATATTCTTTTGTTCAACATCTGCATGCTAGAGAGATTACACAATCTTCAGCAGATCAGCAAAAGAAGATTTGAAGCGACTAGCGTTAAACCTCCTGAGCAACTGAAACACTCGGCCTTCTTCTTTAGCATCCACCCAAACCATTCCAGGTCCACAGCTAAGAAATATTCCATATCCCACCTAGCTGTTCAGATAGCCTTTTTATCTTTTAAAACAAATGAATATCATACACCCGAGACCTTGGAGTAAACATGGTATTAGCAGCACACACTCTCAAACTGATCCAACGTCTGCAGGCAGAAGACAAGGGATCAAGAAAAGTTTTAGGAAGAATAATAGAATTCCACAAAGCCCAGCTAAAACCCTTTTTTTTTTTTTTTTGCATCATAAAACCAGAATACTTAACACAGAAACACAAGTTTCCATGATTCTAATCTGCAAGACAGTCCATCCAGGAAATGAAAAATGAAATCAGTGGAGGAGCCCCAAAGCTTCTGTTTTCCCCTTCCTGTAATGAACATGGAGACAACAAATGTTTTATAGCACCTAAAATAGGAGAGATACAGCTGACACAGCACAAGCATTGTGGAATAACACTGACCAGTAAACATTTATGATGTCAAACCCAATTTTCTATGATACTGATGATGAATCAGATCAACCTGCTGCTGAAATGCTAAGGAACACCAGAGCTCCCATCTTTCCAACACCTGACACTACAGACAGGAGGCTTTAGTTCACACACCAACAGACACATGAATTAATATGGGACATCTCTTCTCTCCATCACATCTGGCATTAATTTGCTTGTTTGTTCCATATTCTGTGTTTACAACAACACAACCGGTCTGGATGGCACAGAGCAACACAAGGAGCTCACAACTCCTAATCCTCTATCGGCTGTAATACCAGCAAGGAAACTTCAAAGGTAGATGGGCTCAGACTGGTGCAATTCCCTTTCCTCCTTGGAGTCTCCTCAGGAGCCCTGCCAGGCTGCAGAGCACAGCATTCCCCCCCCTGCAGAGAGCAATCCATCCCACAGCAAAACACCCAAACATTTCAACAGAAGGATATTTCTACTTATATTATGTAAACAGAGCACAGATTTTTAAAATAGCAGGCAATTGCTGGGATGCAAAAATACAGCACAAGCTTTGTTGCTGACTACATAGCAGGTATTTCTCAGCCTGTGCAAGCTGAAATACAAGAACGCAATGCTGCTGGGAAGTGAAAGGAGATCATCCACTTAACTTCACCTCTTTAGTAAAGCAGAGATAAAAATTCCATTCCAAATGTTCAAAAAAATCACTTTATGATCAGGATAAATCTTTCTCTTGCTTTTGCAGGTATTGACAGCCCCTGACAAAACCACTTGTGGTAGAGCTGGGCATATAGAGGACATGAGCTTATACAGTGCTCACCCACATGCAAAGGACATAAGGACATCAGTGAAGAAAACAGGATTGAGGGGTTTTTTAGG
The DNA here is from genome assembly GCF_001715985.3 of Manacus vitellinus. Classification (NCBI taxonomy): domain Eukaryota; kingdom Metazoa; phylum Chordata; class Aves; order Passeriformes; family Pipridae; genus Manacus; species Manacus vitellinus. The sequence continues at coordinate 13,715,830 of NW_021938838.1, forward strand.
GGCAAAATGGAGTTTCAGGGATGAGCTGCCACAGCTCCAGACAACAGGCAATGCAGTAATCCTGTGCCAGGCTGCTCTGGACCTCCAAGAATCATTCTGCACCCTTCACAGTCTGAGTGCTGCAGCCCCAGCAGCAGGGATGAACATTTTGTGCAGAAATCTCAGTTGCAGCAGGATGAACCCCCATTTATGTATCACTGCAGCAGATCAGGTTGGAATACTTCAGCAGGGTAATGGCCCCACTTTCCTTAAAGTAGACAAAGCCTTGAGCCTCCTAAAAAGCATGCCAGGCATGCCCTAAAGAGAGACAAAATTGATTTTACTACTTGCCTCAGAATCCATTGATGATATTCTTAGGGTATATTAATAAAGTATAATTTGACCAAGAGCAAATTCCCAAAGACTGACCTCATAAATAGCTCTTTTGCAAAATTTTTTGCGACTTTAATATTTGCCACCTAACATTGCACATCCATGAAGAAAAAAAGGTGCTGCTTTGACCTGATGCATAGTAATGTGGTGTGAAGCAATGAGAGTCAATTTGCTGGGCATCACTGAGACATAATGTGGAGGAATTCTATGTCGATTTGCAGAGTGAATCAAAATGCCTAAGCTTTCTCTTTTGTGATATCTGCAAATCGTTGAATAATGTGGTTCACTGACCAAGTGAATTATTTTCAAGGAGTTTGGCACATCTTTAATTACAAGATATGTAAAGATGAAATGGAAACATGCTGTGCATATTTCTTTATGGCTGCTGAACTTTTCTTATGGAAAAGCACCTGGTTTTATTAAACTGTCTCTAGAAGGCATAAAATGTACAAGCTCTAGGTTGACAATATATTTCTCAATGCATATAAGTCAGCAGCTGAGCAGCCTTACAAGGTATGGATCAACCATGTATACATATTGTATCTACACACACAAAGCTATAAATACATAAATATACAAATATGCAGAAAATAGATTTCTTCCTTTTACAAATGTCTTTAAATTTAGGCAGCATACCAAGGGCATTATAATGTTTCTCTTGCAACTGAGGAAGTCCCAAAAAAAAAAAAAAATCACACTGGGCCCTCTTTACTAAACATTTATGTGCCCTTTATGCTTCAAAAATCAGGAATTTGCATGCTGACAATGATTATGTAAATGCCCTGTTTTGAGAATCAGGTCCCAGAGGATTCCTCAGCTGAAAGCAATTCTCCTGTAAAGGTTTCATCATGGTCCAAGTCAGTGGTTCTTGAGACACCATTTTCAGCAATGCAATAAATACTCTGTCAGACACTTGCTGGTTGCTTTCCTCTCAAGCAATGATCCCCTCCTGCTTCATCACAGCCCTCAGCAAAGAGTCTCTGCTGATTTTGGAGGGCTGTGGCACGTGACACAGTCTTAAACCTCCACTCTGAGTAAAATGTTGCAGTCTTGACACAGCTGACCAAAAGTCATAGGTAACCCTGCTTGGAGCAGGAGGTGAGTCTAGATGACTTCCTGAGGCCCCTTTTAAGTCAAATTATCCCATGATCCTACAATCCTTGAACAGCTGAGCCCTCCAGGCTGGGGCAGGCACACTGCAGAAACATATATCCAGTAATGTTCTGGCCTCACCCTGAGCAGCTGGACTGCTGCAATCATTTGACTCAGGGCTGCAAGGTTTTATCTGAAGCGAAGATTCAAAGCATGAATGCCATCAGTGGTGCTGAAGCATGCCTTAAATTTTGTAACAAATATTGTGAAGGAAGTGTGCTTTCTTTGCAACTGTGCTATTAGAGGTGCTGTGCTTGGAAATGCCAAAAACTCACCATCAAGGCTTTATCATAACCCAAATGCTTATAGCAGAAATAGATGGAGACTCAGGGCACTGATGAATTCTGTGTCACTTTGGCAACATGCTCAAATGTGCATTTCCAGAGACTAGTTTTATAGAAAAAAAAGCTGATGTAACAAATGGAGAGAGTTTATATATTTAAGGTATGAAACATGTGTAAATGCATCTCTGAAATTTATCCTACTCCATTAAACATCATAAAAAATAAGGGACATGAGAATTAATTATAAAATTGTAAACTCTTAGGTGTTAATTAGACTGACCTATTATGAAATTTCTTCATTCTTTCAGGTGGCCAAAACTCAGAAGGCAAGTATGGTGCCAGTGCACCTCAGTCCAACTGAGTGAATCCCTGGCTATTTTGGTTTTATACACCTGCAATCCCTGTTCGTGGGAGTACACAATTTAAGTGATGTGTTTCAGTTACTAAAAGCATTTCCCTGTCATCTCCCTCACTTAAAAATAGATATATAAATATTTTTTAAAAAAAACCAAAACAAACTGAAAACCCAAACAAATGCTACTGAAACATCAAACTTCAGTTTTAAAGCGAAATAGAAAGTATAAACAAGCAAATCAAGCTCAGTCAGCTGTTCTGCTTCGGCAACTGTTCTCTCTCTCTCCCCAAACGCCCAGTGCCACAGATAAGAACATAAAGACCCAACCAGGAACCTTAACAGACAACAAGTTCTCACACAGCTTCTGTGGCACCACCTGGAGAACGTGCACACCCAGCTTCTGTCACTGCATGGAACAGCCAGAACAGCACAGATTGTCTGCAAGGAAACAGCTCAGCACTGCCTTGGACCTTCACAGTCTGTTGCTGCTTCACACATCCCCAGGTTTGCCTTCAATCCACATCTTGCCCCAAGTCATCTAAAGGCTATTTCTGTCAAGAACAAAATAAATACAGGGTGTACAGGGACCAGCAGGTTCACAGCTGCCAAGACACACACCAGCCAGCTTTAATATCACTGGGGTTCAGTCACACATGCAGAGAGCTCAGCATAGTTTGATTGCACAGGTATATTCCTACTCTAAATCACATTGTAGTGATTGCAGAGTGCAATTAGGTTAATGCCAGCTCGAATATGCCTGGAGCTGGCATGTGACGATGTTGTGCACAGTGAAGGTATCACACTTTCCAGGAATGCCTCAGCAGCCAAAGATGGACATCCTGCCTGGAGCACTGCTCTTGTCCTGCTGAGAAAGCTTTGGGCTTCAAAGCATGCACTGACCAGCAGAGCACATGTGTTAAGCAATAGAAAATAAATTACAGGCTTTATTTCTCAAGCATATTACACCATCTCTAAAGTGAAGATCCCCAGCATTAGGCGTTGCAGCCAAAGACCCCAGAGGTCGGAGAGCAGCAGGACAGCACAGTGACTGTGTGTTACAAAGACACCTCGTCCCAGAGTAGAGCAGACCCATCCAGTGTGCAGCCCAGCCCCATCCCAGGATGCAAACAAGAACACACCATCTCCTTGTGTGCTTTGATTTCTTTTGGAAAGCAGTTGAGGTACACAGAGGCAGGAAACCACAACACACTCCCAGAGGTGCTGCAGTCTGCGTGGGCAGAGGCCCAAGATCTCAGGGCTTACCCAAAATCCTGCTCTTCCCTCTGCAAAGGCACAACCACATGGGCCTGGTGCTATTTCAGGGAATCCTTTTATTCCACCAGCTGCTACTACTGAGGTCTGAAACTGAAACCCAGTGTGTGATCTCATGGATGAGTGCAAAGCTCACAAGCTCTCACGTCTTAACAGAGGAGAAGAAAGGCTCTGTTTAGTTGTGCCAGAATAAACGAAGTGCAAAGGTAGCCAGGATGCCTCTTGAAGCTGTTTAGTGCTGGCACTCAGTTTGAATCACTCTGAAGAAAAGCTTAAGATTTCCTAGGGAAAGTACTACGCTTCGATGCCTTTAAACTATTTTTGTGCTTCTGTGATCTTGGGCTGCTGTGCACTGCAAGGACATGGATGGGCTGCCCACTTCCTCAGGTTGTTTTCTGCACACAGCAGGCAAGAGGATCTTTCCCCAGAGGGATGTGATGCTTTTCCTACAGCCCAGGCACAACCTGTGAGGAGCAGGAAGGAGCAGGGGCTGAGGGGTTTGCCCTGAGCTATTTCATGGGAGTTTTTCAGAAGAGTCATCTGGAAATGTCACTCTAGCTGTGCTACTGCTGTGTTCATACAGGAAAAGAAAAAAAAACCAGCAACAGTGTGGGACAGGGACCAAGTATTAAGACATATTTAAGGACAGTTTTTCAAAACTGTTGCAACATCAATCTGCCAGGAAACTAAAACAAACCTTTTGGACAAGACTGATTTTCCACATATTAAAGTTCAGATTTATAATAAATAACCAAGTCCCAGTAGAATACAAGCTTGCACCTCTTTATTTAGAAGTTATTCAATGTGTAAGTACATCTTTTAATTTATCTGCATAAAATCTCTGGGTTTGGGTCCTACCAGCTTCGTACTGGACTTGGTGAGACAGCAGTATCACTGCTTTGGAAAAGCTATCAGTAAGCACTAAAATAAGAAAAACTCAAGTCTCTCTCCATGCTCTAGTCCACACACACTTCAGGAATTTCTGTAGGAGATGACACAGCTAATTTCACATAGGAGAACAATAGAGATCCCTCTGTCTCAGCCTCCAGAGTGAACATCAGTAACAGTAAAAACGCATCCTCTCCCCACAAACAAGCAGTGAATGATTCCTGGGCAAAATAAATTCCTTCATCAATAACCATCTGCCAGAGATGCTTCCTTCTTTCTTTCATCCTGTAATTCATTTGCAAAATTAACAGCCCCACATACCTAAGCTCCCAGAAATTAATTGATCCCACTGCCCTGGATAGGAGCCACTTTATTGGATGCTGGCAACGATTACCATTTCATGCATATTATTTCCGTCTGCAGAAGGCTGACGCCAATGCACACATGCAGGCTTATGTGAGACCTTCCACAGGAAAAAAAAATAATTAAAGAAAACAAACCAGAAAAGCTATCACACAATGTAAGACTTGTTGATTTCTTTGCCACCTTTTGTGCTACAGAAAATAAACCATCTACTCGGTCAACATGTGCTCCCAATAAGTTCATCTAATTAATGGCAGACTGCTGAGAAACCAAGAAGCTTTCCTTATCTGCATAGGAAAGAAGCCCAAGTAGCCTTCTGACTTTTAAAGTTCCTTGCAGGAAACTACCTCACCAGGCAGAGATGCAAGCCCTGCTTGTCTTTCAGGAAGAGTAGGACAAAAAGAAAAAAGGTACCACAGTTTCACTTCAAAGTAATGCCAGGAGCCTTAAGAAGGTACATTAAGAGCATTTGTGTGAAAGCAGCATGACACCTTCAGTTCTCTTAAGTGGATTTTCCTCCCAATGTTGATGGTTAACATGGAGTGCAAATAAATAAAAAACCAACCAAACAAAAACACACACACACAAAAATTAATCCAAAGTACTTTTTAGGAGGTTGAAAATATACACATATGACACTGCAGTTTTCAATCAGTCTGCAAATCAGCACAAGTGCCCGCTGACTTCAAAGCTGTTTAAAACCTGTATACTTGTAGATGATGCAAACTGACCAGCAGCATCTGGTACAATAACCTGGAAGTTACACAAATCAGGTATGTACAGGTAGGGTAATCCTGTCCTTATTAACTACACAGAGCTCCTAAGAAAAAAAAAGTAGTACAAGCCATTTAATTAAAATGGTTGTGTCCTATCATCCAGAATGTCAAATTTATAAAGTAAAGATTAAAATCAAATTAATGGAGTCTTATGGCTGATTTGCCTTCCCACAGTTTGTCAGCACAGCTAATAGAGATCTTCTCTCCCTGAAAGAAAATGCATTTTTTCCAGTTCCCACATCTAAATCTTTGGTTCAGAAAACTGTGTCATCAGTGCTGTATGTCTGTGGTGAAGACATTCACTATGGTACCAAGATGTTCCAGGACTGTTTGTTTGTTTAAAGGGAGAGATGCAAGAATTTTGGCATAAAACTATCTTAACATAGATCAGTCACCATCAAATCACCAATCAAAGACTCCTATTTCCTCTGGCTTTCAATGAAAAGAAATCATTAACTCTCCAGATTTACCTATCTCCTAAAATAGTAGAGCTGACAAAACTGGAACTATCATCCTAGAGTGCAGGGAAGTAAAGTAATATTAAAACCAGCTTTCTCTCCACAAGGTAATGCATACAACTTCTTTCAGGGGAGGATTAACTTCTTCATGTTCAAAGAAAACTAGGGAAAGCAGAAATGCAAGCATGGAAATCTCAAAATATTCCCTTAGTCCACAGAAAAGTAATTCTATATGAAATTTTTGAAATGAGTAGAACATCTGCAAAAGAAACTTGCACACATTGAAGACACGGAAAGAAATATTGCTTTAAAATGGAAGCATGGCTTGAAACCCACAGTTACATTACATTAAAAAATAAAAATAGTTATGACTAAGTAAAATATTATTTTGAAAGACCCTAGATAACTTTCCACACTCAACAGGCATGAGTAGACACACAATCAAGGAATGCATCCAACACCCACCCGAAGCCTTGCAGACATTTTAAGCCCACAGTGGAAGGAAGAAAGTTTTTTTTCCAGAGGTTGAAGGAAAACCAGGGATAAAAAATGATAGGAGACCATCTTAAAATTGAATTTTATGTGGAGATCTAAAGACAAAGTTTATAACATTCGAAGACTCACATCTAGATCATTCTAGACAGTGGCTGGAGAATCAACAAACACATAATGGATCTCTGCCTTCCCCGCTGACAAACAGCTTGCTGGGAATAAAAAACAAAACTATTCAAAAACAAATAATACCAGACACTGTCTCATTAGAACCAATACCTCATCCCATTAAAAACTCACTTCACCCAATATGTACTTTCCCAGGGGTGGATAGAGCAATGCCATATAAAATGTGCTGGAAATGACAGCTCTTGCTACAGACAGGAGGACCAGCTGTGATTAACTTGGAACTTTATGCAACTCTGGACTGAGTTTTGTCTCAAAGGAAAGCAGTGTTGTGGTTTTAATATCTGTCTAATTTCTAGTTCAGTAGTTTTCCCCTTGAAATAACTTTTCAGTAGATTCCTGGAGCAGGTGTTATCTTTCCTCCATAAACCTTGAGATAATGTAACTATAATGATTTTTGAAATAAAAAGTGAAAGGCTATCAGGAGAAATATCTCCATTTTGATTCCACTGAGATATTATTATGGTGATGGTAATAATTTCACAGAGGAATTACTTAGAATACACACTCAGCTCTGATTTGACCCACCTATCACTCAGATAATACCTTTCCTAAGTTGGAAGAATTTATTTTCATTTTCAACTGAGTTCACCTAATCAAAATGCTTCATTGTGACAAAGAGTTCATTGTTCCTGTGCAAATTGCAGCTACCACTATTAAGAACCAGACACTGCTATAGCAAATTTTGCCAATGGGGAGCTCAACTTGTGAGGAGAATTTTCAGATGAGCAAAATAAATAGTACATTACATTTTGTTACTGACAAAGTATACATTTAACACCCCCTGTTGGTAATTGCCTGTATTAATGCAACACTGATATAAGCTGTGGATATAGAGTTTGAGAATGAAACAGCACCTATCCTTAAGTACTGCCTGTTGCAAACTCCTGTAACTCAGATGCAAAGGGACCCAAAGCAAGGTAGATGAAGAGCAGTGTGTATTTTATTAGGCCAGGTTTTGGGAACACGAGGTTTTTCTCAAGGTCAAGACTGCATGTCCAAAATCTTGTCTGTACCCTGAAACTACACGGTTGGATTTCACAAAAGACATGACCCTTCCCCATAAGCTGTGTCTTATTTAGGAGGTTACCAAACAGTACTCAGGAAACAAGGAATCAGTTCTGATCACCTGCCCTGCTGTGCCATTTGAGCCAAGGCATTTAATACTACCTGGACATCAGTGGCCTATAACTACAGGAAAATATCTTTTCCTCCTGGAAATACTGTGTAAGTCAGCATCCAAATTAGTCTTAAGGCACAAATCCATTAGAATCTGGCAATGGCGAGACCTGACATCAGAAAAAGAATAGCTGTTCAGAAAAAAAGGAAGATTATCGCCTTTATTTCTTTTTCTGCCATTGATTAGCCCTCAGATAAACGGACAGACAACATAGAGAAACCCATACTGATAAGAACAGCCCTATTTGCATCCAAGTGAACACAATAGTAGTTTTCTCTGCAATATGGCATATATACATTGCTGCTTCTAGACAACCACAGCAGAGGCATGGTGCAGACACACAGCAAGAGACAAGACTAACAGACAAAACATTCTTTCTTTTTTTTTCTGCTCAAATGGTATATCTGAGTCGTATTTTCATACTGCACAAAAAATTTGGGGCACTTAAGTTGTGATGTGAACAAAATGTTTCATTCAACAACACAACCACAATTTGTTGTTAAAAGCAAAACAAACAAACAAAACCCCAGTGGCATACAATTATGGATTTAGAACTTGATTTCTTTTCTCTTCTTTAGAAAACCAGGATATTAACAACTGTACAACTTAAAATAATAATCACTGGTAGCATGAAGAAAAAAAGTGGCATGTCTAACTCTGCAAAATGGGTTTGCATCAGGAAATGTGCTTTACATTCTCTGCTTATTGAATTATTGGAATCTAATCACCAGTTGGGTAGGTCAGAGCTGCCTTGCCCTCGTCCCAGGGGAGACCTGAATGTTACTGGACTGAGATCATTCTGACAAGGTGACTCACTCCTCCTTCAGATCAGATCAGTCCAAGTACATTCCTCTAGACAGGGAGAATAAATTTTTAGTTCTTGATACAGGTCCATGCCCTCTCCAAACAAGGTCCCGTGCCAAACAAGGTATGGAAATAGGTTTCAACTTTGCAGTGTTTCCACAGGTCATTTTATGATAAAATAATGGAGGAAGCACACTTTTAACTTTTCCCACCTATGAGAAAGTCAGTGAGAAATGTTCATTCTCCCCCTCTGGCCTGAGAAATGGCTAGTGTTGGCCACTGGCTCTATGGTCTTCTGACTTCAGCTCTCAGCAGCTGCAGCTTCCATCTTGCACTGCTACTGCTCGGCCCCCATCACTGGTTACACAGATGACCCTCAGACAAGCTAGATCAGAGCCTTGAGCAAGGGTGGGCACATTGGCCAGGATTCACGTTCTTGTAATTGCTGCCCGTTAAATGGATACTCTGATGAACCTGCTGGAGTCCAAAGCTCTCGGTACCACCTCCTTGGTTCCTGCCAGATGGGATTTTTCACTCATCTGCCACCTGCTGCTTTGCAGCTCTGCCACTGTGCCTGGATCAGCAAGCGGTCCCAGCTTTTAGGTGGTGATCCCAGGAGCATAGAATACTCTCTAGCCCAAAATCCTACTTATTTTCTATCCTGTGCTCCAGCAGATACACTTCTAAATGAATACTGCTGTGTTTGCTGATTGTTTTATGGTTTGTTTACTTCTTGAGCATGTAATATTGTTAGGGTAATGTTGTTTTTAATTAGCTGGAAGAACTATTGTTTCAGAAGGCTGAATGCATTTGCTACCAAGGGGTCTTTATAAATTCAGTGAATGTTACTGGTTATGCCTCCACAGATGGGTACTGACAGCTGCCAGCCAGCTCTGCCCATGCTCAGAGTCGGGCTGGACTCAAGCCAGTGCCAGTTCAGAAGTCATATTAGTTGCATAAGGACAATGTTGAGTCAAAAAGCCTCTTGGAAAAACCTAGTTTGAAAAATGTAAGTGTTTTAGTTCTTCAAAGAAGCCTCATTTGTTATAAGTTATTCAACAAGTGTGCCAGAAATTTTCACTGTTTCAACCATAGAAAGTGACGAAACCCAGAAAATAATCAAGAAATAAATAAAGAACCAAGTAAGTTATCAAAAATTGACCACTATCTGCAGATAAAGATATGCTGTAAGTGAAGACAGGAAGGAAGAACATTATATGCTCACATACATACGTGGTAGAGACAAGTATATTCAAGTTATACACATACAGCAAGAGTTCCGATTTCTTCAGCAGTTCACTGCTTTTCTACACCTCCCCACGGAAAGGCATTAGAGGGACACAAGAAATGGGACAGCTGGGCTCTGTCTGTGTCAGCAGAGGAGACAGTGATGACCTAGAGCTTGTCACCACATGGGAGAGCCCTTGGTGGACAAGCATTTCCAGCAATCAGAGGGGTCAGAAGGAGCTGATCGGGCAGCATTAGATCACCCCAAGAGCAACACTGGTTGCCCACGTCCTCTGATAGCACCAGATCACACCCATTCTCCCAGAACTGAAACAAGAAAACATGATGCAATTCAAATCTCCTTCTTCTCAAGCCCGTGTTTCAGGTTTGCCTATAAATACTACTTTGACCTAGTTCTCAGAGCAGTTGATCTGAATCTCAGTGCCTGGTGTAGTTTACAACAAGAAACTCAGCAGCTGGAGACTGAAGCATGTGTTTTCTTCAGCTCTGAGAGTTGTAACCTCTACTTTTTTTGCTCTGGAGTATATCTACAGAAGTGTAGATTATTATGAATACATACAGAGTAGGATAAACTATCCCGTGCATGTGTCTACTCTGTTTTCTCAGTAAGGAAATAACCCACTGCTGGAGTCCAGACCTTCCTGGCAGCTTGGAAGCCATGATAATGCAAGTTCTGTCTAAAGGCAAACATCTGGTATCCTCATTATACAGAGCTTACACTTTTCTACAAAGAACAGGGAGGCAGAAATATGTCTCCACATGGGAAAGGAACTGTGACTGAGCGCCAGCGCACTCTTTGCAGGTCACAGTATGGATACTCCACGCCAGGACTAATTCTACCAGAACATGTGCTCAACTCAGTAAAGAAGAGCAGAGGGATCAGCAGAAGAGAATCTGGACTTAGAGGAAATTAAGAATATGGGTGGAAGCCCATCCTTGGAAATACCATTACACGGAATAAAATATGCATCAAGAGGATTTGTGTGGTAGGCTCAGGGTCTCCCCCTCTATTTCATTTTCTGTGCAAGTATAAATTACCTTGTATTTCTGAAGAAGCTGGTATCATAAGCATCTGGTTCATGACGTTTAGGACACTTTTTCTACCCAGGAAACATTACATTTTTGTGGGTGTTTTTCTGGGACATGTTTTTCCCCTTTGACTCTGCTAGAATGCTTGTATTGTTAAATACTTGGTGCGATATTTCCTCAGATCAAAAAGCTAAGAGGAGATAACATAGAGGAGAGGTTCTCAAATACATTCTTTAAGAAAAGCAGTATCCTACAAATCCCACAACAAGCCCTTATTGGCACTTCCACTAATGTAAGTAAAATCTATTTGGTTCTCGGAAAAACAATCACTCCATTCTTGTTATCAGAGGACAGAATCTGGGTCAACAGATGCGTTTTGGATATGCACCAATTCTTAAATGATTTAGTATTCTGATCTGTGGATACAAAAAGCAATTTCCTACATCAGCAGTACCTTTGCACAATGTGCAATTTCATCCTACCACCTACATTGCTGTAATCATTAAATGTTATAAAACATCTCCAATAAAAGAAAAAAAATCTGATATATGACTATAATGTAAATCAGTGCTTTGGATTACGGTGTGATACTAGTTCAGTTATTTATATGTGTTTCAACTAAAAACATCCAACTGGATTTCAACTATCACAAGATTAATCTCACTAATACTTTATATCTACAGATGGTCAGACAAGAAAAATTAGACAAATATGAAAAATTAATATATTCTTCTTGTATAATAGAAAATATGATTTGTCTCCTAGAAGATTATAACTGGAGCTTCTAGTACCAAGAATAACTAGACTAACCAATATGTGTCCTCTGCTTAGTGGGAAGTTTTTCATTCTGTCCCAGCTCAAAAGTTATTGTAAGACACAGGAGATCTACAAAGCATAAAAATACAATACAAAACACAGATTTGCTTGTGCCAAAGTATAGCTTAGTAACTAATCAGAGTTATGTATAGCTGAAGTCTTGTTCACATTCATTGAACAAGTTCTGAAGACAACAGCAGGACAGTTCCATGAGTTACATATTCCAGCACTGTATCTATAGGAAAAGATGCTCCATGTCAATGTATCCTGGTTCCCACATTTAATTAACATTTTACATCCAATAACATTTGCAGTGCAAAATACAGTCTCATCATTGAGCAAAGGCAGAGGACCTGAATTCAGGTTCTACATGTGTCACCTATTGTCATGGTTTACAGATTAATATACATGTCTAAACACACAGAGTTCTGGACAGAAACAGGTGCCTGAGACACACGCTCAGAAGTTCATCAAATTAAAGACCTTCATTCCGACAACCTGTAGCAAAATAGTTGATCTGCTAGAAAGAGGGAGCACAGCCAGAGCAAACGTTTCTGGCAGCATGAGGATCAAAGAGGTCTCAGATAGCCAGGAAAAACAAAGGATGCTGACATCAAAATATTGGCAGCTTGCATTGTTTCTTTTCTTTCCAAATAAAATGGGCAAAGAAAAGGACTAGCTTTCCCATCCAAGCTCAATTCTCCAGCGAGCAGCATTCTGTAACTGTAATTATAATCTTGTATTTGTGTGCACACTCACTAATTTCCTGGGCAAGTTACATTTCAGCTTGAACATGTTGGCATGTAGAGACCAACCTCAATAACAAAAATAGCTGCTGAGTTCAGCAACCTGCAGCTTTTTATAGCTGACCTTGCAGCTCTGCAAGATAGTGGCTCTGGGCCACTTCATGATTTCAAAGAAGGAAGTGTGGTTCTGGGAGTTTCATGGGGACTAACAAGACCCAAAAGATAAGCGGTTTCCTGGCTAAATTCTTTTGCTTGTTTTAACTCAGCCATTCTCATTTCAAAAGTATTCTGGTCCCCTTAATATTCACCATTCTGGTTGTGATTGGTGGAGCTAAACTTGTTTACATAGTTTCATTTACTCCATGGACTTTTCCTTAGTTTATGCAGTTTATTATGCAGCTGGTTACACTTGAACTCTCTTCCATGTTGCACTCTGGCCACAGCAAGTAACCATTAATCATATTTCAGTTGGACTTCAATCTCCAAAATTACTACAGCAATAAAATTACATATATAGACTAAGAGCAACAAATAAATGTAAGCAGTTGCGTGACAGTCTGATTCTGTCAGTCTACTTCTCTGCTAGATTGAGCAACTCTGGCTATTAGCATACTCAGCTGGTTGCAGATGTGTAATGAAAAAGGAGCATATCTACTTTGGTACAGCTCCTTTCTATCTGTATTTGAGTAGTAAGAAAGTTAGAGAGAACTATTCTAACTTTCTACTAGAAACCTGACTGCAGCAGCAGCTGGAGCTACCCCCAGCTGTTGGCTGGTCCACAGCAGCTGGGAGTGACTGACAACCTACTGCTCTCCTCTGCCCACCCTCCAGCAGCAGAAGCTATCAGAAAAGAAGGGATTTCAAACAGGAACAGAACCAGGGGAACCCACACTCCTGCACTCAGTAGTTTTCTCATTTCCCAATCCCCTTTTTCTTCATCATTAAAAAAACCTTGAAGACAACATTAAGAAATGCTTTCCAGGTGGCAAATAAAGCCACATAAGCAGATATATTAGTCACTCATATAATATTCATGCTACAGTATGCTCATGTTTACAAAAATCCTTGCTTAGTCTGGGCACACCAGAAACTGAAAAAGCTAAAGGGGTACCATCTTCACTGCTTCCTTACTGAGTCCTTATGCACCATTGTTGATACCAACACCAGGTAATCTCTTGCTGGCAAGAGATTAATTATGGACACAGCACATAAAACACACAGTTAACTCAGATGGAAAGTAATACATCGCCACGTTCTCTTAGAGGATTGCCATTATGAGTCCCAGTTAAGAGAGATGTTTATCTAGTGTGTTCGCTGCCTCCAGAAGAGGGGCTTCCCTGCTAGTAGGCATGTGGAAAGACACATTTCCATTGTCCAAGCTCACAATGTTTCATTTGTGTAACACTGAATCCCAACTTAATTAAACAGCTCTAGAGACCAGGCAAATCTCAGTATCCAGGGGCAAGTGGTCAAACAGCCCCATTGACATGTGTGTCCCAGCTCGCCGGGTATCGCTCCAAAAAGCATCTGTCTCAACAGTCTCATCTGATTCTTACAAACAAGCTACACTTTGCATTTCTGAATTTAACAAAGATCACACAGCTGCCAACATACTATCAAAGCCTAAAGACCAAATAAACGTTTGGCTTCCCTCCAGCCGTCCTTGCTGTGGTATTATTACTGACAATAGAGCCAGAGCAGCAAAAGCAATGAGATGGCAAATTTACACATGTGCCATATTTTTATACCTTGTCTACATTTGCTGCTACAAGACTGTAAGCAGAACACTGGTGAGCATCTTCTGGTTGCAAAACCTGACCTATTTTAGGGCTTTATGAAAGCTGTACAGTGTTATTAGCGTATAAAGAAACTGCAGATGGGCAAAATGATCTAAGAAAAACAATTCAAAGGTGTTTTGTTTATTTTCCCATGTGGATAGTAGAAATAGATCAGAACTCTATATTCTCAGGGCTACATTTTGCACTTTTTGAAGAAATTGTGCAATATCCATAAAACCTGGAAACCCAACAGACAACGTTTCCCTTGGAATCTACTTGTTTCACTTTAATGCACACATTCCCTAGTCCTTGCAATAGGAGAAGCATGCATATATCAAAGGGTAGAATTTTTATTTGACCTGTGTGGAGGAGCTCTGTTGCATTTTTCAGCTCAGTTAATACCCCAACCACCCTCTCACCAAAAGCCAATTACATCTGCAGATAAGAGGCCCTTCCTACAGATAGTAACATAACTTTTTGATCTGTATCAGATGATTAGGACAGTGGACAAAGACAACTTCTCCTTTACTACCTCTCCTATTTGGTGAATTTCCACTGTATATGAAGATCTGCAAGGAAGCAAGTAGTTAAATAATGGAGCCAGAAGCTGGAGGCAACTGATGGCATTACCCTCAGCAGAGCCTAGGCTGGGTCTTGAAAAATGCTTTGTGCAAAAGCCTGAGCACTCACAGGACCCCTGGTTTGGAGGAATGTCAAGCATGTTTCACCTTCCTGCACAGCCCATGTTAGCATGAACAGTTGTGCTTTGGTCAACTTCCCTTCCCCTAAATTCAACCTCTAAGTAGACAGAAGGGGAAGACAAGGCACAGCCACAGCTGAGAGGGCAGCAGTGTGTGGGCATTCCCACATGCAGTCTCCTGCTGCCCACTCACAACAAAGCAATGAACTGATTTTTGCACTGATTAAGATCTGGTGACACAGGGTGAGTCAGATGGCACTGACCCTTCATCTCACCTCGCTACAATGCCCCCAGTGCACGACATCTTCCCTTTTACAGGTCCCATCCCTTCAACTAAGCCAGGTCTGGCTGCTATCACTCACCACTGCTCTGATTTCCAGCCCCTTTCATTCCCAGCTCACCTCACTTTCAAGTCTCATTGATTTGAAAGCAGTTTGCCCTTGGCTAGCAAGCTGTGAATACACTCCCTCTCAAAAGAGAAGGAAAAGGCAGCAACAACATTTTTGCTCATAAGGTTGCATTACTCCACACTTTAGGGTCATTTCAGTGCATTTTGGGAGGAACAACTGTTGCAAAGAAGGGCAAATGGAGCAAAATAGACATGAGTGTTGCTGGAAACATTTGCTGAAAACATCCCATTGCCCCTGTACATTTTTAAGCTTGGGATCTATTTTTTTCCCCTCCAAGACTTCTTTTAATGTATTCTTTCTTCAAAGTTTGTGCTATCTGTGTAATTTTTCAATCAGGGATTAGAGAGGATTAAGTCCTTGCTAGCCTGTGTCTCTCAGGGAGTGTTGGATTTACATGCATGCTTTACACACAATTCCAGTGCAAGTGCTCACAGTCATCTCAATGGAGATGAATAGTGGCTTACTACATATACTACAGAATAAAGTCAGGACCTGCCCAACTGTACATTTAGCTTCTCTCTGGTCTGTCCTCATGTCCTTTATCTTTTGTGTATTTTTCACCTAAAAATCACTTCATGAAGTAATTGCCTTCATATTGTGCCAATTGACCCTGGTGCAAGGGTGGTTTACAAGCAACACTAAGCTTAGGCTACATGATACAATGAGGTCCCCTGGGGTCCATAACATACCTATGCCAGAAGAAAATTCCCCATCTTTCCTACATTTGGGCATCTACTTACTCCTGTTTGATTTGGGACATTCCCCCCTCACATGTACATTGTCAAATAATAATGCCAATCCAACACCACTTTGTTTTACCTCTGTGTATTTCCTCTAATGAATTTGAGAAAAATTATCTTGATTTTGTTGTTAAGCAATACAAACAGCAAAGAATATTTACATGGACAAATTCAGTCTCCCTTCTATTCTGTGCCACATTTCCAGATCAACAAGAAGCTCTGCTAGACACATTCACACCAGCTTCATCCAGCCAAAACAGCTAACAGTATTAGTGACAAGGCAGTCAAAATAATCTAATTCAAGCCCACCAGAGTTGCTGGAGATATCCTCTAGTCACTAGCTTACATGGAAGCCTGTCCTGCTATTCCTACATTGCCCTGGTTAGCCCTGATGTCTGGATTAAACCTAATGTATCCTTATCTGCAGACAGACCCACATTCTCCGTTTCCCTGAGGATATTTCATATTTCACCTCCACTGTAATTATACTCAGCAGGACTTTATTACTTAGGTGCAATTGGTCAAATAAAATCACATTTGTGTAATATCACCTGTCCTGACTAGATAAGTGTGTAACAGTTCCTGGACAGTGGGACTTTGTTTCACATAGAAACCCCCAACAGCGAATGGAACAAACGAAACATTTGCTGAAAATGACCATAAATAGTATTAGACTGGCTGATATTAACTCCTTAAAGCAACCAGGTATTCATAAAAAGATTTGCAGTCATCTATAGTGACTGGAAAAGACTGACATCATGAAAAATAAGAATGTAAGGAGAGTAATAGCCCTAGCAGGAATTAATCATTGTGTATGTCTTCCAAGTTTTCTCCTAAGTTAACATAAATATTAATTCAAGAACATGATGTTTTTAAAAGTACAGGAAAAAAATAATAGTTTATACCATAAGTTAGGGGAGAAAAGTTGCTCTGGTTATGTTGCCCAGACTTGAATTCCTTTATCATTTGAGATCCTTATTAAGTCACTTGCATGGTATAGATTACAGTTCAATCCTAAAATTCCTCTACATTTATGTTTCTTATGTTTTTTACTTTGATATCCTGCCTGTTTTAATGAAGAACAGGATGTGCAATAGCTTGTTACTTACGGCAGTACTTTGACAAGGAACCTGGATCTTAATAAAAAACAGGAAATAAAATCCTTCATATTAAATCAATTCTTTAAAAAATAAGCATGTGAATGTCATATTTAAGATTAAAGGTATTTCTCTTTCCAGGAAAGGATCATAATAAGGTGGGCATGTGGCTATTTCAAAAACTGCACACATTTGGTAAAGAGCTTATAGAAAACAGTGTCAAATCCCATATTGAACCCAGCTGCTGGTACTTACTTTTTGATGTAAGGCTTACTTCCTGCAGATATACATCAAATTAAATTCTTTACTAAGCTCACAATGGTGTTTTCCCTTTAAGCAGAAAGGCAATACTTACCTGAATGAAATATTATATCTCTTTAATGGGTTTCTACAGTGAAGCCACATTCTACATTTTAAAAGGTACAGTGACAGTAGGAAGAGAGAGAAACTTGCCATCTATTAAACCAGTTTATTTTCTCAAAAATAGCTTTAATGAAGCCAGTTGGGATTTGTTACATCAATGATATATCTGGTGTCCTAAGAGCAATTTTGATAGCTCTGTTCCTCTGCTGTCACCTGGCCAATAACCCACTGGTGATTTTAAAAGTGCTCCTCAGAATGGAAGCATGGAGTATTGTAATGGCAGACACACCTCAAAAATAAGGGTAATAGATAAGAATAATGAGGCAAAGGAAATGGACAGATTAATACAGGTTTTCCAGGCTTTGTTTGGGTTTGAAACATTTGGTGCTTTTCACTGTAAGAAAGAATTCCTACTAGATACAAACCAGAAAGTTTTCACTACTAATTTTGATTCAGTAATGTCCACAAATGTCTGTCTCAAGTGATAATACACTGTCTCCTGTGAAGAAAACAAATGACTGAGGAATCACGGAGCAGAATCAACAAAGAGGTGCAATGTGTTACATGTTAGTCTCCTTTGCCTTTTGGATATTTATCAGCAAATACAGGATTCTGAATAGATGTCAAAAAAAGTCATAAGATTATTCAAATGCAAGGTAAAATAGAGAGCAGAACTCACCAATCGTTGCATTAGTCAATACACACTCTTTCTGTGGCCCTTAATTTAGAAGGCAGTCCATTTCAGAGTCCAGATATTAATCTAAAATGGTCCAGCAGTGATGTGAGAGGAAGCATGTAAGAAGTTTAACAAGGGGCAGGAGTAAGTTCAACCACTATAAGCTAATTTTCAAAAATTCCCAGCAGAGCACTAAAGGCTAAGGGTGTGGAAGGCACTGGACAGAGATCCCTCCAACACCATTTTAAAACAGTGCTTGTCTGAACTTTTTTCCAGATGTGGTAGTTCAGATGGAAGATGGCTAGTGGGTGCTGGGAGTCCTCAACACTGCTGTGTAACTGTGAAAAATAGAAACAGTGCAAGAGGCAGGCTTCCACTGAGAGACTCCCACATGCTGAAAGATTTTAGAAGTTTAAAAGGCATGTTCATTCCTAAAATAGAGTTGATCAACTATAAAAAGCAAAATAAAATCCTTTGGTCAATTTATGCCTGGTAGTTTTCTGGGCACTTCTCTTCCTAACAGCCAGGTCTGGATTGAGCAGTGTTGAGTGGGCTCGTACTAAATTGAAACCTGGCTTGGAAACTCTCATGAATACTATTTTTGGGTCCTAAATTCATCTTTTTGAAACCAAATTGCCTCACTGTGAAAATGGTTATTTCTGACATTAAGTCTTCTTATCTTAACATTATTTCGAGCCATACTAAAAAGTTACATATCAGGGAGCATTCCTGCATAAGTGATGTTATCATTCTGCTCATCCTGTCCTTTGGAGAAGAGATAAATTGTCAAGCATCGAGTTACTTCTGAAAATTTTGAATTCAGTTCCACTAAGAATGGGAGCATTTGACATTTGGTGGCCCCCATCAGAACCTGCCTGTTTTCCTGTCCAAAGCCAGCTCTCTGCTTTTAGCCTAGTATCTTTGAAACAAGCATTGCTTTCACAAGCAACCTTCCTGAAGCATTCAGACAAGCTTTAAATGAAGATGTCAGTGGAAGTTGCTTGTTCATGTTTATCTAGCATAAACAAAAAGTCTGTAAACCAGACCAAAGCCAAAACAATCATTCTGTAGGCTCTAATCACCAAAAGGACTAAAAAGCCACAACAAAACCAAGCACCATAATATGGTAACTACCAGCTCTGATTTGCAGCAAAACAGCTTTGCCAGACAAACTGGAGAGGCAAAACTGGAAACATGTAACAAAAACATATCACTATGTTCATATTTCACATATTTCACACCCAAGGGTGTCTCCACAGTATTTGAGTCCCAGAATTCAACTTGAACTCTCCAAATCCCACCAGACCAAACCAACCCTCCCAGCTGAGGACAGATGCAAAACTACTCTCATTTGGAGACTACCACAGCTGTGCTGGACCAAAGCACATGGGAGCACAAAGGCCAGTTGGGTCTTTCCTCTTTGCATTTTAGCTATCTCTACAATTTCTAGAACTAACTTCCCAGTGGTTGCTGGCTTCTAGCAGCAGTGGAGACAAATACCAGCTGGGCACAAGTCTGCATATGGACCCAGGCAGATTTAGAAGGGCCTGGGGGCTTTCTGTGGATGAGGAGTTCTTAGCATAAAGCAATATCTCTCCCTTCCTTCCCTGCACAAATTTCTTTGCTCATACTGTTGCACACTCTATGCAGTTGCATTTCTATATAAAAGACAGCCAGAGAGGAGGCTGAGATCTGGCCAAACTGAACATTGGCTTTGCTGCACAATTTTCTTGGTTGGTTTGATTGATAGAGGAGACTTCTCCCAGCCCCGTGGGTGTTTGGCTGCTTTTCCTAGAGGATTTCTGATAAGACTTCTCCAGCCACTACTTATCTGCTACAGACAGCCATTTTCCATCCTCACAGATACTTTCTCTTGCATATATACTTTCAGCAGACTGTCACGACTTCCACAATGCCAAAATGCTTAAACATTTTTTTTCTGTCTCTCTCTCTCTGTACATATGTATGGACTAATGCTAAAACAGCAGCCATTGCCTTCTCAAGGTGTTACATGCACACTCAATTCCTCATCTTCAGCCTAACTTGCAGTGCTTTCTTCCAACCAAGACCCACTTGCTTGAGCTAATCCCATTTCATGTTTTCCAGATAGGCTACTTGCCATGCACATGCCTGGGTAAAGGCAAAACTTAAGGCTTCTTGTTGCTCAGAGGGATATAGACAAAACTGAAGCCAGAGCCCCACAGGGCAGTATTAGGCAGAAGCATGATTAATGCAATAGTGCCAAGAAAAGCAAGCCCTGTGGAGGATCTGTGGTGATATTCACCCAAAAATAAGAAAAGGAAAAAGCAAAATTTAGAAAAGGATTGGTAAAAATTGAGCACAAACAAGAGTGGGAGTCCTTGCTAAACCGCAGACAAAATTCAAAATAGTGGAGAAGATTTTAAAAGTCTTTAAAAGCTCAACTTGACCAGACTGGTACTGAGCAGCTCTGGCAAGTCTTACTCCTGTTGCATTTTTAGAATCACTCTTATTTCAGCTCTGTGCTTGCAGCTTTTGTGCCTATGAATACTTCCTGAGCAAGAGAGGCTTTGAACACATTAGGAAGGTCCTTAGCACAGCAAGACACTTGTACCAGCAGACCACACAGAAACCCAGGGGCAAACACCCCTTCCAGTACAAGTCATAGCACAGCACCAGCATCTTATTGGGATCAAGAAGCCCTCACACAAGAGGCAGAGTTGCCTCCACCCACACACCAGGATTTGCTTGTGGGGCACCACATGTGAAGCTGCTAAACCCTGGAGCAGAACCGTGTGTGAAACTCTGCTCGTGCATCACAGCCCTTTGCAGGAATGTTTTCCTTTGGTTCCAATGTATTCAATATGGGCTTGACATCCTGACATTTCATGCTGAAATGAGTCTAGACATCCAGAGTGGAGCCTTCAACAGAAGAGCTCAGCCCAGAGTCACACAAAGCTGGGACAGTCTCGTGACTCACAGATGTAAAACACAGTGTTGCTTTTATACAGCAAAATATGCCAAACAGGTATTACTCTTTCACTGCTCACCAGACAGGACTCTGTACATGGTGGTGCTCAGGCAACTTTGAAAATCATAACTTCAGAAGACTGGGAACCACAGGAAAAATTAAGAGCCAAACAAACACCTTTTTCACCAAACACCCTCACCAGCTGAACTGCTAACAAAGCCAAAAAGATGTGGCCCTTTAGGAACACTGCAACTTGGCAAATGGTTGCCTGCTCTTTATGAATTTTTAACAGAACTCACCTGCTATCAAGGCAAACCGGAAGAAATAAAGAAAATAAAAATTTTTCTTCAACAGAGCACAGCCAGACCAAACCAAGGGCAATTCCCATCTGCCACCTCATGCAGCTGGTTCTGGGCACCTTCAGCTCCTCACATTACCTCCACAGCCTGGGGAACCTGCTCCTTGGGCAGCAGGGGCAGCAGTAACCGAGGTTTGGCCACATCTGTCTCACCCTTCTTTTCCACAAGCCCATATAAAAATAAAACAACAACAAAAAGTCAAATATCCTTCCACATCCTTGCTGATGACATAAAAGTGAAGGCATGAAGGTCTTCATAAAAAAAGAGAGCAACAAACCAAAATGTAGGTCAGACAAGCTTTTTTTTTTTTTTAACTGTTTCAGTACTTTATTATTAATTTGAATTGCTAACCCAAGTTACTGCAAAGCCATACAAGTCTTATCAAACATCCATTGTTTGGAAGTGAAGTTAAACTCACGTAAAACTTTACCTCCATTTAAAAAAGAAAATTCATTAAGCAACACCCTAAATACTTCTATTTGGGGTCAGATTATTTTTTGGGGGAAAAAAAATTCCATTAAGTTATTTCCAGGCAATGCTAATTTATATTTTTCTCCACAATAACACAACTTCTCCCTTATCAATCCTAGAAACCTGCTGTTATATGGGAAAGAATAGATGATAAAGAGAATTTTCATCTTTTTTACTAGGAAGCATCCCCAGTTGGCTGACCAGAAAATTAAATGGATCAGTAATTTAAAAGAAAAAAGTACTCCTAATTATGTATTAATGCATCAACACACACCTCTTAGTGTGCTTTGCAAATGTAGCAAAAGCAAATTCTAAGCCATGAATAATTTTTCTCCTTTTACCCCTCCCCAAGAAACTAGTAGGGGGAATTACACTTTTTTAAGGCTCAAGATTCCTCCCATTCCCATTAAAAAAATTATTTGCTAAGCCAAACTGCCCTATACTATGACTGAAACCTGTTCTCAAAATAAAGAACATCTTAGAATTTACTTTTTCTCTTTTTCTGCAAGAGGTCAGGTATACAAGACATAGTTATTTCTGATTGAAAGAGCTTTTTAGCTGAGGTAGGAACATGAAATGATCCTGAGTGATTTTCTGGGTGTCACAAACAGTCAAATGTACCACTTTATCTGAAGAAACACTAGAAATATATACATTTCCTTAAAAATCATCCTTCAAAGGAAAGTGTTAAAAAGAATAGTGCAAAGTGTGTAAAAGGACAGAAGAATTAACACACTGACTTAAATTTGGCCTCTGTTTTTTTTTTCTGTTAAGAGGAATAAATCCCTTTGTATGATCCAGTTTCCACCATAACGATAGAATTGTTACCCAAACTGGCCCTGAGATATTCTACACTGTGGAATTAGAAATACTTTGCATTACTTGCTATCATAGCAACATGCAGAGTACTTGGGTTTATTGAAAACTGAAGTACAGTATCTAAGACAGTATCTTACTCTGACAATCCCATACCAGTGACTCCTACTGTTTAATTTCTTAATTAAAAGGTATATTGAATTTTAAATCTTTCCTTTTACTGAAAAGAAGATACAGAGATTACAGATAAGAGAATCCAGCATAATTACAAAGAGTTTGGTTACTGCTCTATTTGTAAAATATTTGAAGATCACTAGATGAAAAGCACTTACTTTTTATAACAAGTCATAGCAAGAAACAGTGGTTACAGACCCTCATTAAAAGTAGAAAACAAGTTTTCCCTGCCTGTTTTTTCCCCACATTATCTCTATTTTCACGAGTAAATTAGGTGAAAGCTATTAACTGCCCTATTTTCATTAAGATTTTACTCTGCCTCTTTCAGCAGGTAAGAGAACACAAGACATTTTTTTCTTACAAAAGCCACAGGTGATTGCTAACTTCATTTGTATCCGTCTACACTTCAGCACCAGTTCTACTCGAAGATGTCTGTGATTTATCGTGTTGCATCAGGAATCCCAGCTGTCCTCACAGACAGGCACATACACTGAAAATGTGTTTCTGCTGTTGCCCCTCGTGCAGGATCCCTTACAGGGGGAGACTGCTGAGCACACTGCAGGACGGTGCCACTCGCTGCTGGGTGTTTTCTACGGTCAGTCTTTCGTGGAAAAGAGAAGGTTTGAATTTCTACCTGTCTATCTAAATTTCTCCAGGCGTTGGCACACAAGAGGAGCTCTCCTGGGTGCACACACTGGAGTAAGTGAGGCAGCTGTGACAGCCCCGCTGCAGCCCGGCTCCAGGATCTGGATGTACTTGCCCACTAGATGGTGCAATGGAATAAAAATAAGAGCTGGAAACTCCACTACTTAATGTTTGGCATCCTGAAGAAATCCAAGTATTCTTACTTCTCGTTGTAGCCCATAAATATCACAGATATTGTATAACTGTGAATTTTTATACACCAAATACCGGGGTTTTGGGAAATTCTGTTATTAAAATAAATTAAATACTAATATTGCTTCACTGTGAGGGTTACAAAGGCTTCTTCTGAGGACCCTGCATAGTAAATACTTCAGGCCTGAGCTTTCGGTTTTAAAAGGTAGATCTCTAAACTAAGCCTGTGCAAGTAGTTCTTAAAGTAAGTACTGCATTACCACAACCAGCAGTACATCCAGGGAGGGCTCCCCTGGCTGAAGCCTAGCAGGAACACTGCCTGTTATGTCTGAGCAAGTTCAGATGAGATTCAAGGGTAAGACATGTCCATAACTGTTAATGGCACGTGGTTCATAGGATCAGTCAGAGCTTCTGCACCTGCCTCCTCTGGCACAGGCAAACTGGAAAGCGTTTGCCACTCACCATGATGCATGGGGGTGTGTGTTTGCTTTGGGAAGTATCCCAGTAAGCATTTTATTGCACTGACGGTTACTACAGGAAGAAAATGGGGCCTTTGGCACCCCTTTAACAAAAGGTGAGGATGCATTTTATTTTACTGCTCTCTGATGCTGCTAAATATGTTTCCCTATGCATGCATGCATTGGCTGGAAGCACAGGACTCCCACGAGTAATCACCTTAAAGCTGCACCCCTGAGAATAAGTTATTTGAAAGGGAATGGAAATCAGATGGGGATAAACCTGGAGCTCAGAAATGGCACCATCATCCACAGTAAACATCATCTCTTCCCTCTCCAGTCCATTCAATTCATTGGTGTCATTTCTCAGACAAAGTATGCTTACTAACCAGTTCTGAAACCATAGTTCTCTGAACTCCACACAGGTGGTGAAGTCCACTCTGTGACACTCCAGTGCTGTCTTTCCAGGAGTGGCACCAAAGGGAAATATGCTCTGACGTGTTCAGTCTGCACCAGGTGGCTTTGCAGAGACTTGGGGGTCACTCCATGCACAGTGCAGTGCCACATCACCTCACCATCCCCAGTCTGATGGCAAATTTCACATGCAAAGCAAAGGAGTATCTTTCTGAACTGTAGCAGCTGAGAAGTTGAAGCTGTAGCTTTTACTTACAAACATCTTCCTCAATAACAGTCAGATCATGGCCACGGGAAGCCTTTGTGCCTCTGCCTGCTCAGAGTTTACTCTCTGATTGGTTCTAGTCGCACAGATTTCTTTATGTGCTTCTTTTCAGGATATTTCCTCACACCCACAAACTTCACCAGAAGAATACCTGGCAGGTATTAGCCCGTCCTGACATGCAAACCTTACTTGTGCCCTCTGTGCTGCCAGAGCAGAAATTAATAAACTGGGGCAATAATGCTCATTCTCAAAAGATGACCTGGCTGTGAAGCTTGCTTTGCTTCTGGCTGGCTTTATCTCAGATGCCTCATCCAAAATCCCGTTTGTCACTAGAGGGCACTTCAAACCAAGCTGTCCTTTCATATTAGCACAGTCTATAAATGTGGAGGGTTGTACCCAGCCTACAAAAAGTTCTTGTGACTCCTAGCAAGCATGCACAGCATATAAAATATAACTGGTTTATGTTATATAAATGCCCATTTTAAAGAAATAAAAAAGCTTCCTACATTTGGAGGGCAAAACTGAATCCAGACAATGTCTGTCTTGCAAGTCTAAACCAAAGCTGTAGGTAGCACAAAACAGCTTGTTTTGTTTAACACAATTTGCACCAAAAAAAAAAAAAAAAAAAAAAAAGAGAGTCAAATCTTTACATTTACTGTTGCTTAAAAGATTCTGTCTCACTACAGTAAGTAGAGCTTTGTCTGTGTATTTTTAACTTCTGAATTTCAGAGATTAAAAGGCATGAATCAGGACTGAAAACAGCTTGGAATTCAATCTTACTGAAAGGAAAGCCTAGGACCAGTCAAGTAATACTAATCTGTTCATGTTTAGATAGTTGATGCCCTGATTTGCCACAAACTACTCACCAAGAGCTGCCTTACTTCTTAACAGCTGTAGGTCAACCAGTTTGGTCCCATGTATTTGATGTCTTATTTGCCAAACTCTTTAAAAGCTTGGAGTGCAAGAGCTTGAAAGCCCTGCCCAAGGTGTATCCCAGTCAAAAACCAAGACTTGAGGAATGCAAAGTGATATGTTGATCTGAATATGACTGTAAAGTTGCCAGCTGGTATCACTGTTCTTTGACTGACTGTTCATTTTGTAGGGGACACGCCACATCCAGAGCCTTCACATAGCACTGCCACATAGTTCTGTCATCGCTGCTTTTCAATACTGCAAATTTTGACACAACTCATTTATAAAAAAGGGGACATAAATTGAAACCACTGAAATTATAGTGAAAATTTTTCTAAAATTAATTATGGAGCCCTCAGACACATGTAAAGTGAGTTATTTTCAGAATGAGGTACCTTTACCTCAGTAGAACATACTTATTTCTCAACAGTGCATCACCAGAGTGCCAGTGCTGATCAAAATGTCAGCAGGGAGCAAAACTTAAACAAAACTTGAGAACATGGTCTGTGTTTCCTCACTTAAACCAGAGAGCCCTGTCCCCTAGAAGTATTTGTGAAAATCTTAAAATGAGTGATGAACACCAAGAAACAAGTTACAAAATATATAACCCTACTGCTTTCAAAATCCTCTGAGAGCAGTCTCATTTTAAGAATGCACTGGCTTGGCAATATTGACTTTACCACAATGATTTTAGCTGCTGAGCAATTAGTTCCCCGACCCACCTACTATGAATATATGGGATATGCTCACACTTTGCAACAGAACAAGTTCCTTAATGATGTCTTTAATGACTGTTCAGTATCAAACATACAGGATCTGTGCTTCCTGATACCACTTGGTTACGTTCAAGAGTAGATTTATATTAAAATTAGCTCCTGCTAAACCTGCTACCACCTACAGACCTTTCATCAAAATCAGAAATGGTTCGATTCTATGCTTTCTGACAGTGCCTCTTTAAAAGCTGCCTGATCAAAAGTAGAAAACTGAGCAAACCCAGGCAAGGAGACAGCAGTCTGCTTCTCTGATAAGGCTTCATTACAATAGTAGCTGCATTTTGCAGCAGAAAATCTAATTCCACTTCCAAATTAAGTCATTTGAACCAAAAGAAAAACCAACAAAAAAATAAATACAGGGCTCAGAGGAAGATGTGAATTTTTTTTCAGTATAATATCAAAGAAATAAAGTGTAATTTTGTGCAAAAATCTGCCAGTTTGCAACTCAAAGGCTGTTGAAAAGTGACGTCTCAAGATGTGAGTGGAGGGTGCTCTCACATCAGTGGTGAACTTCAGCACTGGCAGTGAGCTCAGAGAGGCTGCAGTGGCTGCCTGCCAGTACTAATATGTACACAAAGGGTGTTGCTTCAG
Organism: Manacus vitellinus; assembly: GCF_001715985.3. Lineage (NCBI taxonomy): Eukaryota > Metazoa > Chordata > Aves > Passeriformes > Pipridae > Manacus > Manacus vitellinus. Next base: position 13,743,032 of record NW_021938838.1, read on the forward strand.
CTTCATCACACACAACTTTTGCTGAAGATACTGAAACAACAGCCCTGCACAGTCCTTCAGAGACTGGGCCAGCCCTGCAGAAATCTTTACAACAGTAAAAACACCTAGGGCCAACAAAAACATCATTGCACACATTAACTTCAGAACACGTTGGCTTCTTGGCCAAAGGCCACGAGCCAATTGTTAAGAATGGAGAAAACTGTAGCTCAAGAAAATATTCAAGACAACTCTATGAAATCAGAGTTGCAAAAAACAGGATTTGGGCCTTCGCTTGTCTTTGTGAACAGCATTCAATGAAGGTCTCTGGGGAGTGACAATTCCTCACCTTATTCTCTTTACTTCTGCAATTACATACCCATTGTATTCCCAGTTCCATCCTATGATAGTTAACCACTGCATGTTCTCAACTCATAGACAGGGTGATTTTAAAATGATGTAATTTTGGTTTTCTATAATATGGAAGAAAAGTATGTGCTTCTGAAGAGCTACTAAAAATATATATACTTGCTTATTTAAAATATGTATTAGGTGCTTTCTGAGCTGCACACTTGCTTCTGTAAGTGAGAAGAAAGCAGTACATTTGGAAAGTCTGATACAGCTCATTTAACTGGTTTTTACTTTAGGCTGCACCTAAAGGCACAGGTTTGCCTAAAAAAAAACATTTGGGTGAGTATCTTTCCTAGAGGATCTGCAGCACCTGATATATGTTTCCATATAACAGCAGATAGTTTTGATGAAAATTTATAAAGAAATTCTGAAAACAACCTGAAAACAACCTAAAATTATTACCATCTCATGGCTATCCTCATCTGCCAAGAACTGGTTTTATCACAAGTTTACCAAGTTACTCCATTTTTCCTAAATTCAGGAGAATATTGCATTGGACACCATATAAAGAATTACTCAGACAGACTAGATGTGCATCAAAGATGGTCAGATGTCACTAATCTGCTGGTCACTGAACCACCCAAGTATATAGTGAGAATTCCTGCGATTCATCTGCAAGTACAATACCTTGTACTTCCTACTATTAAAGTCCTACCCATTTCTAATATTTTGGGGTTTGTGGTTATCCACAAAGTGGGGAATTTTCCTGTCCCATCCGCAGAAGGAGGCTCACTGCAGCTTTGTCTGAACAATACACTATATTCAAACCTTTCAATTTTTGCATTTATGTTAGCACTTAAAAAAAATTAACAGGGCAGATACTCAAGGAACCCAAGCTGTGATTTTACCACACACATTGATCACAGATCCCTGTGATCTTCCTGCAAAAGCTTTAGATCACACCCTAATCTCTATTCGGTTCAGAGAAAGTAATTCTTTGAAGGTAACTATTTCTTATCTCAACAAAAAGAGAAAAGAGATGAAAAAAAACTAAAATTTTGATCCAAATTTGGACCAGACCTTATTTGCAGTTCAAAACTGCCTTGAGAACTACTGTCTTCAATTTCTGTTCCTGGTTGTGGTTAACTCTGTAAGAAAGAATATCAGGCCAGTCTTCAGAAAATTACCAGGTCACTCTGGAAGATCAAAGATATTGGTGTGTTTCAAAAAAGAATCCCAAACACTTGTTCTCCTACCTTTATATCTGATATTCACCTGTTCTTAGAGAACAAATATCCCAGCAGATGAACACTTTGCAAAAGATGAATCCCTCAAACAAAGCGAAAAACATAAAGCACATCAAGACTGTCTTTGCAGATACATTTGCAACCTCCTCGTGGTTATTTAAGCTGAACCTATAAATTACTAAGTCCTTAAACTTTGGAAGGAAATCAAGGAAGAATAAAAATTGATTTAGTCATATAAATGCTGGAAGTAATAAAGGCTTCATGTGATGTTTGACCTTCTGATAAACTGTGCTGCTAAACGATTCCTAGTTTCAGAGCAGTGATAGCACAGTTTGGTAACCAGGAGATTGCTTCTATAACATAGCCATGAGTAAAGTATTTTATTCACCATAATCTAAAGTCAAACTTTTGGGAGAGGAGTCAATAGACCAAAAGAGACCAGTCCTACACATGTTTTTCCAAAACTGCATCCATCCAAAGGATGCAGTGATTCCTCTGATGTGACCCAACTATGCAAACTGATAAATCCAGTTGATTTTATTCCTTGAAAAAATAACTTCATAAAATCCCTATGGCTACTAGATTTTTTACAACACTCCTCCCTTATACACAGTGGTGGAGTATAGAAAGATACTTCACAGTCTCTTGCAAGATTGGTTCCATTACCTGTCTACTGTAGGCTCTGCCTTGTGCTTCTTGACAGCATCAGAGAGAAAAGGTTTGAATTTTCTTGACAAGGAGCAGGGACCAATATAGTAAAAAAAAAACAAACCAAAAACAAACAAACAAAACAACCAACCAGAAAACACTCACTATCAAATCCAAGTCAGGAAGCAACAGGCCAGGAAAAACTGGAAATTCAATAGTACCAGACTAGAAGAAATAAGGCATAGGACTTGAGGGTTGCTTTTCTCCTTCAAATTTATGAGATCAGTAGTTTGTATTTCCCATGAGGCCCAAAACACTCTTCTCAAGTACAACAGTACTTCCAAAAGGGAATAGTTTTGAGACAAAATTCAGTCATACTATTTAGTGGAGAACAGTGCATGAACTCTTAAAGGAGCTGGGCCCCAAAGCAGTTCTCCCATGCCCACAAATCCTTTCATAATCCTCCTGTGGAACACAACTAGTATAGAGGTACATGGTGCAACCTCCAGTCACAATGAATTTTGTACAGAAAATATCCCACTAGCCAGAACAAGCAGCATTGAAGCCAGACTTCTTCCTTGTTCCCAGATTCTTTTGAATTCTATCTATTTCAGCATTTTCTGCACAGAGATCCTATGTCACCACTGTGTCCAGCTACATGCAAGAGCCAAACTCCAGTGGATTTCAACGGGGACTGTCAAAAGAAAATGCAATGGATCTCCAATAGAAGCAGCAAAAACAATCCTAAAAATAACCCTTAAGGATTCCAAAATATTTTCTTCTCTTCTGGAGAGATGTTTGATAAAATCAAACCAGGAGCAGTAGGGTCTTCACCCTCTTAAACCTTCTTTCCAGTTTGATACTTAATTTACTTGAGAGTTTGTTAAATACTTTTAAACATGTCACTAGTGAAAGCCCTAGGGGACATGTAAAGAAGAAAATGGGTTAAAATATAGAAAAAACAGTGAAATCTGTGCAGTTAATCTTCAATAAAATGCTGAAAAAGTTCATCTTTTTGATGTTGATTGAGGGATTACAGCACTGACATGTGCGCACATCAAATTTTATTCCCTAAGTTGAATGACTTTAATATAGAATTTTACAAATGTTGTGAAGATAAAGTTATGCCATGCTTTGATGTCTGTCTTTGTTATAATAAGTTCCCTGAATTCATTTAGATGACCTTGATTTCTTTAATCATAAAAAAAGGGATGAAGTTCCATCTTACCCTTGTCTTTTAGCCTTGGCACATCACAGTTTTACATGATGTCATTTCAGTAGAGAATCCTCAGATTACCAAAAAAACCTGTTACTAATTCAAGAATGCCCACACCAGTCACTTTTATGGTAGGATTCAATTAGGCAATACTCCACAGGAAGCCCAACTTAGGAAATATTTTACAGCAGTCCACAGACATCTTTGGGACAAGCAAAAGTTTAACTACTCTTTTACACCACACCACAATGCCTGGCCACCTTCATGCCTGAGATCAAAATCTTCCTGAAACTCTACTGGTTTTCTTATCATGCTGTTCACAGCTATTGGTGAAGCCTGAAGGTAAGAGTGGGAGAGTGAGAGCAGGCTGCTCACACAGGGGTTTTCCTGCCACGTTTGGGGTTGGGACTGTACCCACCTGCAGGGACTGCTCCATCCCGCCACCCTCCCAGCTGTGCACACAGCAGTACCACTGTCTCCCTCTCCAAATCTTACAACCACGTGCTGAGTATACAAATGATCAAACGCCCCTTAAAATGCAACATCCAACCCAAAACTTAGTTCAAGATCCATGAAGGTTTCCATTGGCTGTAGCCAGCTGGCAATCCGAAAACTAGGAGGGCTGCTCTTACCCAGAGTTAATCCATCCCCCAAAGCAATCCTGCATCGCAGTTAGCGGGAGCTACAACTAACCGGGGCTACTAAGGCATTTTAAAAAACAGTCCTTTTTCTTCACCCTAGTTCTTTCAGAATGTTTGTGAAATGTCACCCTGGAGCTGACTGCAGATATCTGACCTTAGGAAGGGCACTTTAGAGCATTTACGAGGTGCTAAATAACATTGCACAGACCTGCCAAGCCATTGACTTTCTGTGCCGGGCGGGAAACTCCACAGCAAACAGCAAAGTCCTCAAATTGTTTCTTCCTCTCATTCAGCACTTACCTGCCTGCCTGCAGTTGGTATCAAGAGGCTTATGGAATAGAAACCAACTACCATGACAAGAACAAAGGACAAACTGCTGCCTCACAGCATTTCAAACACTTTTTACTTAGCTTTTTTTTTTTTTTCCATTTTGAAACAAATACACACAAAAGCTTTTTGCTTTTAAAGAGAAAATAAATACACAGAAAGGCTCTCTGAAGGTCGAAGGAAAACACTCCGCAGAAAACAACTTTGGATCATAAATATTTACTAAAACAAGTCTGTAGCTATATAAGGTCTTTCAGCCTGGGACTTCAATGTACTGGTTCCTGTGGTGAACATCCTACTCTGCTGTGTTTCTTCTTTCTGAACGACATCCCCTATTGAGCTGCCTAGCTTTTACCATGAAATACCTGAAATTTAAAATATCTTCATATCTACTTTAATAGTTTTTTTGAAATACAGACACACAAGTTGCATTAACTGCTGGAAGTAACAACGTAACATCCAGGAAGAGAGCCCTCTAAATTTTGACTTCCATTACAATACCTGTGACAAATATTTTTCTCTGTATTGTAGAAAAATATTTAAAGGTGCCTGTCTTTAAAAATCAGGGATACATATAACATAATCCTGCAAACAAACTCAACCTCTTTATCCCATGCTAGTTTTACACCAGAGAAATTCCCATCTCACTTGAATTGTCTGATGGATTGAAAGAAACTCCAAAAGCCCAAGAATAAGCCTAAATCATAGGGTTTGGACTGGACATTAAACAGAGCCAAGGTTTAGGGTGTCCATTACAGGACCCTGAACCATCAGGCACTGACCTAAATTTCAGAAAAAAGAATTGTAGTTGTGCTGGCCAATTACTGAAAATATACAGATATTACAAGACATCTCAATTCCTGCATCCCCTTCACACGTGAAGAGGCATGGAAACGTGCCATTTAATTTCCTTCACACTTTTTTTTGGTTGCTGCTGATAATACAAACCTTTAGCACTCGCCCAGCTTTGCAGGGGAGGGTCACATTGCTTTGCTATTCTGGCAAACATACAGCAATTTTTTGAGCTGGACGTTCATCACACGTTGCCCGAAAGCTGCTTCCCCGGCAGGACATTCCTTCTGAATGAAATACCATCCTCTGCCTCCCGTCCCAAACTGCAGAGCACAGCTGCAGGGGGGAAATGCTGTCACCTCAAAGCTGCAGCTGCTGCAAGGCCAGGAACTGCTTCAGAGGCTGTGCCACAAGGATTGCCTGCATCAGCCACAGCCTGGAGGACACCTTCGTGTTCTCAGCTCAGGAGGGTTTGAATTTCTGCTAGGGTCAAATTAAATTATGGCCATCCCCTCCTCTGTTTATGTATGTGGGCAGGTATAACCCAGAGTTTAGTTTCACTGGCAAAGAAATACTCAGACTTCCTTAGTGGATTTGGCCATTTGACTAATTAACTTTTTGTTTCCCCCATCCTTCTTTTTCCTTTTTGAATATACAATCTTTCTTTAAAAAAAAAAAAATCTGCAAGACCTGTCAGAGTATGTCATGGCCACCTAAAGTCCTCTAACACGCAGACCACTAATAAAACTGCACTATAATGCACAACAGCTGAGTGATTTATGTGCAAATCTAAATGGATTCACATGGAAAAAGCAAAAACTGGTAAGGTACCATAGAGACAAGAGAAATTGCACAGACTATTATGTAAAATCTGAAAAAGCAACTATTACTGGCTCAGCAACAGCAATAAAAGAAGATGCAAAAATCCCAAAGGTCATGTTATGTGCTCTGATGTACTAAAAGTAGGTTAACTTTCCCAAACTGTGTTGGTATTCACTTGTATCCCCAAAAGTCCACAATTAACCTTCTAAAATACATTTTTAAAAGTCTAAATATAGCAAAGTACTGTAGGAGAGTTGGGGGTTTTTTCCTTGCTTTCTTTTCTAACAAACAATTTGCAGCATTATTTCTCATGTGATTTCACTGATTTTCATTAATATTTTCAGAAAAATAATGCAGAGATAAAGTAGACTTTTTTTTCTGAGCTTGATGATTGTGTTCAAAGAATTGTACTATAACCTATTTTAGGTATGCAAAAGGGCCAATATATGCTAGAGAATCTGCGTTACTTGTTAACTGAAATAAAATGTCCACACAATGAAGCTGTGAACTGAACACAGACAAGAAAAAAATCCCCAGTTACTGAGTTTCAGATGAAGACATTTGTAACCCCTCTGTGCTGGAGCACACCAGGTATGTTCAGTTATAAAATACAGGTGAATCAAATAAGCTCTATGTACTTCCAGGTACACTTCAGCCCTGAATGAACACATACAACAACAAAAGACACAGACAACAACTCAAAAAACCCACCAAGGCATCAAATCTCCTGACTGACACCACAGCTACAAGACTGGATTTTTTTATTGCCTCAAAAGACCAGAATAAAAGAATTTTCTTCAGACTCAGAAAAATCCAATTCCCTCTCTGTCAACAAAGTTTCATTACTTGAGGATTCAGGTAAAACCATTTTACATGAACAGGCAGCACATCACATTCTAGTCCTCTTAAACCACACAGAGAACACCCCTGGAAGTCATAGACAATTAAACTAAGCAAGGTTCCACACCTGCATGGAAATCTGCACCCCAAGTTTAGCAGAGATCAATACCCATTCACTGTACATTGCAACTGTAATAGTAACACAATACTTTTCAATACTATTTCTAAGACAATGCCCAAAGTAGTCTCAAGACTTTCTGGTTTTCCAGCTGAGCTGACACAAAATACTCATTTCAGCTTCACAGCTGTAGATATTTAGTCACTGATAGTGGTAAAGTTGGCTTCACAAATGCACATGGCCTGCCTTATGTATATACACTAAAGCCAAAAATACAGGCAGGAATTCTGTTTTGCTTGCCCAGCAAAGCCCATTTAATTTTGAGAATTTATTCCCTTTATGTTACATTTATGCTTCCCAAAATTCTGAAGTAATTTATTATCTTCTCTCAACAGAAACCTGAGTCTGGAAAGCGAAGCTGTCTCCTAAAGAACAAACAGGCTGAAGGTAGAGCAGTCTACACTAAGGCTTGAAGCAATTAAAAAAAAAAACCAAGTTTTAAAAGTTCTTTATCACAGTATCTTCTATATTGCCCACATAAGCAGCCTAGCATTGATATTCTTCATTATTAGAAGCAACCCAAATAAACCACTGAGAGGAAATGAGGAATATTTGCTACTCCAAACACGTGGGTTCCAAATCAGCTGCTTTGACTAAAATCTGAACTTCTTTATGTTGAGATTACATCAATCCCCACTACAAAATACAACTTTTAAACAGGAACAAAATCCTTGAGACACTATATTTCATTAGGAAACATTCCATCCCACGCATTTGTTTTTTCTTCTCAAAAGCTGAGAAGGCCAGATAAATTGTCTGCAGTACCTCCAAGGCCTCTTGGCAGAACTGCAACACATAATAATAATCAGCCCAGGCTCAATTATAAGTGCATTAAAAAAACCAAAAAGCCACAATCATGATTTATCCTTAATCAGAGTTACACACCTCAAAAGACTCAATTAATCTAATGAAAAACCCTGCACAAAGTTTGGCTTTACTTTCTGGAGTTTGTTTAAGGTCACCAAATGGTCAGATGAGTTTATCACCCAAGACATCTCAAGGCCCAGAAATGTGCAGTTAATCCTCTTTCCTCTTGTATTTCAGCTTTATCTGCGACTTTCTAAGAGAAAGGTACAAGATACCTACAAACCTGACCCATAAAATATTCTCTCCTTTTTGAGGCAGAACATTGCCATGAAGTTCCTTTGACTCCAAACATAGTTTGCTATTCAATAGTCTGAAACTAGTAATTAACTATTCACTAGTTTTATAACATTGATCCATAAAACTTATTGCATCCCATTTAATGAAATATGTCTAGTTACTTACTTTCTGTGCTTCCTACACGTTTGAAACTTTAAACACAAAGTAGCACAGTGCTGCTGATTTCAGTGAAGGTATGTTAAGTAGCTTCATTTTTGTAAATTTTTTCACTACATGATATCAATAATTATTCCCAAATATAAACAAAACTTTCTTCAGTTAGCAACTGAACAGGCCTAGCTATGTATTTAAAGCAGAAAATAGGGATTTTTTTCAATTTCATAATAAGAGGCTTGTAAAAGTATTTTCTTTCCTGATGGGAGAAAAGATTAAGGAGAGTAAAGCCACTCAGGGATTCTACATTACTCACATTGCCTTTGAAACACACAGAAAAATTGATACTGAAAAATATCTGTTATTGAGTAAAACTTACTTTGTAGCAGATAATGCCTTCAACAAAGATGCAGATCCACTCCAGCATTCATAGAGACTAACTCCTCCGAAGTGAAAGCAACCTTTAGGGAGTGGGGGAAAAAAAACCTTAGACCCCTTAGATTTTCAGCTGCTGCAAATCTAGGTAGCACAAGTGATTTCAATTCCCTTTGACTTTAGGGATCTCATTTTGAGTTACACCAGCTGAGGACATTCCTGTAGATGTATTTACTTATGGAGACCTAATGCAGCAAATCATTTAGGGAAGGATGGGCCTGTCGGGGGGGATGCACAGCTGTAAGTCAGAAGCCTATCAGTGACCATAGGGATGGCCAGGAACTGAAGTAATCTGTGCAGTTCAGTTCCTGCTCACATTTGCTTTGCAAATGTCTTGCTTGCTTAAAAATCAATGCTTTGTTGCCTTGTAAGAGAATTGTTCCATTTCTCCAGAGAACTAGGTAGGAAAAGAAGGCATAGAAATTTTAAGCACATCTCCCTCCCCATTGAATGCTAAGGATGCATTGCAGACACCACAACAGAGTGTTCTAGGAGATACAAAACTGTGTTTGCCTGTAGGAGCTTCCCTGGTCTGGTTTCATGCACCTTGCCAAAATTCTTTGCTAGGAATGCAGCTGCCCTAGGCTTCCTATGATAGAAGTGACTCTGGAAGTGTTTGCTCCATCAAATGACCCTGCTATCCCTTACCCAGAAATTAACTATCTTGTTTTCTTAAGTGACTTTAATGATGTTCAAAACATCTAGATGGTTTAAATCTTAATACAAAACTCTACAAATAAAACCAACACAAAAGATATTTTGTTACATTTCAATAAACAAAGGATGTCCAAGACTGGGGGATCCATTCTGCCTGCAATTATCCTGATGTAAATGAAGGAGTGGGGGTATTTGCATGACATGACCAAATGCTAGCCTTGATCTGATCAGATGTAACTGAGAACAGAATTTGGCCTACAGCTACAAAGTGTTCAAGTTGAAAAATCTAGCTTTATCCTCCCAGGCAGTCTGCACTACACAGACAAATGCAATAACATGTAGATTTGGCAAACAACGTACTACGGGAGAGGGAAATGTCCCAGAGCAGCCCACAATAACAAATTGTCACTGTTCAGGCTAATAAGAACAAGCACTTAACAAAGTTGACATGGAGAACTAGGCTGATCTTACATGGGAGCAGGTGACAGCAGCGACAGAGACATTTATGGAATTTGGAACAGTACACTGAACAAGGGGACTGCTATCCTCCCACTGTGAGAGTGCCTTAGGCTGTACACAGAAGCATCAGGCTTTAATCTCCTCCATATTGCTCAGAACTGAGACCATAATCAGTATTAGATAAAGAGGTATTTTCATATTTGTTTATATTCTGGATGGCAGAGAAACACATGTCGTCATTTGAAGCCTTAGAAATGAGACGTGCTTGGGGTTTTGTGCATGTGTCACCAAGCATTAAAGACAAGTATCTCTCACTAATTTGCTAAAAGCTATTCCAGGCAGTTATAAAACAACTTTATAATTATCTGTTTGTGGTGACTGCTCCTTTTCTCTTTGATGTTGCATCCCAAATAGTACCCGACAGCAGAATACCTAGTGGGATCATCATTCTGCTGCTTACCTATAGTTCATCTGCTTGCTATTCTCTCACAAGCAGCAAGCCAAGCCTTTGTTTCACTCACTTCTAACCCATGCTGCCCATTAATTTTGCTGATCTTATACAGCAGAATAGAAGAGTGAGAAAGAGCACTTCTTACCACAGAACACTTGAAAAGACCATCACTCCTTCATGTCTGAATGAGAAGTTAAGAAAGGATAAGGATGAGAATGAGGAAGGAATGTTTTGGTCGTGGTTAGACAAGCACAAATGGAATGGCTAGAGGTTATAAATGTTTGCGTTTTTTAATAGGGTGCTGGAAGGCATTTTTCAGATAAATACAGACATAAAATGCATGTTTTGAGGAGCCCACAATCCAAACATTAGATTTTGGGCAACTGTTCAGGACAATGTTGGTCTATCCCTCACGTTTCCCTGAAACAAAAAGATCCTTCTTAACAACTGTTAGTGTGTCCAAAAACTAAGAGCTGATCTCTTCTGTTGCCCCTCTGACCTGAGCTAGTGAATGCAGCAGAGCTGGATATGGATGCAGTACAACAACACCCTCACACAGCGTGCCTGAGGAAGCCACACAGACTGGAAATCTCAGAGGGCCCTCTGTCAGGCCAACCCTGTAAGCCAACCTGAAGGGGCCCAGTTAGTGCAGAATGCTTCTCATGCTCCCATACAGTACAGGATACCTACTCTGCAAGGTCTGCTTCCAATTTACTGATTGGTACAACAGCAAATGGTCTTGATCTGAAAAGACTTGTGTGGTGGGTTTCTGCTAAGTCTGAGAAACTGAATCCCTCTCCAAAGTGGTGTCACTCCCAATTACATTCTCTGTGACACACACAAAAAAAGTTCCAAAGTTCATGCCAAGAGGCGTTTCCTGTTTCTCAGCCCTAGTATTCATAATCCTTCTTGGACCAAAAGTTAAGATTAGTGGGTGCCTTCAGCTTAAGAACACAAGAAAGGCCATAATAGTTCAAAGAAAATGTCCCATCCAGCACTATTAGGGCTGTCCCTGGGGTCAAGAGTACATGTCAAGGGAAAAACATAAGAGACTATAAGCTCATAGCATGATTTTTCTGTGTATAAACTTTACCAGCTTCTCAGAGTCAGTGGCTCCAGAGCTGGAGGATGCCTTTAGACCACTTTGACAGCAGTGGACTGATCTCTGAACCAGTTAAGATTAGTATGAACTCAATAAGCTTAGTACTAGAGTTAGGATCAGATCTGGCATTATTCAACATGACTGTATGTATATTAATTGACATTAACATTTCCTACCTCATCTGTGGGCTGTGAACACCAACTGCAGAGGTTGTATTTCACTGCTTAATTCAAGTGAACGATATATATTTATCCAGGTCACCTTGACATTGTTATTTTGAGGTAGTTCATAATCTTTCTTGCTCATAAGAGTTCACAGACCTGTGGCATAAGAGTTTTCATCACCACATGTGCTCTTAATGAGCAACTCAAGCACCTGAGAAAACAGACCCTCCTTGGCAGTTATAAACAGCCAGCATTCTCAGACCTTCGTCTGGTGGCTCAGTGATGTGGCATTTAGCACACTCACCATACACAGCCAGAGGAAGCACAGAGTTAGGGACAGCCCTAGCAGTGTGATGTGCTCCCTTCACTTCTCTATGGACTCCCACAAGTACTTCTGCTGTCAGTTTAAGTGGAGCAAAGGTCTTGTTCGTCTGGATTAATTTTAAGCTTGGAACAAGGAGAAGAAATTGCAATTTCCTTCTTTCGCCCTATTTCACTGTCGCAATCCCATGCACATTTACTGGGTCTAACACTTGGCATGGTTCCTTTCTCCTGACTCTTCAGAAAGGCAACTTCTCCAAAGAAAGCCTGACACAGGTACCTCCAGAGTGGAAGCATTGATGCTATTCAGTTACACACAGTTCCAGGTGATGTGCTCTGCTCAGTGCCTGAAAGTCACTCACTGGCTGTAACAAACTTTGATAGATATTAGTATCCCTTCAGACAAATTTGATGCCTTTATTATCACTTGTTGCCTGCAGAGAGTGAACTGTCTGACGTGGGTTGACACAGAAGACCCAAAATAGATTATAATGCTAAATCTGTAAAATGTCACTTTTTCTGCCATTTTTAGATGACCTTTGGGTAAATACAAGCCTGGAAAATATATATTAACTGTAACTTCAGCAAATCCTGCTGTAAGATAACAGAGATAACCTTTTTTACTTGCCAACAAACTTCACCCATGTGCTGGAAGTATTTAGATGAATTTAACATTCTTGAATTATTTGGGCCCCTTATTCTTAGAAATATTTATACTCAGCATGAATACAAGACGGTGTCTCCATCTAAAAATAGCATTCTGATTTGTAACTTTGCAAACATGAGTTCAGAAGTCAGAGCATTACAAACTAAATACAGCAAGTGTGTGTAATTATCCTCATTAAAATACTTTGAGTGGAAAATTTTCATTACCCTGGGACATAAGAGAAAGCAGGACAGGCACCCCCTGGATCCTGGTTGCAAGCTACTTTTATAAAAACCATGTAATCCTGCATTTCTAGTAATTTGCTCAGACTTTCAGGGACTTCCCTCCAGCCCTGAAGCTACAACCTGTCCATGCAGAGCTGAGGCAGATCCATGGCCACTTCCTGAGTAAATCCCTGTAAAATTACTCCGTGGATTTCTGAAGGCAGGTGGTCTGGACTTCCAAGTGTCAGAGCTGGAATTTGAAAAATGTTATGGGAAGGGTCTAAGCAGGACATTTAGAGTTCTGGTCTTCCAAGATTTCCTTGTTTAAAAAGCAATCTGCTTGACTACAAGCTGAGTATTTGGTGTTGCCACTCAATGGATTCTGCCTACAAGTGGGATCTACAAGTTGAAGTATAAATGAAAACATCACCATCCCATAATTGCCAAGCTGTTTGATATTCTGCAGATGTCTTCATGAGAATGGACATTTTACTTTTACTCTCCTGCTTTGCTTTCATTTTAAAAGCATAAATCCTCAGCACACATTTTCTCTCCCACACATTTAGGCTTTCTCCTTTTCCCCTCCAAACACCTTCATGTTGTTTCCCAAAGAACCCAGCATGTTTCTGCCCTACTGAATGAGGGGGACCACAATCCTTTTCACTTCTCCTCTGAATGAAATCACAGCAGGAAGAACTCCTCTGGTGATGTTTATTCAGCTGTGAAACCCTCTTCTAAGGGAAGTAGCAGAATTGCTAACACCTGAGTCATTTTATCACCATGCCCAAAGTACTACAGAATCCATGTCCTCTGCTAGCAGAGTAGAGCTGATCCTGTTTTGTCAAAAACCTCCCAACTCCTGCTTTCTTGTCTGAAGGATGTAAAATAAAATACAAATCAATAAAAAAAAGTTGTGCATCATTCTTCTTACAAGGTAAAAATTGCTTTGTTAAACTTCTGATTCTTGTTCTTTCCCAACCTGTGTTCTATGGAAACGTGCTCAGTTTGTCTTTCCTGTTGATGAGGTGACTCTGTGCAGGAGATGGACACTTTGGAGAACACACATTTATGGATTGACTTAGAATAATTAAGTGACTCGAATTTAACAGGTTTAATCCTCCAACACACTTTCTCTCTAAGTACTTAGTTATAAACCTAATCTTCTCGGTAAACTACTCTCTCTTCCATTTTCAGGATGTCAGATTAGCTTTTAATATATTTACTTATTTCATTGGCACATATATTTATCCACAGGAAAAAAAGACATATGCAGTAGAAGCAATATAACAGTAGAAACAATCACAGTCCTAGTACATGTTAACTACAGCACTTCTGCTGTATCAAAACCCTTTCCCCTGGAGCAGAAGCAGAGATAAAAGATGGCAGATAAGGAATCAAATTCAGATGGCTCCATAATGCCCCTTGCCTGACATTTTGTCGTGGTCTCACCCATTCTCCACATGTGCAAGAGAGCAATCCAGAGGAGGGTGCACGTACTGACAGGTCAACCTGTAAAAGAAGTGTTACTGCTCATGCTACTGGATTGCTGGCACTCCAGTGGAACACATTGCAATGACCTACATACTACATCTTTTTAATTTATTTCACGTTGTTTTGAATGCAGAAAGTTTAGAAGATCTCTAATTTTTTTCAATTTGAATCTTCAGAGTAAGATACATCACCCCATTCTGCACTTGCTCAACCAATTCAGGCTTCAAATGGTTAACCATCCTCCACAAAAAAAAAAAAAAAAAAAAAAAAAAGCCTTTTTCCTTCTGGGCTTCCTCACTACAGCTGAAACTGAAAACAGAAGGGCCAGAACACCACAATAAAGGCTGCTCTTACCGTATTTTTGAACCAACTAGGAGAGACAGGAAGATCAAGAAACCCTGCGAGAGATAATAAAAGACAAGCACTTGAAAACTGAATTGTGATGTGGCCACCAGAAATACCACTCTGAGAAGCAAAAATACTTGAAAAGTGCATCCCTAGAGGATAGACTGCCAAGCCCTGGCTCAGCAGCTCTGCTCTTTTTTTTAAGATAGATTATGCAAGAATCTTTTGCGAGTGCATGGAAGGAAAAACCAGCAGTGGCTTTTGTCAAGCATCAAGCTATCATGAAAATCTAGGAATTACCATATTAGATTAGGCTATGCCTCCTATCAAATTCCTCTTAGCAGTCATTAGCCCAGATGCTCCAGAGGAGGCTGAGACAGTTCTAGTATATCATATTCCCCAGGAGACCTTTCCCCCTCACCCCTGTTTCTCATAGTCAGTGTTTGGACAAAGCACTGGAGCACCACGGCAGGACTGCCTCTCTCTGTGCTCCACAGAGGGAATGCATGTAACTTGGCCCTGAACTGGTAGGACTCTGGATCTTTTCAGAGTAATTCAGAGTTAACTGCAGTCCAAAGAACATTTCATTCGTAAATGTTTTCAATAAAGCCATGGAAGCCACCCACATCCTGCTGGGACAGTATGGGTTTGTGTTTCTGAGCTCTTGAACCACTTCAGCAAAAAACTGATGCACACCAGAATCCTTTTAAATGTCATATCAGGCAGTAAGTGATATTTGGCATGGTGAACTAATTAATTTCTTAATAAAAAGGAGTTATCCAACTAATTTTTTTTTTCTGTGAACACACAAGAGTAGCCCCAGCTCAAATGTTTATGCAAGATGAGTACACAGCCCAGTTTTTTCCCTACTACCTTTTGAGAGGCATCAAGGCAGCCTCAGGCAGGCCTCTGTCTCCTTGGGAACATCACTGGGGAGCTGTACCACTTCAGACTTCTTCAAAATAGGAAAGCATTTCAAAACCAACCACACACTTTAATTACTGGCAATTAGAAATTCCTGGGTTTGTGTGTTTACAGCTGAAAAATGTTAATGTGTGCCAGTTGTGTCAGAAAGTTTGATTAAGCTCTTTAAACTGAACTTGAAAAACTTAAAACACTCCAAAGACTCTGATCAGAGTATCTTGGGGGGCTTACCAAAGCGACACGTAGAAGTCAGAACTGCTTTAATAGTCTCCTCACTGTTCCCAGTGGACCACAGCTTGCTTTTGCAAAGACACACACCCAACATAGTTGGCAGGAGAGATTTCTATCTGGCAGTTTTACAAAGACTAAGCAGCATCTTAATCATATCTAAGGTCACTATCTAAATGCCAAACTGGAGCTACAACTGAGGTTCCAATGAATGTACCTGATGTGAGTGGGGTTTCATAGGAGCAGCTATGAAATCAGATAAAGGTGAGGCTGTGTGGGTTAGCTGCTTTTTCAGCACACAGCAGAGCTGTGTTAGTAGTTTTCCTAGAAAATTAAAGACTGCAAGAAACAGCATCAATAAGAAAGTGATGTTAGACTAAGTTCATAAGGAAAATACAAAGAGAACAAAAGGTACTTTTTCCTGGCCTAACAGAGATATTTCCATAGACATGTAAGGCTGATGATGAATTCTTGCTACAGAGTTCTCCATGTGTCATAAAATATGAGCAATAAAATAAAGTCAAAGAATTGAAAAGACAAATGACAAGCCTCTGTGCATCATTAATGAATGATGAGGGTAGAAAAGCAGAAGATAACCCTCCATGCATATAATAATGATGTCTTTGACTGGTGGTGCTTCTCTATGCCTGCACGTTTAATAAGATGTGTTAGAATTAAAAATTTAAAAATCAAGTCCATGTGCTCCATAAAATATGAGGAAAGAAGCAACTCTAGCCTAAGTAAAGATCTTAGCATTGTACATCCTATTAAAGAAGGAGATGTGTTGATTTATGCAAATACTCATAAATGAAGCATGATGGTATTCTAATTCTGATAACAAACCAAGTCATACAGTCAGTAATCTCATGTCTCATTAAAGGAAGAATTTTGATACTTAGCAAAGAGTTGAAAGTCCACAGGAAATCATCTGTTATTGTATCAAGTGACCTTTCTCCAACTGCTTTATACCCAAAGCTGCTACAGACACCAGGCTGACTAACAGAGTTCTCTGTTTTTTCCTGAATAACATGGATTAGTGAGAAGATACTAAGAGTTCATGTTTTGCTCGTAACACTGTCCATTGCAAAGGAACTGAACACACTAATGAGCAAACCTGCATGCTACAGCCCTTCCAGTATCACAGGTACTCCCTAGTGGGGAAATGAAAGTCTGGGATGTGGCTAAACCATGGGATGGGAGGCCCCTGACTCACATTAACAACCATTTAGCAAGTGGTTTGACCCAAATCACCAACAACCCAGTAGTTAAACCACAACAGCTTTGATTTCATTATTTCAGCTGCTGCTAAACATTCAGACCAAATCTGCAGAAATAACTAATTATGCAGAAACAACTAATTAATATCTGAATTATTTTGTACTATGAACCTCATCAACAATAAAGAAACAATTAATTTTTACAAAGTGCTAGTTGTAGAGTTCTCTTGAACCAGAAGTAGAGGCAGCATGACCATTCTGGTACTCAGAAATGCCATTGCAGGAAGTTTTATACGAGTGAGCTGTGACTCTGGAGAGTGTGCTGGAGGGGCAGAAAGAGGAGCTTGTGTGTGCAGCCAGGTGGTGGGATGAAGCTGAAGTCCTAGAGGAGAAACACATCATAAAACAGGCAACAGAGTAAGACCATGTCACACCTTTTAAAAAGAAAGACCCACAATCCATCATGATATCTCAATACTTTGACACTTTTTTTTCTACAAGCACCATTAACAACTGTCTTTGCTCCCCCTCCATTTTTTTTTTCAGATTAAGAATAAGGAAAATGTGCTTTAATGAACAATTAGTGTCTCTCAATATCTTCCAGGCTACATCTACTCCACTTATGAGGCAAAGGATTTTCTTTTCTCTCTCTTTCATTTTTTTCCCCAGGCTTCCAGCTCTGCAAATGCAACCTGGAATGAGAATTCTGATGGTAAGGGCTCAAATATCATCACCAATAATAAAAATCTGGTAACCAAAATTTACCTGAGAGTGATGCTGTTAATGTGCCAGACAGAGCAGAACCCAGCTCACTTTCCCACAATTATATTGTCTCTTAGTTGCTGGCAATAGCAAAAGCTCGATTCCATTAAGTAAGTGGATATGTCAGACATATGGGGAGCAGGTCTAGGGGGCAAGTGCCATTGTTTTAGAGTCATTTCCCTCACTGTAATGGCATTTAAGAAAAAGTTATTTGCAGCATGTAAACTAGAAGACGTGCATGTGGGCATTGTGTGAGAGACAGATGAACTAAGAAAAGCATCTGGCTTCTATACAATAGAAATGTTAAACCTTAACGCAATTAAAGGTCTTTAAAGTAAGAAACTCTGTCCTGTTCCCCAGGGAAGCATATGACCAACATTCCAAGGTCTATGAGAGGAAGAATCCACCATCAAAACTTCCAGGAGTAAAGCACAAGCTATTTGTTTTACTGCACTTGAAAAGTTCTTGGTCAAAACACGTAGGTTGTAAAGAACTGATAATGTTAAGTTTCTTAGGCAATTTTCCTTAGGATCTAGAAATTCCAGTTTGCTACATAATGAGAACAGAATTATTTTTAGCATTACATTCAACACAAAAAGGACTGCAAATGGCCCATTTTCATGACTCACAACTCAGTGAGAGGAGAGGGAGCAACTTTAGCCCACAGGGGCTGGGAGAGAGAGAAGTGTCACTGGGTTGTATGAGAAAAGGTTCTGCCCATGCTTCAGGAGAGCACATCACACATCTAAATACACACTGCTGCATAGCTGTCCCAGTGAGAAGCAAGGAACAAACTCCACATCTAGTATGATATGCCAGTAAGAGGGAAATGACTTTTCCACACACCCTTGCCTTTCCCCACTTTGATTATAGCAGTGTCCTAACACTGGTCAAGGTGACTTGGCCAGCCCAAACTTTTTGTTTGGCGGAAGTGAAAAGCAGAATGAATGCAGTAAACTTTAAATCCAAGGATTGGTGTCATGGGAGAGTAAAAGGCAAACTTCTTATAAAAAGATCTTGGAGAATGGCAAATAAGAGCTGTACTGAAATCATATTTTTAAATTATTTTTATCCAGTTGAATGACAGAGCTTGTCACTTCTATGTAGTATAAATGACTGAATAGTTGGTATGAGTAATAATACCATGGCAGACTGAGGCAAGCCAAGATTTGATTCTCAGCTCTGCTACCAATTCATGCAGATAAATCATTCAAAGTCTTTGTGCTTTGACTTTCCCATCTGAGAAAAGAGATATTCAGCTTAGTTCACGGAGGTGTTGAAATGTTGATCATTTTTATGCACAGAGCAATGTGAACTCATTGGGTGAAAGGTGCTTTGGAAGTATTAAATATTCTTCTTGCTGTTATGCCTGCTTTCCTCTTCATACTGTGTATGAGTAGTGCTATTCTTTGACTGAACTTCAGCCTATTAGAATTTGACAATATAGAATTTACATTTTTTGCAATGATAAATGCATTTAATTTTCTTCAAGTAAATATATTCCAATCCAGTATTTAAGCATAAGACTAATCTCTTTTGTTTCACATGACTATTGAGTAAAAACAAGTGCTCAGGTGCTCTGTCAAATTGAGGACATAAGAGTTTTTGCAAGAATAAGCAGCAATTGGCAGTTGAAGTCTTTAATTTGAAAAAAGTTCTCTTCCAAATCTTGGAGAAACTATCAATACTTTGGTTGCTATCCCACCCAAATTTATGAGGTGTAGCATCTATACACACGGGTTAAAAAAAACCAAATAAGAAAAAAATAATTTCCCATCATAGTTTTGATTGTTCCTCTAGAACTGCAATATTCCCTGTTACACCTTGTTCTAACTCTGGAGGGGAAAGGAACACTAATTATAGGTCTAGAAAATTTGAGGGAAGAGGAAGATTCTTCCCTTCATCATCCTCACAGGGACTGGGTTTGTTTTTGCTGTTTTATCAGGTGTGGTACCTTTCCTACAACTACAAGAATCTAAAATACCAACAATGTCTCTAACCATTTCTGCTGTCTTCTTGTTTTTCACTTCAGTAGTAGTTATATTCCTTACACAATCAATGATCCAGAGTAAAAGGAGATGTGTGCAGCCTCTGAGCTATAACTCATGAATTCCTCTAGAGAACATGCAGTGTATCCATGCATATTTCATTGATTCCAATCTGTATATTCACATTAATAACAAATGGCTGCTATGAATCAGTTCTCATGCCTATCTGCAATAAACCAGAAAGTAATATAAACAGAGCTCACCTACACTGGTTTTCTTGAGATGTTGTATTAGGTCACAATCTCACTGTGACAATCAGTTTGTAATCTGCAACGTTACAGATTATTAGGATTTCATCTGACTTCAGAGGCAGAAGATTATCTTCCCTTTTGCATACAGTATTGGGGACATTCTTGGAATGATCTCATCAGCTTTATTGAGAAGACAGACTTGATGAACTTCAGTGAAATGAAAATGGAAGTTTCCGTTCATCTGAGCTAACATACCTATGAAAGAGCCTGGCACATAGCAAGACTGAATTAATGAGCAACATACTTGCAAACACTTCTTGAAATGGTGAATTCTGAGAGGCAAATCTAGGCAGAAAACTGGAAGAGCTAATGTGTAAAAATCTCCAATGGGCATGTGATGCAAAACCTAATAAAGCTGGGACACCTGAAGGGTCCTCCTTCCCTCAAACTTAGGTATTATTAAGGTAAGCAAAAGTTAAATTCTGTCATCAGGAAAGGTATTTGATCAGTTCTTGCAGAAATAGGGTTAAGATTAACTTAAAATTGGCAGCAGCAAATGCTGAGTGTCACTATGCTCAGAAACGGATGCTGGAGAGGTAGGACTGGATCCTGGACCAAGAGTATGGAAAAGCTCCTTGTCTTAATTTATGAGCTCTCAGTACACCAAAATAAATGGCAAATCACTTATTTCATTCCCCAAAGAAGCCTAAATGTCCTACCTCCCCCTTGGGAACTCAGAAAGTTGAATTTTTTTAGGTTACAGATTCCTGCTCAGTGAATTACCTGAGGGAGATTTGTAGACTGCAGGTACAAGCACCAGAGAAGTGAACAAAGGCTCAGTAAAGCAGCATCCAGAATGAAATCACTGTTCTGGGTAAAGCATCATGTCTCATCTCAGGTGACATGTGACTGCCATTCCCAAAGCTACTCAGGAGATCAAACAGAAAAAAATAATCAGCTACAACTGTTGAGGCTGCAAAGACACTCAATATGAACAGCTGAAAGCAAGACAACTCAATGCATTTTAAAGTATATCCCTTCCTGGAATAGGAAGATGACTCCATCACAGACTGTAATGCTAAAAAAAAACCAAAAAAAAACAAACAAAAAAACAAACAAACAAAACAAACAAACAAACAAACAAAAAAACAACAAAAAAAAAACCCCACAACTTTGCACCATAGAAAATGGCATGTTTTCAGAAATGCCTGTTAATCCATCACCATAAACAGAAGTTCCCGCTGCTTATTTTACTATCAACAGTAAACATTTATTGATTTGCTTATGATCATTATTCCCAATCCAAATCTATTACATTACAGCAGACTGGGGAGGTGGGGGGAGGCTAGGAAATAAAGAAATGAAACTAAAGTAAATCTTCATTTAAATTTCAGAGTAAAACCTTAAGCACTTTATTCTTTGAAACCGAGAAAAAACTACATGATCCAGACTTTGTGTGCAGCAGTAGTCATATTGCTTAATATCATCTTAAAATGAGGAATAAAACCCAGCATGAACTTGTGCAAATGCCCTTAGAATCAGTCTTCCTGACAGGAAAATGTAGACATGCTGTACGGTCGATCAAGCTGCCTCTGGAAGCAGTTTAGCCATTTATTTGCCCTGTATTAATAATGGTCAAGTATGAAAGAAATTAACGGCTCATAAAAAGCATAGGAAGAGTAATAAAAATGTTGAAAGACAAAAAGCTGGAATTTAATCCCTTTACAGAAACATTCCCTGTGCCCATTAAAATGCTGCCTTTCTCCAGCCCTTCCCATTAAGAGCCAGCAGAGCCCTGTGAAGGACAGGCAGGGGGTGCTGCTCCTTCAGCTTCCCACACTAATGGAGGTTTCCCTTTGAACTCGATACCTCGCACTGAAGCACTGCGGGCCGGCAGGCTTTCCTCACTTCTCCCCCTTGGGATTCCCATGGTCCCCTTCGATTTTTCTCCTTTTTGGCATCTTTGAGGCCGTGATTCTGTTCCTGAGATCTCCGTGATGAAGCGACGCCTGGTGCGACTTGTTAAAGGAAAGAAGCTGACCTTGATACCGAATTATACCAGCAAGGAACTCACGAGCTGGTTTCCTGAACAGCCTCCTCAAACAGCTCCTGCCCCCCGTGCAGAGCCACGAAGTGTCTGAGCAGCCTTGATGTAGACCCTGAGCTAACTTCTGCATACTGGAGCTTGAGAATAAGCCAAAGCTTCTCTAGTGTGATGCCATGAAATACTGCTCAGCCAGAGGGGAGCCTGTAACTAGATGGCATTTACTTTGGTTCAGCATTCTGAAAGCCCAGCCTCAGCTGCCCTTGCAATGGTTGGGGCTGCAGAAACAGCCCAGTGCTGTTAAGATTCATATACAAATATATCTGCCAGCCAAACAGCCTTAGATAATCAAACGTGAGTAACAATTTGCTTCAGCAAATTGGCTATAAAAACAAAAGAAGAAAATTCCAGATAAAAATCCTCCGTGACTGTGCCCAGGAATTCCATTTTAACAGTTAAAAAATTGTAGTTTTAGCGCTTGGTTGAAGTACTACTTGAAAAGTTATTAATATAAAACTGATGAACTTTTTGCAACATTACTAAGAGCAACCACTGAAGAAATCAAGTAATGCCTCCTTTCTAGGGAAGCTATTTCATATTTATAAGATATATTTCTATTTTTATAACTAAGACATTATTGCCACTGTAAAGGTAAACATGGTAACTACAGATGGTCGAATGATGTTCAGTATTTACCAAAAACATTTTTCAGAAACTGCTGAAAAATTGTGAATTGTATTTTCTTCCTGTTAAAACATTTCTATAGCTACTAAATAAGACATTTCTGAATTTTTGCCAGCTTGCAGCCACTAATTTATCCAAATGCAATTTTTTCCATTATTCATCTCCCTCTCAAGGCAATTTTTTTGAAAGACCTTGATGTGACTTATTGACCAATTTCCCTTAGCTATATTACATTGTAAATTTTGTTTAATTTATTAGCTTTTGTAAGTGTAGCAAGTAGTTATTCTTGTTGGTTAGTTTGTTTGTTTGTTTGTTTATGATGGTAAGATCACATGACAGGGAAATTTGGCAACCCCAAACAATCAACTAGTCCCACAGAAAGAAATACCCATCCCTTAGCAAACCAGATGACATGATAAAACTTAAAATACAATCCACAATTGTAAAATCAAAGCCACAAATATCCTCTAAATCTTTGCCCTTAGTAGGTAGAATAACCAGCAAGATCATGAGCTTCATGGAAGTCACTGCATTAGTGGGATAGCAGAATAAGTCCCCTAGACAAAAAACATATCTTATAAGAAATTTAGGTGAATCAAGACATACAGTAAGATCAAATAAACTGAAATAAAATCAACTGTCATAAGAAAACTATGCTCTCTGGTACAACAGATTTAAACGACAGCAATAAATTCTTCTACATGTTTGCTTAAGTCCAGTTACCCTAACACAGGCCAGAAGGACATGCACTTGATCAATGCACCAGGCTGAACTCTTCAAGATTCCATGAACTTCTCCTACATTGTCCAAATGAAAGCACTGCCTCAGTTTTCCTTTATGTGAAATAAGAATTCTCTTACTGCCTTGGCAAGAGTCCTGGAGGGAATACCTGAACCATACACAGCATCTTTCCACATCAGCTCTACAAATAATAAATGAGTATATAAGCATCATACAAAAACATGTCCTTTTTTTTCCCTTACCAATAGAGACATTCAAAATACATGAGGAAATGGGATTAGCAGGGGGAGGCAAATGACTGCAGGCCCCTTGACCTTACCATTACAGGGACCATTCTGTTTCCAAAAAAAAAAAAAAAAGCCCATTCTGTTCTCTGAGTCTGCTGTGATGAAATGGAATTTGCATTCAGCATCCATCACCAGTGGTCAGAGGGAATCACTGTCTTCGTCAAAGATTGTGCACTTTAAATCCTTTGCTAATTCAACTGCTATATATTTGATTTTAATTAAAGTTCTGCCATGAATTATAAAAGACCATATCTTCAAAGTCATTAATTAAGGCCCCTCGGTGTCTGAATGCTAACACCACAATGACAAGTGAGATGTCCCGTGCCTATCAACAAGCGGCTGCCCGGCAGCAGCAGCAAAGCAAGCAGAACTATTATTCTGACAAGTTCAGGATTGCACTTGCTGATTGTTAGAGCAAAGAGATCTCCCATGAATACAAACAGAACAGCAGTGGGGCATAGCCAGTCTTTGGCGTGGCACTGTTTGTAAGTAATGTGCCTCTTCCCAGAGTTGGAGAAATGGGTCGCTCAGTGCAGTATTCCTTGGGGTTTGGCTCTGAAATTTGAAAGGCACAAATGCCATAGCTCTGTACTGTGGGGCTTAGGAGCTGATCATGCAATCACATCAGTTTAGCTCTTGCTCTTACCATGTGGGTAGTAGTGGCCACCTTACTAGCTCAGGGCTAGATCCCATCATCTTTACTCACATGTTACACTGCAAGGTGCCTCATAGAGGTCAACATTGACAATATATGACACGAGGCCACACCAATGTGGATGGCAGGATCTGTCCCCAGATACTAATGACCATGCTGACTTTACCAAGCTTAACCAGATACAGCAGCACCGAGATTTCATTCCTCTGCCGAGCCATCAGTGTGTGGAATTTCCTTTACAGACAGATTAGTTCTGCATCTTGTATATACAAGGTCCAGTTATTTTTCAAATAGATAAGCCATTGACCAGACATTCCTCCCTTCCCTACAAGTATCCCTGCAAGTTGGGTTTTTTTAGACACCTTACAAATGCAGTACAAAAGAACATAAAACAGCTCAGTGGGTTTCAGACATTGCAACCAGCTGGGCAAATCCCGTGGCAAGTGGAATTTGCAAATTGCCATGGAATAGGATGCTTGAAAATACGAGGAAGAGCCAGTATGTGAAAAGGGAGAAAAAGAGGAAATACCACGTCAGACACAAATAGTCATTACGTTCTTCTTTGAAATAATATAAACTGATGCATTTCTTTAAGTTTTAAGCCAGGTGCTTGGGTTTGCATCAGAAACAACTTAGGTTTTCTAGGCCCTTTACAGATACATGGTCCTCAGAGAATATTGATAACTCAAAGCTGAAAGATCCTTACACGAAATCAGCTCAACTCACTTTCCAAAACAAAGGTTTCCTCTTACTCCTCTGCAGCTTTTTCTCCCCTCAGTACTGAGGAGCATCTTGAACTCAGTTTTCTCTCCCCAGACCACTGGTGTGTGGGCAGCCCATGCCCCTGGAGCCAACAAATGAGGCCCTTGAGGAAGTCAGAGCCATCTTGAATTTTCTTTCCTCAGGCAGATTGTCTTGACCAATAGACCATGCTGATTTCCTTTAAATTCAACAGGCCCATAAACTAGAAGGGAGTTCTTCAGACTCATTTTGAAAAACATTCTCAATACACACTTTCACAATATTCTAAACTAATTGTCCAATTTGTGACCTCTATTTTTAATTTATTGATCTTGTATAGAAATTATTTCTCTCTTTTCACAGTTCCACCGTAAGGAATTGCCTTATATTGTGTTCCATTTATGCTCATTTAGAAGTATCTCCCCACTCCCATCCCTTGGAGTATTAAACTATGTCATTTTTACTGAAAGCATTAGATTTGATATTTTACTGGCATAATTTTCACTGAAGACACATTCCAATTAGTAACCTTAACAGTTAGCAGGTCAGGCATATCTTGCATACTATAATAAGTCTCTAAATGGACATACCAAAAATATCCATTTTTTTATTATATCTAATGTTTGACTGAAATTCAGAGATGACAAGCAGGCCATGAACAACTTCAAACAAAAATATTTTAAATTATTTCTAACTAAATTCACAAAGGTTTTATAATTTCTGAACTAGCTCTCTAGCAGAATGCTCACAAGAAATGGGCAATCAGAACACAACAAATTCAAGTTACAGGAACTCATCAGATGTCACTTTATCCTTCCAGATCCTTGAAATCAAAATAGTTAAAAACAGGTCAGAAAGAGACTGGGAAAATGTGTAGGGAGAAGAGATAAATTTATAAAAGGAGTCTGAATTTTAAGCCTTCTCTAGACCACCTGGCAGCATTAAGAAGGCTCAAAGTTTGTCCTGGTGGCACATGCAGACTTGGCCTGGGGTTTTGCCCTAAGTAGTTCAGTGTATTTCCGCTGAACTAGTTTGCCCAACAGAAGCTTTGCAATGCCAATTAACACCAGCTGAAGACACAAGCAGGAATTTCTGGTTCAGGCAGAAGCATAATGAACAAATGCAATGGAAAATGCTTCGTTGAGAGTAACAGATTTGCTTAAAATTCATTTCTAATTTAGTAGCAAGCTAACAAATTAAATCCATGTGTCAACGGAACTTCACATCCTTAGGACTTAACTTCCCAAAACAGAAGGGTTGAGAGAAACAAAAGCTAAAATATAATTGCTACCTTAAATTCCGAAAATCACATCTGGTACCAACTATTGACCCTTTGTCAACAACACTGTCCTGCTCTAACCCCCTTGTGCACACACACACTGATTTCCAGCAGTTTAAAGACTCCCTCATGTGGTGGTCAGATATGGTGAATTAGATCACAGGAGTCTGAGCCAGATGCTGAGCAGGCAGAGAGCACATCCACACAGTACAGGATGGGGATGTTTAACGCTTACGTTCTGTTGGGATCAGCCCTTCAACATACAGGGCTTAGATGAGCTCACTTGCCTGCAATATAAATGAGTTCTCACTGAAGTTATTAATCCTTTTAAACTCCTGTGGGGACTGCTCTGACTAACCACTGCTTCCTGGAGACAACTTTGCTAAAACAGATAAACTGCTAATATCATGCCTTCCTCTGTTCCTACAGGGACACACGTCTCCATCAATCAACTGCAGGAGACAGCCACTATTTCTGCTGTAGGCACTGAACAGTACTTGGAGCTCAGTGAATTGCCAGTGCCAAACAGAAAGAAAGTAGTCCCTTAGTATATCAATACTGTTACTTGGAGAGATGGTCCATCTTCAGCAGAGGTACCACTAAGCAAGCAGTGAGTAGATAAATGATTCCTATGCACCTCAGTTTCAGTGGGGCCCCAGTCTGGCACCATGCTGGTTGCCTTTCCACCGCAGTGCCCTACAAGTCAGACATGTGGCAAAAGGCATCAAAATTCCTCCTTTAGCATAGTCCAGTCCTATGCTTTCTTCTGTAAGCTCTCTGGTTTCCTTGTACTTAGAAACTTCTCTTCCTTAGACAGGAAGAAAGAAGGCTCTGGAATGATGATCCAGGAGAAATTACAGAATGGGATCTCTGCAAAGAGAATGAGTCACAAACCAACCCTGGAAAACCATGAAGGAGCCAAAGGCCTGGATAAACTGGACCTTTGGTTAGTTGCATTGGCACCTTTCCTGAAGCTCAGGCAAACTTTTCCGTCATCTGAGCTTCAGGTTTTCCAGTTCCTTAGAAGTTCTAATTGAAACACTCTGAAAACACCACATTGGCTCTGACAATTTTAATTGGTCATTTCTTTTTTCACAAATCCTGCTACAATCAATGAAAGTCCATCTACATTAATCAAACTTCTGCTTTGCTTCCTGAACTAGAAGCTATAAACTGGCAGCACATAACCCAGAAGTGAGAAATACCAGAAGGGGTTATATTACATGTACCACAACAGTTTACTTGCGGACACACATCCCACTGCACCCAGTTCCAGCCAGCTGAGTCGGTAATCAGAGGATCAGCTGCTTTCTTAAGATCTTAATTGTCCTGATGATTATTTATTTCTTCAGCCTAGCAACAGGTTTCAAATTAAAATATGAAACCCCACTAGGAATAAATCCATCATCGTCCCACGGCCTGTGCTCACTGACACTCTGCCTAACATACTCCTCTGGAACCACCAGGAAATCATCAGCTTTTGATAAAATTTTGGAATTAGTGACAGTAGGAATTGCTACAGTGCACTTCTGGAGGGATGACTACTCTGTCAGCAAGTTACCAAGGACACCATCTGACCTCTAATCCTGAAACTGCTGAGTGCTCCCGAATAATTTCAAAAATAATTTTCCAAAACAGAAAAATGCTTTGATAAAAACAGCATGTTAGTGCATGCTCATGTGTCTCTTATCACAGTCAGATCTTCTGAGATATGTAGCTTACAGCTCAAAAGATATCATGATTCCCTTTTTACTGTTATTACTGAAGTATGTCCTCAAAAGAGGCATTTGCCATCTCAGACTGTGTGGTTTCTGCCATACAGTAACTATTAATGCATGAAAGTAGGCACTTAAAAAGTAAATCTGGCATCTGACTCATAAAGTAGATGGTTTAAAATTTTCAGTATGGAGTGGTTCTAACCTGAAACAAACACAGAACTAGAGAGGAGCTTTTTATGACTCAGGAGAGATGAACCAATGCATATATCACAAATAAATATTGAATATAGAAACTCTATGCAACATGGAAATAATTTTTTCCCACAAATACATCAAGGCTGTAGAAGGAGTTATAACTGTGTTCCTTTTCCTGTAGCTGATCCAGAGGTAGTGTCTGTGTATGTAGACAAAATATCTTATAGAGCACTAAGGTAAGAGAAAGGAGATATAGGTTACTGTTTCAGCTCTTCCATAACGTTGGTAAATGGCCTTATGTTCTCCTCAGGGGGGCTTTTTCTTCTTTCTCTTTGTTTTATATTGCTTCTTTCCTTAATGTTTTACTTTCAGGGAATCCATACAGAGGTCACTAATTAATGTCAGAGGCAATCTCTTCAGAGTATGGAGTGTTGAGGAATGTTTATGCACTAAACACTAACAGCACTTTAACTGTCAATCTGTCACTGTCAGAATGCATCCCTTCGAATGCTTCAGAGTCAGTCTCCCTGATTTTAAGCTTATCTAGTCCAAGAAGAGAAAACACATCATACCATGTTTTTTTCAAATTCAGCAAGAGTGGTAGATGATGGAGTACTTCAGGCTGGAACAGATCTCAGGAAGTCATTCAGCCCAACCTCTGGCTCAAAGCAGAGGACAGCCAGCAGCACAATGTCCCTACTTCCAGGATTTAGCACTACTGCACTCCTAGCCTGTAAAGGCAGCACCTCTGTAGCATACTAGGAACAGGATGATCCCATAGAGCTTAAGGACAAATATAAGGAGATAAGAAACATTTCACTCCAAATTCACTCGCAGTAAAATAGGACTTCTACTCTCACAAATAACTGTTACCACCATTTATTTTGCTTTGCCTATGTGAAAGAGGGCAGCTCAGCCAGGACATCCTAAGCTGCTGCTGATCTCAGGTGCTAATGGAATCGAGTGCCTTTCACTGACTGCTCAGAAACTCAATCTATTGGTTCACCCAGTACCTGTAAATCCAGTATTCCATTATGTATTATGTTTCCTAATTGAACATAAGTTGCTTAATTGTTCCCTCACTGAAGTGCTATCAACAAAGCAATTTACCAGCAAAATGCAAACAAAAGCGAGAAACAATGCATCACTGCATGGTTTCTATTGCTTTGACAATTCCTTTTAGGAAGTGCATTTAGAAGGTGACCTCAACCTACTCTCACTGTGAGCAAAGACAATAAACAAAATACAGGGAGATTTTCAAACCGCACAGACCTCACAGTCCATTCAAAAGTTTCCTCATCCATTTCTGATCCGACGTTCATTAGGACACACTGAGAACAGAGCATTCATTAGTTTTCAATGAGGCTTATGAGTGCAACAGGAATGTGCCAGGACACATTTGGCTTTAAATGACCTCACCACAGTACTGTTCTAAATGAAAGCTACTAAGCTATCATAAATTACATTAAAATTCTTATGAAAATGGCATGGTTCTTATGCTTTAAGATTCGTGGCAGCCCTTGACCTAACACAGAGCACAGAGATAACTGCAGAATCTTGCAACATGATACATAATATTTTTACTTGCTTAATTAAGGAGAGCTAAGAACAACTTGGCACATCTAGTGAAGGCTTTCTTAGCCTTTGTTCTCTTACAGTGTCACATGGCCAGATACAAATATGAGCTGTCATCACAAACAAAGCAGAAGAGTCATTCTCCACAAATATGTACTGGGCTCTGGAAAAACTGGATCATATTTTCAGAACTGCTGTTCATTAAGGCAACTCTTTAAGTGACCATGGAGTTTTGCTGGTGGGGAAAAGCTGACAAAGAAGGTGTAATTTCAAAGCTGAACCATTGGAGGAAAGTTGTTCACTGTAAGTCAAGCCACACTGGCTACACTCCTGGAAGGATGAGTGGATATAGAGACAAAGCTACTTGCTTACAAAGAAAGCTCCATTCATGCACGAAAGTTCCCGTAGCTCCCTTTTCTCTCTTGAGTGTTAAGTGTCATTTCCCATGGCTGATTCCCCCCACAGCCGTGCATACAGCTGCTGTGTTGGGTTGTCAGTGGAACTGTATGGGCAACAAAAGCTCCTGCAAATGCTTTCTCCCTGAGCCCCTCAGCCCACTCTTTGAAACCCTCGCCTTTATGTAAGGCTATTCAGTTCATGGATGATGGGGTGCAGTTAGCAAAATAGCTTGATATTAGCATAAATCAAAGAACTGTCAGTATTTACTATTTACAATCAAATATTACCAGTAAACACAAAATACCAGACAAGTATTTCCTTTTCATTAACAGTCCTATGTTAATAGGAGTCATATCTGGAAAACTTTCACTTAACGTTCAGTTAAGCTGTGACAACCTTTATGGTGACATAAAACCCAGAGGAACTGTCATGGTTGGACTCATGTTCAGTAGAAACTGTAGACACTTGGCTGGCCAGAACACAGTTTGCATTCATGCAGAACTGCCTGAATCTTGAAAATTACCTCCCATCTTGAAAAGTCGTGAGCCAAACCCCTAGATTAGGGGTATTCAGCTAAAAAAATATTCCACTTGTAATAACATCTCAAAGCTGGCAATATTATGAATGACAAAATAAATAGACTGTCCATGACAATGTCCATATTTACACAAAAATTTCAGACTAAGGCAGCTGCACCAGCAGATCTAACCCCCATTATAAGCAAATCCTGAATTTTGTACAGTTCCCCTGATATCAGTTACTGAAGTTAATTTCTATTTCTGAATCTGCCTAATTATCTCTTACCCCGTAGACTAAGGTGATACACTGTGCCTGTTGGTGGCAAAGCCTCCAGCTGGTTCTAAACCCAACAAGCCACAAGAATCTTGTTCAGAGCTCTGCACTTTTTGCACAGAGCAGGGGGGAGTGAGGCTCACACCAAGTGTGGGTGAGCCCTGTGTACACAGCCTGTGTAGCCTCAGCAGGAATGGGACAAGGAGCCTCACTCGCCTGCACTGGCCTGTGCAGGGTCTGCCCCAAATCCATAATCAAAATGTTTGCTCTGAGGCACTGTGTAGGAGCGTGACTGCACATGGCTAAAGCATATCATTATGTCTGTGACATAAAAATAGGTTAAAAATAAAAAAAAAATAAAAATTCTTAGCCAGGAAAATAATGTTTAGTAATTTCTTTCTCCTTTTTTTTTTTTTTTAATTTAAAGTATAAATGGGACTCCACATTCAAGAGAAAGCCAGATTTTAGTTTTTTTCCTGCACTCTGGCATAAGCAAACACTTTCATGTATGCAAATGAGGAGAAAATGTGGCCTCTTTCAGCAATAATAAGTATCTGCCTGTTGCTACCTTAAAATCACAGCAATCACATCTGGTAACTGCCCTTTTCTCATGTTTCCACTAGTTTTCAGACTTCCTCTTGTGGTAGCTTGAGACTGCGCATCTGGATGTTTTAAACATACAAAGGAATTGCTAGAGCAAGCAAAAGGGAAAACGGTGCCGAGACTTAAGATGTGCAGATAAGCAACTGGTGCACCGTGCAGCTAAAGTAACAGAGAGACGGTGGGGAAAAGCTTTTTCCAAAGAGGAGAGCACAAGTTTAGGCAGAATGAAGACTCACATTGGCTGTGGCTTCGTTTTTCAAGTACTATTCATCCAAATATATCTTTTTAACAAAACTATAGCTGCACCATCACCAATCATTAAGTTTCCTGGAGACAGCACTCCCAAAACAGACAAAGAACTAGCAGTGGTAAGTGTTGGTTTCATCTTTGCTTCAGATTTATATTGTTGTTTCATAAGCAGATGTTTCTTTCTTGTTTCAGCTGAGGCTAAGGAATGACTGTAGCATTCTCTCCCTGGAGTCTCTGGAACTGCTAGCTAGCTAGCAAAGGTATCAGCTTTCAAAAGTTACAACTGGAGCCAAGTAATGTTTCCTCTCTTAAAATTTTTAAAGCCAGCAAAGAAAGTGATTTGTTTTGTTTTGTTTTTTTCCTTAAGTCTGAACATACAAAATATTTTCATTAAATCATCGAGACAATGATCAAAAGATTGCAATAGTAAGAGGGGAGAAGGGCAAATAAGAGACATTTAGTTTTTTTACTTAAATCAAATAGAAGTGAAGGCTGTTGAGACTCCCTTAATGCATGTAGCACAGCTTTCAGAAGTGTATTTTCCAGAGTGTTTACCGTGTGTTGCATAAACACAGCTTTAAAGGACACTACAATTGAAAGCAGGCTTGAATTTCAGAAGCCATTGTGACTAGTTTTGACTTTGAAAAAAAATCTCATCAAGGGTTTAAAGAAATATTTTTTCCCAAATCCTATCTGGAACAGAAAAAGGAGTCTGGATTTCTGTGATATTAGCAAATTATAGCTATAACTCTACAGCATTTTATTCTAACCTTATTTTAGCCCTGTGGACATTCATAAAAATGACATTAAGGAGAAGTCCATTTAAAGGGAGATTGAGATGGATTATCCTTATTTTAGCATGTAAATTATAGACATTTCTCTTCTTCAGCAGTAAATCCATTTTAAGGAAGATTGAGATAAATTATTCTTATTTTAGGGCATAGAGACTTGAAAGTTGGTCACTTTTCTCTAGGAGTTTGTGTGCATCTTGGGAAATCTTGCCAGGTTAAAGAAGGTCTGGGGGAGGGTAGAGAGAGAATTTCCAGATGGCAGCTGTGTTGGAGAGTTCAGGATAAACAGACAAACTGACCCAAAAAGGGCACTCCTCAGTCGTTAACAAAACAAATTCACCCAAGGTTTTGCCTTAGCAGCACAGCAGCCAGGGGATGGGGGGGTGGAAGGGGCCAGTGCATTTGGGAGAGGAGAGTGGGGTCACACATGTCTAAGTAATTTAACCACTCTTAGATAATCTCTTTTCTTAGACACAGCCAGGCTTTTATTCAATAACAGCAATCCACATCTCCCCTCATCTGTTTCTTTCCAACAATCTATTTATTATGTGTACTCAGAGGAAAATTACAAGCTGGTTTAAGTCTGTAGTTCTTCTTTGTCTTTCTTGGAGTATTCTTGGGTAATGCTAACTGACTGCCTTTCCTCACACCCTCCATCAGAACAGCCCCAACACTCAGCATCAGAACACAAATTGCTATGCTGCAGCTGGACCCTGTTTCATTAATGGGCTGGATCAAAATTCCAGATCACCACAGCTCCCTGCTGACTCTGGGGAAACTGCATTTCACAGCCTTGGCCAAGATGTGGTTTACATAGACATTACATTTTCTTCAAAATTCTGTTCTAATAGAACAGCTGGTCATGTTCATTTCTCATCTTCAGTAAAATTTCCATTTTAGAAAACATTGAAAGGAGTTAGCTTTTTAATTTAAAATCCTAGCAATTAAAATTCTTTAGCATGCCTCATTTTATATTTGGTCATACATCTCTCTCCCAAACCTAAACTAGCAAGAGCAGAGGCCTGATTCTTGACTAAACTTCAGTTCTGATGTACAGTCTATATGACATCATGGTACCTCACTGGGAGATGCAAGCAGAAGCATCAGAAAATCTATCAAACTACATCAAAGAGAAAATTGGGATAAGAACAGAGCCTCCAAACTGGCTTGTTTGATTATGTTCTTAAGGCATTTCACATAATCTCCACCAGGCCCCATTAACTATGTGTAGACAGCAGCTAAGTGGAAGCAAAGGTGAAACCACTCTATGCCCTTTACTTGCCAGTGCCACAGTCTCTGCTGGAGAAATACCATATCAGAAGTTACAGAAATCACAAAAACTAGGCCCACTCTGTGCTTAATCACGGTGGATGGAGAACTTTCTGAAGGAAATGGTGTAACATTTTGATTAAATCCTTTTCTGAGTAAGCCCTGAACCATTTCCTATGCAGGGCAGATGAGGTTCCCCTGGACTTCGTGAGGAGGGTGGCGAAATTCAGGGTTGACCAACCACAGCCATCAAATATCCTTCACTTTATTTTGCTGATGTTGTGGTCTTATCCCCAGTCTCCTGGGTGAACTTCAGCAATTAATTAGACACATAAAGCAAGCTTTCCCTTGAGAATACTCTCTGGCACAAGAACTTAAGTGTTCAGTCATTTTGTCAGGCTTCTTGTAATCCTCAGTTTGAATAAGTTCTCCCTGATACTTCTGATATATTTTTGGCAGCTTTACCTTATTTAGTTGTTTTCCTACCTGTAGTTAATATTTTTGATACAATACCTGAAGGATGTTCCTTCCCCTGCTACAGACCATTTTTACCAGAAAGATCACCAACCTGCAGTCTTCTTGTCTAACAGCACCATGGGCAAGGGCACCTCTGAGCTCTGTGCTGAGCTGCCATTTGGGTGGCCTGCACAGCAGTTTGGGAACACCTGCCCTTTGATTTGGCTGTAACATTTCTTTGACAGCTCAGCATCAAATATTGTCAAATATCATAAACCCATACTTGAGAGAAAGAGAGGAGACTTGAGTGGGTATCATTTTAGGGAAGAGAAGAAAATAATGGGATTTGTCCCGTCTTTTTGGTCCCTTATGACTACTGTTTTTTTAATGAGAGATAATTTTGTGGACTGCCACCACAATTGTATCAGAAACATCAGTCTGGCCATAGTGTGCTGGAGCATTCAGTGGAGTTTTATGTACTCGGATCTTGACTGCCTGTAGCGTCCAAGCAACTGAGATGTTACCAAACACCTTCTTCCTCAGGTCTTAGCAATGTTTGACTCCAAAGCAAACACACAAAACATTCAAATAGCTCTGTGCAGTCTGAACAAAAAATGGGTTTTTTTCTTTGAAAATAATGCGGTCTCATTTGTGAGGTTGCTTTGATACCTTGACAAGTTTCTCAATAATCCAGATTCTTCCAAGAAAACATTACACAGAATCTAAAACTGTAAGCAGGTTTAAACGTCATAAAGAAACAACAACAAAAAAAAGACAAACCCATTTTTACTTTGTAGTTCTACATTAAAGTTCTATGCTCTACTTACTAAAAGCAATTCATTAAGTAAAGGTGATAGCTAATAATGGAAATGATTGCTTAATTAGCAATGTTGCGTGATCAAGGATGTTTTGTGTCAATTAAGGAGATTCTGCTGCCTCAGTTACTAATTTTGAAAAGAAAACTTGCAAATTACAGATGGAAAGGTAACACCAAATTACAGAATTTATTTGTGATGTTTAACTGTTCCTTTTATGAATGTTACAGTCTTTGTTCTCTGCTTTTTTTTTTCAAAGCAATACCTGAATAAGTACTATGGGTGCCCAAAAGACAATTGCAATTTATTTGTCCTGAAAGATACCCTGAAGAAAATGCAGAAATTTTTTGGGCTGCCTGAAACAGGAGACTTGGATCAGAATACTATTGAGACAATGAAGAAACCCCGCTGTGGTAACCCCGATGTAGCCAATTACAACTTCTTTCCAAGAAAGCCAAAATGGGAAAAGAATCATATAACATACAGGTACTGACTGGTGATGGTGGGTTCTGCTCACAGTAACCATAGTGCTCTCAAGAACCAATCAGACAAGCCACTGAGCACTGGAGTAGGTGCTTAGAGGGCTAAACAGGATTCCTTGAATGAGAATCCCCTTGTGTTTGGATAACTACCAGATGCTTTAACAAATACCTCTGTCACTGTAATATTTCAGGAATAATCATCTCAAGATCAACTCTGTGGTTCTGGTTGAAACTAAAGAGATTTGGGGTTTACTCTTTGCTCTGCAGCAAGCATCCTGAGGGAGCTGGAGCAGGAGTATCTCACAGTACTTATTGATTGCAGAGGCCAAGCTCATCTGCATTCAGCAGTCCTAAAAATGGAGATCATCAAATAAGTTTTAAAATCAATCATATTTCAAGTATATACAGACATGAGTTAAAGCAAGTCTCCTGCAATAAGTTTGGCACATTTCAATTTCTTCATCTTCAGCTAGAGAGTGAGGGACCAATACAGCTCTAATTACAGTCAATAGCAAAAAAATCATTACCTTGAGGTGGCCCAAGAAGAAACTTTTAGCATCAACGAGAACAAGCAGCAGATTTGTCTTAGCTGCTTGACTTAGTCTGCTGGTCCCTCACAAGTTTTGGCTCAAAGCATCCCTCAGGCTGTGACTAACCTAACAAACACTGAAAAAAAACGTGGTAGCCCTCGCAGCTCCCACTTGCTTATGTGCTTCCTCTGATCCTTCCTCATCCTCCTTAGGCACAAAGTAGTTTCCCTCACTGTGCACAGCCCCAGAAGAAATTAATTGGAAACTGGTCTTTATATAGAGGACAGTGGGCTATGAAATAAGGCACAAGGAAGTCCAATTAAAACATATGAAGAAGAAAGCAACACACTTCAGAGTTTGTCCCTTTCTCACATCAGGCCTACGTCTCTATCTTATGTGCTTTTTTCTCCCATTTCCCACGTAACCTACACACTAGTAAAGGATTAGCATTCAACAGGATGAAACAACACACAGGAACAAAGAGGAGGGAGAAGGGCTGCTTTTCTGAGCAAAACCATCCACACTTGAAACTTTCAGAATGTTATTGAGCTCCTTTTCTGATCTCAGTGCTGATGCAAAACCCAGAATATTTTGTGTAAGGCTCACTGCCAAGCAGGCTTTACAGCCTCTGGATATATAATTTTCTTCTTGCTGCTGCATCAATTCCAAAATAAAATAAATAACAAGAGCCACACCTAAACACATCTCTAATCCAAAGGAAGGTGTTTAGATCTCATGTGCAGCAGTGTTGCCTCTGAACTGGTTCACCTCTGAATCTACTCAGCACGTAAACAACTAACACAGGGAGTAGGTGTGTGAGTTAATTAACTCTTGCTTTTACCTCTAAGGATTATAGGCTATACCCCGGATTTGGATCCTGAGACAGTAGATGATGCCTTTGCTCGAGCCTTTCAAGTCTGGAGTGATGTCACACCGCTGAGATTTAACCGAATAAACGATGGAGAAGCAGACATTATGATTAATTTTGGCCGATGGGGTATATTTTTATATTTTTACATATGTTTTTGGTTTTGTTCCTTTCAGTAATCCCCAGTATTGGAATGATCCACCCTCAATAAGTAGCACCCATGAGCCTTTCTGGCAAATCTTGTCCTTGTTTGCACTTGGCTTATACAAGCTAAGATCTAATTTCACAAGGGTTTTTTTCCTTACCTATACATGAGAGAGAAGTATTTCTACAATATCCTCCTACTATATTTATCTTTCCAAAAGAGAATTGCTAGGGGCAAAATTTTATTTTTAAATTTACAAATCAGAAGTGAAACTGAGAAATATTGGTACAGATCTGCAGATGATGTGAGCTGGCTTCCCGCCACGGAAGAGAATGG
The DNA here is from genome assembly GCF_001715985.3 of Manacus vitellinus. Lineage (NCBI taxonomy): Eukaryota > Metazoa > Chordata > Aves > Passeriformes > Pipridae > Manacus > Manacus vitellinus. Next base: position 13,780,646 of record NW_021938838.1, read on the forward strand.
AATGCCATCATACCATTTATTTATAGTTCTGTACATTATTTTCCATTGATAGTGGTGAAGGCTGTAACATATTGGAGCTTAAAAATGGATTTCAATTTTGACTCCATAGCTGGCTTCCATTCTTTAGTGTAGCAGAATGAAGGCTTTCAGTGTGTTCTTTGGTCTTGAGGAATTTAAAAACATGGATCATAAACTGAATTATGATTTGAGTGCAGCTAATGATAGGTGACTTGATTCATTTTCATTGTACATGCCTTCTCAATTAATTTTGGTTTCCTCTGAAAGAATGTTTATAGCTTTCCCTTGTAAACACAGGGAATTTTGACTTCTGGACAGTCACGGAATTTTTAATACTAATGAAGATACTTGTACAGTCAATCACTTGGGAGGTAGACTTTGGAAATGAAGTGAACAGTTCAAAGAATAACTGAGCTCTTTGTAAAAGCTTTCATTTCAAGCTGGTTTTCTTTGCTTTAGCCACTGATGAGTTGACCTCAAAAGCTTCAGAGATTCTGTACACTCAGATTTTCAGATCCTCATCCAGGCCAGCTCGGTTCACAAAAAAAAAAAGAAGAAGACTTATAAAAGCATAAGTGTTTCTGCTGGTTTTAGAACTTGCTGGTTATAGTCAGCTCAGAAACTGTGGGCAAAGAGCTCCTTGCACATTCAGTCATTCTTATCACTTTACTGAATGTCACATCCACAGGAGCTGAGCCATCCCCAAGTTTGTTTCATTTTTAACCTTTCTCTTAAGCAAAGAATCTGCTTTGAAATAAATGGGAGTAAAGCATCTAATGTATGTTAAAATCTTCTCCTTGACAACTGACACTACTCTCCTGCAATGAATGAACTGAACTAGTATTAAGAGAGTGACACCAGCCCGAAATCAGTGTAGCAGAGTAGAGAATCAGGCCTGTGTATTTAGGGCTTCTGTTAAATGGCAAGACATCAGACCAAAAGGCCAGAAATGATGCAACTAGAGATGCTGGCAGCCAGCTTTGATGCACAGGTCAGTGTGGTGGGAAGGCTATGAATACCAGGGCTATGCCCGTGCCAGCCTGCCTTACCCACATGTGGTGGACTTCCAAGAAAAGCCTACAGTGTAATAACAGGAGAGCTACTTAACCTGCTGCTGCCCTGTGAGCTGCCTGAGCCTCAGGGTGGCTGATGTGGAGGAGGAATAGGCTCCTTCAGCACTCAGAGTAGCAAGTAAGATCAAGTTTTCTCAAGGCTCACTGCTGAGACACTCAGCTTTGCTTTCCTGCCTGAAGTAGTGAGAATCCTGCATAAAGAAAAGAGTAGCCTGCAAAATGAAATCTGACTTTACTTTCCAATTTCTGTGTTGGAGACTGATACAAATTACCTGAAAGTATCCCTCGTCTACAATATTTATTTTACAGCTCCCTGTCAGTCTCCATTGAGAAGTAGCAGTGCATGCAGTCATACATCTAATGCACAATACTTCACTGTTCTTCACAATCTTTGATTCCTTTCCACAATACTTATGAGATATAAAATAACATGCTGTGACAACTGCAGTACTGACACTTAATGTTCTTTGTAAGAACTGGCTGCTTCTCTTCTGGTTCAGTCTTGCCAGCACAACCTGAACCAATAAACTCCCTCACTGGAGCATTCTGCTGCTGTCTTGAATAGGGAAGTGCACATGATAATCATCATTCATGTAGAGAGTCTGACAGAGCTGAGGTCATTAGAAACTGCTCTATTTTGTCTGCTTCCTCCTGCAGAACATGGTGATGGCTATCCCTTTGATGGCAAAGATGGTCTCCTGGCTCATGCCTTTGCACCGGGGCCAGGAATTGGAGGAGATTCCCATTTTGATGATGATGAACTGTGGACTCTTGGAGAGGGACAAGGTACCAGACTTTTTAATGTTTCAGAACATAGAGCCTGCCAGCTGCTGTATTTTAATGCTGTTTCAGGGCACTGCACTAAATGTTTTCATTGACTGTCAGTAAATATTAGGAGGTGAAAACTCATTTATATGATTTTTATGATTTAAATTGTTCTCTACAACAATTTTATGTAATTCCTTAATAAATGTCACAAAGGATTTCCCTTTCTGTTCCTCTACTGCTGCCTCATGAAAAACTGAATTAACAATAGGCCTGATGCTGCATAACCTTCACAAATTGTGGTAAAAGTACAAAGCCATGACTACATTTTTGAATGCTCCAGTTCTCAGGCATTCAAACTACACCACCTTTTAGTTCATTTGTAAGAGGCCGACTGGTCAATGTTTTTCTGCTGACATACCCTTATTTAAGCTGTGGCTCCAGTTGTTAAAAGTAGAGCCATCCACTTGAGCAAGTTTTTATATACTCACAGTATCAAAAAACAACTGGAATATAAATCACTCACGCTGATAAGCGAAACAAAATTGACATCAAACAGTGGATTAAGAACACCTCCAAGAATCTTCAACAGGCAGTTCTTACACCTTTTAGAAGAAACAACTGAGATTCAGATAATATCACCTGACCTAGACAAACAAGACTAAGTATTAGTAGTTTGGAACCTCTTTTTCTGTTTGAACTTTTCCACACCCATATAGTACTAATTATAATTCTTGTACTGTAAAATAATTTGGAACACTTAGAATAAGAATGAAAAGTCATGTTTGTCTTTCATTTCATGTTCTAGTTTTCTCATCTGTCCTCCCATGAAAAAAATAATTGAACTTTAATACCAAAATAGTCATCTTCCTTCTGTTGGGCTCTTTTACCTTTAGTAGAGTCACTGACTAGTAACTGTACTACCTGGACTGGATCTCTGCCCCAGAGACAGAAGGAAACTGTTTTCCATATAAGTGAAAATACTACACAAGCAACCAGTTAGTTACTGACATTAAAAGAAATGCTATGGAAAAGTGAATTATCTATATTTATATATATATATATTACAGCACCAATACTGCAGCCATAAGACCACATGTGATAAACTGTAATAAATCCCAGGATCTGGGTGTGCCTACATTTCCACCCTGTCCCCCTGTTCCCAGCAGATCTCATTCAAGTCACATTGGAAATAACCAAGTGGTTTATGAGGCACGAGGCATGTTCAGCTCATGTTCAGCTGCTGCCTGGAACCTTTGGAACTATACTGAACATTTCAGACCATATTACCAATAAAATTAAATTACTAAATGTATTAATAGCCTGTTTATAACTTTGCCTTGCCATGGTAACAACATATATATTTTTCTGGGCTGATTTTAGCACTTCACTGTGAGTAATATCCATGTAATTCTTTTAAAATTGCCAGTTATTATTTCAGCTCTGACCATCATGCCAATAGAGAGACCAGCAGCATATTGAATTTCAAAGTGGAAATTCAGACTGCATTTCTATATCAGTATCTTCCAGGAAAAGAAGATGTCCAGAAACTGTATTTTTTATATCAGTTGGTAGCTAATTTCACCACTGCATTTGTTCTCTTTGTAGTGGTTAGAGTGAAGTATGGAAATGCAGATGGTGAATACTGCAAATTTCCCTTCTGGTTCAATGGCAAGGAATACAACAGCTGCACAGATGCAGGACGCAATGATGGATTCCTCTGGTGTTCCACAACCAAAGACTTCGATGCAGATGGCAAATATGGCTTTTGTCCCCATGAATGTGAGTAAATCAATGTCTCTACTGTTTTTTTCCTGGTAGACTTTTCCCTTCTTAGTTGCTCATCCACTTCTCCTTGTACTTTTCCCACTTCCTTTCTGGCAGATTTAGATTTACAGCTCCTCATTATCTCTAAGCAGATAAAACCCATTACACTCTCCCTTGGTTTAGCAGAGTTTGTAACTGATGAAGAACCAGGCCAAGGTCTTTCTCTAAACACACAAACATTAAATGTGTGCCTGAAGCCATGTCAGCCCCATATATACATCAAAGACACTCCAGGTTGAGTTTTACAGTCAAGGAAAGACCTTTGAGAGTAAGGATTGGGCAAAATTTGGAGATGGAGGACACTAAATGACAGAAATTTCTCCCTAAATTGCAGACCATTCCACAAACAATTGAAATTGCATCTTCTGCAAGAGCAGTAGTTGAGAAAAATGAGTTATTAAGGGTGAAACCCATTAAGTCAAACCTCCATAGCTTTGCTTACCAATTTTACCAACTGGTAGCCCAGGTTGCACAGGAGCCCTTGCAGAGCAACATGACACTATTATCGTCACAAATCACCCTTTAAATGATCTCATACTGCTTTTCAAAATGAAAATTACCAACTTTAAAGCTAATATCTGTGCCAGTACAAATTATTTATATGTTGGTACATTGCAAATTGCTAGCCAGGAGAGCACTTGCATTTTTAGAATTTAGGGATTTATTCTTAATGCATGCCTTAGGACTCCTCCTCATGAAGCAGGGACAACAGCCCACTTTAAATATGGGAATTAATGTCTTTCAGAAACCATAACACTGCATCAGTATCTGTACAAAACTGTTAGAGGGTCTAGGAAAGCTATGACTGTACTTAATTCCTAACTTTTTGGAATGTGAACAGAATCCTCGGTTTCACAAGCAAATGATTTCACATTTGGAAACACTCATTTAAAGATTGGACAAAGTGTATAATGCCTTTATGTAGCCAACACTTTTTAAAAGTATACACAAGTTTATTATCTTTCAAACGAAATTACGACAATATGTTTCCTGCTAAACAGCAAGAGCACATTTTTCTGTGCTTGAAAATCTTGATGAGTCTTTACATCTCGAGGATACAACATTTTAGAGATTTTATTAGTACAAGTGTGAATTTCATCTCCTGTACATCACACAGCAGGAAACCTTTAGAGAAGCAATTAAGTATAATTGGCTGTAGCCTACTGAGCAGGTTAATCAGCAGTGAGAAGAGTAGAGGAGGTAAGCTGCTTTTAGCCACTTGTTCCATCTCCTCTTTGCCAGTTCCTGGCACATATATTAACAGACATTCCCAGAACTGCAGTTTCCCACATTCATTTATTTCCCTTTGTACTGCTATTAGCTTTGGGTAGATATTAGCAGGGAGTGGTTCATCTTTTACCTTACATATCAAGCAGTGGATCCACAGGGTCTCTAAAACTCCTGCCTACTACTGCTTGGTCATAACAAATAATAAGAGAGTTATGAAAGAGAACAAACCAGAAAGCAATGGTGCTTTTTTCAGACTCCTGATTTTTTTAATCCTACTTAAAACACTAGTACTAAATTTACCTATAATATTATGGCTACATGCAATTTGTACAAGGAAAGAGAACGGAGATTGCCGGAAGATAATTAGTGGTGCTTAAGATGCAGAGCTAACAAAACATCTTCAGGGGTTTGTGAGCCCAAGAAGGCACAAGCACAGCCCAGCATGCCCCAGAAGCCTCACAAGTATTATAACACATGTACGTGTGTTAATGTGCTCGTGTCTGCTAAGAACGCACGAGGTATGTGTAGGTAGAAAAAGTTCAGGTGCTCTGTCTCCCAAACTTCTCCAGTATCCTATTGCAGCCAAGCACTAAGTGGACTCCTGCTTGACAGGCTTTGGGGCTTTTTCAAGCTTGCTTGCAAGACCCTACAGTTTCCAATACAAGATTACAGATTTTCTGCATCGGGATGCTAGTAGTTTCCAAAGATAATCTGTTGTAGAACATGTCAGTCTTCTAGCCCTAACATGGTAAAAAATTATTCTTGAATTTCCAAACCCTTAACTACCTGGTACAGATCACATCTAGAGCTGGGATATACCACGATGGCAGCTATTTATACAACCACAGAGGATGAACAAGCGGGAGTGTGAACTTTTAACAGACTTCAGCTAATTAAAAAAAAAAAAAAAAGTTATCATTTAGTTGCATGACTTTCAGAAGTAGCTTCTTTAGCCTACGATTTCCTTCAGCAGACTATATGTATGCACATGCACTTACCTGCACAATCTTGTCCTGAAACTTTGCTACCTCCTTCATTTCCCGCTTTCCCCAAATCTTATATCCCTCAGATTAATCCTTTCAGTCAGAAAAGAGAAAAATGTGGCTTATTTCTTTAAAATACTCCAAATACTCAAATACAGTCAGAGCAAAGCCCAAATTATAGGTAACTGGGAAAATGGAGATCCATGTACCCTAAATTATACCTTTGTAAAATCCTAAAGTCATACAAGGCTGAATAAATAAGCAGTGAAGCACTGTCAGGGAGAGTTCATTCTGAAAGTGAAGTTCCTGGATATGCTTGTGTCAAGGTTTCTGAAACAGAACAGAAGGAACAGCCTTTTGTTTCTGATGTAATTGTTTTGCAAGATCCACGAACAGTTATTCACAGATGGTTCTTATTAAATCCAGAGTGGCATTGTTCACTCATTATTCCAAGTTACCATTTGCTAAACCACAGCAAATAAATTCAGATAGAGGAGGATTTACATCAGAGTCTGTGTTGGGGGCAGCATTCCTAGTTGTTGGTCTTTGTTTCTGTCATGTTTAACTCACTGAAGTGAGTTTCAATTCTTCTCATTATAGCCATGGTGCATGCATGGAAACATTTTTAAAGCTATGGTACTGAATCAGGCTTTTCTAAAGTAAATCCCAGATCAGTACCTTAATTTTGTAAACTGATTCAAATATCCTTTGTCAAAGCAGAAGAAAGTAGAGCAGAAAGTTACTACACAAATCCTGCGCAGATGTGCCAAACCTCCCCTTTGCCATATGGGATCAAGGGATCTTGAATCTCTCTCTTTACTCAACTCCACTGACACTAAAAGCAGTTTAGGCTCCTTACTTTGATTCTCTAAAATATACCATTGCTGAAATCTGTTCTCTGCCTGTACCCCCCTCACATCAGCCACGGTTCTCCCAGGCTGCTGCCCGCCTGCTCTCCCAGGCAGAACCCTCATGAAGCTGCACTACCTCCAGCTTGGATCTGTGCCACAGGGGTTTTAGCAGCCTTCCAGACTGAGGTTTCCTGACATCACAACTGGTGGATTTTTCTAGGAAGAGCTAACAGTGAAGCTCACAGATTAGTAATGCCCAGTCCGAATCTGCTCTCGCATCAATGTGCCTTCATCAAGTTTTAAATTGCTGAGCTTGCCATGAGGCAGAACAAGAGTCAGGCCCTTTAAGATCCCCTTACACATAAATGAGGCTTTTGTTTTGGGGAAACTGACCCAGTCTCTGCCTTTAAATTTCATTTACATTATAGCAATTTTATAGTTAAGGCAGGAGGGCAGGGGGATTGAAAACTTAACAAACCGTTGTTGTTACCATCACATGATATTGCCTCAAGCAAAATGAAAAGCTGCATTTTGACTGTGACTCAGAAAGGCTGCATGCAAAGCAGTAAGAGACCGACTTTCCATATGGTTTTTGCAACTTAGCCACATGTAAACCAACATAAAAAAAGGCTATTAAAATGCAGAGTTTGCCAGACCCAGAGCTGGAAGCAGCTCATGTGGTAAATGAGTCATCTAAACAACTCAGTTTAATTTTCCCCTCCAATTCTATAATTTCTTTATTAAAAAAATAAAGTCTTTCTCCAATCACAACAACCACAGTCCTAGTTAATGCACCTTTTTGAACTTAGTACAACATCTGAGACAAAACCAAGTATTTGCCACTTGCTCTTTCGGGGAGGCACAGTGTGTGTTGCAGTTCCCTCTGCCTAGAGACAGGATCTTTGTGCAGCTGTTTCTATGCCCAGGATGCAAAAGGATAGAAGCATTCTCTCAGGCAGATCAGAAGTTCAGTGAGCTCATATATGTGAGCCAGGACTGCAAAACTCCAAGCCCTCTCATTAGTGGGACTGGAACTTACTTCTGTAACTTGCTGGTTCATGTCCCTGATGCTGTGGCCAGTTACTAGTTTAAGTGGAAAAGGCAAAATGAACCATCTGTGTCACAATACCCCATTGTTAGAACCCTTCCCAGTCACCCTTAGGGCACAGAAAGTCTGATGGTTTTAGTTACTGCTACTCTAAGTGAAGCACACCCATAATTAACATCACTTCCCACTGATGTATGTGACTAAGCAAAGGTAAACCCTCTCCAATCCTACACAAAGACACCGAGGCTGTAATGGCTGGTTAGTCACCAAAAACAACAACAGCAAAGTTAGAACTGACCTGTATGCCTTCCCACATACATATTTGCAGCTTTAACTGAGTGAGAGAGAGGGATAAAGTGCCCTTGGGCACCTCAAAAAAAGTCCAAATCATGCATGTGTTACACTGGGAATTCAAATATTCTTAAATCTCAAGGGGAATTAGCACATGGCTGCATGAAGGATTTTTTGTCTCTGTTCAGTGCAAGGCCTAGAGCAGTTTGTTTCCTTCACAGTTTCTCCTCACCAGCACATGGCACTCACTGTCCTGCCATCGAGGATTCCCACAGATAGAGCAGCCAGGAGAAGACACTGGCAGATTCACAAGATGTCAGGTGCTCCAAGCCACCTGCATTTCCATGGAATTCAATTTGGACATATATTTTTTTAATGAGATTTTATCTGTCTTCATCTAGAAATTCCAAAAAGTTTACTAAAATACTAAAGAGATCCCAGAACCCTTGAGTCAATTTAGTCTGTACTCCTTCATCCACAAGAGAGATTTCTGATTCTCAGAGTTGAGCCACAGGGCTGTGTTTGTGCATACGGACAGACAACACAAGACTAATACACAACCTTCAGGAACACTGACCAAGCAAAAGACAGGAGAAGCCTCCAGTGTTCAGCTTTATTGGAGCAGCCTATTTGTCCTCTCTTGCTCATGTATTGAGTGCCTGTGCCCAGCTCTGGGGATTCTCAGAAATGGGATGCAAACCTAGAGGAAGAGCCTACAGGTTATTATCCAACTTCACTGTATGCCAGCATTTTAGAGAAACTCTGGCCAAAGTCTGCCATTCTAGCTAACATCTTTGACACAAGGTAGATGAGTCAGCAGAGGATTAAGGACCGTGAGTGATTTTCTTGGAATCCTCTTTCTAAATGTTGTTTTAAGAAGGAGTATCAATTTTCTGTTATGAGGCAGGCTATAGGATATACACAAAATCACATTCAAACAGCCTGGTAGAATTTTCTTCATTCCCAACTCACTTATAGAGATCAATCAGTCATTCTTTTCTCTATGCTTGTGAGACTGTAACATCCCTGATCTATCTTGCACTTCAGTGTTGGTGTAAAATAGAGGTTCTAAGTGTGAACTGCACCACATATGATGGCTGTCTAATCTCTGTCCAGACCTTCACACATTGCCACTGGCACACTGTGATTCCCTGTTGATGCTGAGCCTTGTGTGTTGACGTTCTCCTCTCTTGTTCTCCCTACAGCCCTTTTTACAATGGGTGGCAATGGTGATGGGCAGCCATGCAAATTTCCCTTCAAATTCCAAGGCCAATCCTATGACCAGTGCACAACAGAAGGCAGGACAGATGGATATCGATGGTGTGGAACCACTGAAGACTATGATAGGGATAAGAAGTATGGATTCTGTCCAGAGACTGGTAAGAGGAATGTTGCTCGCATAACACAGTCTAATTTGTCATTGTTTTAAGTAACAAGTCTCATTTTGCACACCTTCACTGGAGCACACAAAAGTTGGTGAGTTAGACCCAATTTCAACAGAGGTGGCCAAGGAAGTCACTGGAACAGGAGCAATCTGTGTAAACATTGTATGTCATAGCACACCAGGTTTATCAGGGATACACAAATGTCATTGAACTGGCTACATGGCTATCACTGTGGGATAATTACAGGCTGATTACAATTTGTTAATGGCCCTGGAAGAGAAGTCTCATGTGACAGAAGAAAGCATGAATAATATTTTAGCTTAATACATTTACACTTGAAAAAAGAAATCCTGTTTAGTATGTTAAGCTTGTGTTAATAGATCTTTTCAGCAATTCAGAATTAAGTGAAATGATTTAGCCACAAAAATAGATTTCAGCTTTCTTCACAATTTTTTGTACTTTTTGAGTTTTACCACATAAAGGAGCAAAAAATAATTTATAGCCTTGTAATGCTTGGCAGGTGTTCAATTTTAGGATACAGATTAGAGCCACAAGCACTGAGACTGTCTAAGTTAGCTATGGCAGTTCTAAAGTCTCTGGCTTTTAACAGAGCCAAGGGGAAGCTATAATCACCCTGTAGCCCCCTGAAGATACATTCCAACCTATATGCATCCTGCTTTTTGATTTTTTGGAATCTTTTGAAAATGGCCTAACCATTTTCAGGAGAGATTTGATGAACTGGTATTTGGCTTCCTGTTACTTTTGATAACCAGATGTAGCACTTCAATCTTACATATCAGATGATTAAAATCATAATAAAAGAAAGGATCAATTTCATGATAACTTGCTGCACAGTTAGAAAGAGAAAATTCTAAAGGATTGTTCAACAGACAAAAGAACCAGTATATCTGGAATCAATGTATTCAAAGTCCTAGGTAACAGTCTCTATCACTGAAACCAAGAAATACACTTAGTTTAAGCTGCTTTTTTTCAGCATAAAAGGCTATTGCTTGAGGTAACTGTGATTTTTTTTTTTTAATTTATGGCTTACTAATAAGTAATAATGAATGATAAATAAACACTATTAAATAATTAGGGTCACAACCAGCTTTGTCTCTGTATTACTCTCATGAACCTTCCCAGAATATAGACCATAATTTGAAAGGAAATGTAATTGCCAGGTAGTTGTGTAAATGAATTTTAAATAGTTTTATATTCTTTTCATATCCTCTTCATGATACCTACTTTAAACTGTTATTTACATAAAATTACACCCTCTTACCTGTAGAAAAACTTGTTAAAAAAAGTTATTCACATTTAATATATTCTTTTCTTTAGAAAATGTTTTAAAATCATATGGGTTTAAAATGCACCCTGCTGTCAGGGTATAAAAAGGTTCAGTGGGACACCCACTAGCCAGGTGGATACTCAACAGTTCTTTAACCTTTCTGACACTAATCCTACCTTCCATCTATTTGAGACAGTTTCAAAATATCCCCAGGAAAGATCACCAAAAGATACCTGCCAGGCAATCCCCTTCCACAAAACACTGCTAACTGCTGCTGTCTCAGAGCTGTGAACCTGAGTCTGGGGCTCGCTCTTACTCCCAACCAAAACTATTGGCTAGTTCATTGCAATGGCAATGCTTAGACTCTTTTATTCTCTGTCAGACAATTTTCAAATATTACTTTTAATCTCGCTCTTCATATTCTTTAAAAGACTGCAGTTTTTCTCCTCGCTCTCTGGTTCTAGTGTGTAGTGTAGGAGACGACGCAAAAGGGATCCCCCCTCTCACTGCCTTTTCCCCTCATTTTCCACAGCCATGTCAACAGTTGGTGGAAATTCAGAGGGAGCTCCTTGTGTATTCCCCTTCATCTTCCTTGGGAATAAATATGACTCCTGTACGAGTGCAGGGCGCAACGATGGCAAGCTCTGGTGTGCGTCCACCAGCAGCTACGACGACGACCGCAAGTGGGGCTTTTGCCCGGATCAAGGTAACACAGTTTGTCAGAGCAACAAACAGCAACTGAGCAGTGACCACAGTGGTGGCATCACACCTTCTCCCCAGCCCAAAATCCGAGACAAATCCCTGCCTTTAAATGTGAGGCTACAGCTAAAGAGCCAGTCCCAGAGCTCGTCCGCATGAAATAAACAGATTTTCTAAGGTTATAATGATGAAGTGTCTTTCCAAAATGTAAACCAAACAAATAAACAAATAAATTGATGTTTTTCTCCCCAACAGTTTTCCCCTCCAAAGCTAAAAGCCACAAGTACTATACTATTTCACTAGCATGCAGTACACTGATATTGGCCAAAATAGAAACAAATGCTAAATGTAAAAAAAGCAATACATTTGTGACTGATACCACCAAGGATGAAAAACATGTTTAAAAAGTGAGACAGTATAAAGTTCATATGGTGAATAAGGGTATTTAAAATTATTTTGGTTAATATTTGTCCTTATTTCTAACATGGGCAAAATTAAGTGTAGCAAAAGGTTTTTTTCACATTTACAAATAAATGTAAGATTCAGTTTTTTCTTTCAGGAAGAAAAAAAAATGCCCGTTTGGGCATAATTAATAAAAGATCGTTTTATGATTTTTAACCTAACAATATTTGGTACACCAGTACTGATTCAGACTTACACATCTGTTTATCACTTACAAGCCATTTCATGGTGAAAAGGAAAATTTGATATTTAGATTGCAAGTTTAATTTTTTGGTGCTTAAAAAGGATGTTTGATGTTATTTGCTACGCTTCCTTTTTTTCATAGAAGTTATAAGACTGCAGTCAGAGTCACTTGCATGGGAGAAAGCAGCAAACATCATCTACAAAAGAGGTTTTAGAATCTCTCCAATGAAATGTCATTACTGGCAGTATGTGTGACATTCACCATTGCAGGCTGTAAATGCTAATTATTATGTTTACTATTGAGATATTTTTTTTAATGGGCAATGAGGAAAGTAAAATTGCAAGACTGTGAACAACCTGTGTGGCACAATTCTATTTACAGGAAAACAGCTAACACTGTCTTACTGTGTTATTCAGGATACAGTCTCTTCTTGGTTGCTGCCCATGAATTTGGCCATGCCATGGGATTAGAGCACTCTGAGGATCCAGGAGCTCTTATGGCCCCTATCTACACCTACACCAAGAACTTTCGACTTTCCCAGGATGATATTAAAGGGATCCAGGAACTATATGGTAAAGTCCTCCCTCATCAGCAGAACTCATCAGAAAAGCATGCAGCACAGGTTGAAATTTGGGACTCAGAACTTGCAGTAAATTGCAAACTGCACAAACCCATCAATGCCAGAAACACCCTCTGTTCCTTTCTCCCTGCTTTTTTCATGTTAATAGCAGGGCTTCTACTTCAAATCAAATATCATAATTTAAGGATGGGGGTTCACTAAATTTACTGAATGAGAAGGAGCTCCAAAATGCCCCATAACCAAACCTTTATATGAAAATTTCTAGTACCTTTACTGGGTCAATGAAATGCCATGTTTGTCTCTAGCGTGAAACACCTGATGTGGTTGGGGTTGGATGTTACTTTCCATAACACCCTGAGCTTCCCAGACAGCAACTCCTGGTAGGAGGGGAAGGACACTGTTTCCTGTGTCCCAGCTTGGAAGCATTTCATGTTATCTTCCTGCAACAATTCAAGCTGTACCATCACAATAATGTGCAGAAAGTTTGTGGGAGCTGAAACTTCAATGTAAATGTATTTGGCAAGCTCCTGGAGAAAAAGTGGATTTAAGTATTTTTACATTGCTACATCTTTAAAATTTGTTATTTTCTCCACCAATAGTGTTAGTAAAATGCATAAGTATTATTATGATTAAAATTCCTTGCATGTATATATTTTCCACCTTGCAGAGGCACAAGTATACTACAGTCATTTCTATATACTCTTTCTCTTTCTCTGTTTTTCATTTTTCTACTGAGAGATCTTCCTAACTGGAACTATATTTTACAGTATTCAACACTTTGGAAATTTTAATAAGAGTATACCAAAATGATTATCACATGACACAAAAATCCGATTTGAATCTTCATTTTTCCTTGTTCTTAGCTGCTTTAATTAGGAATGGGAATTGAGACATGGGCAAGGTTAAGTGAGTTTTTCTAAGCTCATGCCATGTATCTTTGATAAGAGTTCAGAATTTAACCCAGTTGTCTCAAGGCATAATTCAAGACCTGAGACAAAACTTCAAGACAAAACTACCTTTCTTTCCTCTTTATAACTGATATAACCCTTTAAAAACTGCTTTCTATATAAACCAATAATTTAAAAAAAATATTTGTTTTCTCCCCTTATTAGTATTATCACAAATCATCTACACTCCATTTTTTTCATACAGTAAGCCAACCTGATGCCTAAGAGTCATATGGCAATATAGCAGAAGCCAAATAATAAAACAAAATAAACCAGATGGAAAAGTTCATGTTCTGAAAAACACATTCTGATTATTGGTGAGGGCAGAAAGATCATGCTAATGGCTCAAAATTCATCTTTGTAACTAGGGAAATATTGGCACTTCCTTAAAAAAAGAAAAATCCTCTTTGACTACTCTCTCAGCAGAGTTGCTGATAATTCTGAGTAGAAGGACTTTGAAATGCATTTCTCTTCCTTTTAGAAGCCAGCAAAACAAAAACTGTAATGTTAACTTCTGAACCCAGTATAGTCACTTCTGAATATCTCTCAGGTTAAATAGGCAGCTCAGCACAGACACACACAGGCACAATGTCTCCAACGAGGCCACGCAGCAGATTCATGCAGGACTGGAAGCCAAGGCTTCCTCAGCTCTACCCAACCACCCTCCTTCTGAAAAGATTTTATGATAAGTTTTTCTCCTTCAAGCACTGCCTCCGAATGATTCCCCTTCTAGAAATCACGGTAGCTTGTGTTCTTGATGCAGCACTATCTCAGTGTAACAGAATATCTCTGTCCACCTCCACAGAAGTGTCACCTGATGTTGAACCCGGGCCAGGGCCAGGGCCAGGACCAGGCCCACGTCCAACCCTTGGACCTGTCACTCCAGAGCTCTGCAAGCACGACATTGTCTTTGATGGAGTCGCACAAATTAGAGGAGAAATATTTTTCTTCAAAGACAGGTAAGTGAGATAAATTGCTTACCAATGGGGTCTCAAGTGAAGGACTCTGTGAGACACACTCATCAAAATCTAGAAATTTGTTATCAGATACAATATCTGCCCTTTGTTTTGTGTGTTCAGAGATGGCAAAGTGTCCTAACCAACTCGTAAGGGAAGCAGATGGGAAATTCTGGTTTTATGAGTAAATTATTCCACCTTCTTTGCCACAAGGGTACACTGCTGGCTCAGGGTCAACTTGGTTTTGACCAGGACCTCCAGGTCCATTTTCACAAAGCTGCTTTCCAGCCTGTTGGCCCCCAGTGTGTGCTGGGGTTGCTCCTCCCCAGGAGCAGGACCTCGAACTCCCTGTTGCTGATCTGCATGAGGTTCCTGTCACTTCATAGGTGAGATAATTATGGCATAAATTCACCTTTTCTTAGAGATACTCTTAAACTTATTTGAGAGTCTGGAATTTTCAACTTCAGTCATTATTTTAGGCAGTTTTTTGACACTTTTAATTTCTGGTTTCTGCCCTACACTGGGACTGTGCATATCAAAATGCTATGACAACTGGGCTGGTGATAGTTCTAGTTAAAGTCAGGACAAGGAAATGCCACAAACCTCAAAAAAAACCCAAAAAAACAAACAAAAGAAAACCACAAGAAAAAAAAGACCCATTCTCTCATTTTCTGCCCAATTTTACAAATTGGAGAGCAAAAATTAACCCTGGTGTCAGCTCTACTGGCCTGTGAAGTCACATGTGACTTGCTACAGTGAAGTGGTTGTGAGACACATGCAAACTTCGAAATGGATTGTAATTCAGCAATGGAAATCCCATCATTTTCAGGGGAGTAGAGCTCTGAAGGCATTATTATTTCTGATTTCATTTCATACAGTTTGTACTCCGGACAGAGGTTTCATATCTGAGTACAGAAAAATTTCCAATCTCAACTTCTAAAAATACTCCTAAAAAAAAAAGTAGTTCACCCAAAACTAGTGGCAATATTCTCAAATGACTTTTACAATGGAGAAACTGTTTTAGCAAATCTTGGATTTTAGCATAACTTTCATTATGACAGGCTAGTTCAAAAAGGATCTGTTCCTTTCCCACGTTCATAAAGAAAAAAAATCATGGAAATCCATGAGCAAAGTTTTGTTCTTGATTTGTTTTTAATTCAGGTTGAGTCCAAAATCATTAAATAACAGTGTTACACAACTCATGGCTGCTGTAATAACACACCCAGGACACTGGTGATTGAGACAGGCTCTGTGTGTGCAAAGCCTCCAAGTCTGAAGATACCAAAGACATTTTTGATGCAAAAGCAGAGACATTGCTGATAAAACGTGGTGGCTGCACAGCTGCAGCTCCCACTGCTTTTGCCAGGGCCTGTATTACCCAGCTGCTCAGCAATGAAGAGCATCTCCTAAGGAGTGTGGGACTTGGCAGCACCATGGTGAGAGACACTAAAGGTCCTTTTTCCCTGCCATAAATCAATGCCCAATTTGAAATCATTTATGCTCAGTTACACTGAACACTCTCCCAACACCATTGAAGATTTGAGCCCACATACATTCACTGAGCTTGCCTAAATCAAACACTGCCTCCTGTCATATGAAAACATACAGAGCATCTGAAGTCGAGGGAAGTATTGCAACTCACCTGTTCATTGCTCCTTGCCAGATGTCAGTGGAAATTTAAAAGGAAGCAAGAACCAACAAACAAGTCTGCCTCACAAAACAGCAATTTAACACTTATTTCTATTTCCTGGTGATATACCTGAGTCCCATTGAAATTTTCAGCTAGAAGATATGAAAAATTAATTACTATGCTGCATGGTTTAGCTCTATTCACCAGAATTTTGTAACAAAAAGTCATGGTCAATTGGATAATTTTACAGGCTATGGTATACAGTAATTCCTTCAGTGCATTTGCTTCTAGCCCCAATCTATGTGATATCCAGAATAATGGCACTTTGCATTTGAAGTTTGACTTAGTATTTTTCACAGGGTTTGTATTTTAGCAATGCAGAAATGGGATTTAAAGCTTCTGACTGGAAGAACATAATATTTCCATCTGTACGACAGCTGCTTGGGGCAAAAAGGGTTCATTCAATCTGGCTATAGAGACACCTCTGATACCTTTCAAACTTTTCTTCTTGGCCATGTCAGCAGTAGGCTAAGATTCCAGTGATCCCTACTGGCAAGGAACAGCCCTTTTTTGGCCACAAAATGGCCCCAGAGTACCAAGAGATCAGCCCCACAGAAAGCTGCACTTGGCCCTTCCACCAAGAGCCCCACGACCCCAGCCCAACAAGTCTGTCAAAACTGGTGCCCATGTTTGCTAACACAGCCACCCAAGAGCATCAGAGTATTCACCTCATCCCAGTGTCTTCAAAGCAGTCATTCTCACAGCAGTAAAACCCCTTTCAAGTTCCACAGTATTCCCAGTATTCCCATCCCATTCTCCTCTTCTTCTCGCTCATGGGCCTTGGTTTTCTGCCAGACTTCCACCTTGCTTCTGCTTTTGCAAACTGGTAGTCACGCAGAGGAACAAGGTAAAATCTATTCCTAAATCAGCAAAGTGATCCAGTATTTTAAATAATCCCAACAAAATAGAAGTATTTTCCATTTAGATACAGTTGGTCTAAGAAGTATTCAAATACCAAAACAATCTGTTCAGACTGGCTCAGGCTTTATCTAACATGCAGCAAAAGCAGACAATTATTGAATTGTTTTGCTCTGGAATGGCTTTGCCTATCAGTCTTGCAGCTTTCCAAGTATCAGGCAAACAGCATTATGACTCACTTTTGGAATTCAAGAAACAAATGTCTGTCATGTGTCGTGTGACTTTTATGATTCATGAAAATAAGCGCAGAATCCAACTGTCACATGGTACAGGCAAAGAGAGTAAATAGCAAAAAGGAGGTCAGGTATGATTAATTTTTTCAAAAAAAGTGTTTCCCCTCCCTCCTCAAATCAAGGAAATGAAATTATTGCATTACTGAAGATGCTGTTGGATGTAGAGAAGAGCTGAGCTTTTCCACTGGGCACAAAATGCTGGAGAAGAGCATTTACACAGATGGTTTTGTTCTGAGACTGAAAAAAATTCAAACTTCTGAAGTTTACCAACACATTAAAGAAGATGTACTGATTTAGGCCCTTTAGATAACTGCATGCAATAATAATAATAATAATAATGGCAAATGTTGGTTATGTAAAAGTATGATGTAAAATATCTAATGTGACAAAATTAATAAATCTGTCTATAAATGTAGTACTAAAATTTAATATAGAGGAGTAAAAAACATTTTATCATGTTCAAAGTGAAACGAGAAAGCCAAATTTATTTTATAATTTATTTTACCATTTCCTCAATGAGTAGAAATAAAAATACCTCCTACTTCATTCAAAAACAAAATAAAATTCAGCTTTGACGAAGTTTCCCGTTCCATAAGAAAACCTCAATATTTTAACAAGACCCTTGAAATGTGTGGTTTATTAAAAACCTGGTGTTCAAGTCTCCATTGGCTCTGAAAAGTTTGGAATTCATGCAGATAGCAATTATTAGAGCTGATTCAGCCATAAATCAGGGCCAAATTTGACTTAGAATTCTGTAACTTGGATTTTTAAAGGAGCTACTTTAATGAATGCAATGTTAGAAAGATTTTCGATATGAATTTCCATTCCATAGTACCATACCTCAGGTTAAATTAGTACATAATTTTAATTAAGAGAAAAGAAACAATGCACTTGCCAGCTGTACTGTTCCTCATAACAAACACTATAATTCAGCATACAGCAACTGATCACACTTGCAAATGCATTTCAAAATATTTTATTTGTCCTAGCAAGCTATGTTTGCAGTTAAACTTCTGTTGATAAAAATACAGCAATTTATTAAATGAATTTAAGACTGCTCCTCCAAGTTCCAGGCAAAACTAAAATTCAATTTCAGATCTTGGGTTTCTCAAAGGTATAATTATTCTAGGCAGGAACGGGTAATGACAATTTATACTCTGCAAAAAATAAGACGCCAGTAGCACCTTGAGCTTCAGAAACATATTGCTGGTAAAAGCTGTTTGACCTCAGAATTTAACAGCCTGGTGCATTCCACCAGCCTGCTGATTTTTCATTTTATGACCATGTCAAAACTTTTGTTCTGTTGGGGAAAAATTCGTTCATTCTATGAAGGAGGAAATAGCAGTGCCATTTTTAATACCAAAAGTCCTCAGCACAAAGCTCTGCCATGTAGAGATAATTAGAGCTTTTTAAAGCTTAAATCAAATGATGATCCTACTTATACATAAAATAGCCAATAAATTACCCTTTGCATTTCTCTAATGAACACTTTTAGTGCCAGCAGTTTCTTTTATAGCCAAACTCACTTCCCAGCAGTATGATATACTGCTATTAGATTTGAATTTTTAGTCACTACAATAGTAATTGCAAGAGCAATTCATGGAATACAAAACTCTGCTTTTGTCAAACATTCATCCATCTGCTCCAGACACAGCAGCAGGAGAGCTCCAACAGTTTAAATGCCGTGTTAAATGAGTTTATTTGTATACTCAAAGCACAGGATAAATGTTGCTCTGATGCAAAAAGCAACAGGAAGCCCAAGGCAATCAGTGCAGCAATTTCCCCTGCAGTCCAGTATGCAGCTTAAGGTGCAGCCCTTCAAGCAACATACTCCTAAATAAATGTGTTGACTTTTCAGTCACTGTAGGAAAAGAGTCACCAATGTGTGTTGCTGTGAACGTCTGTGTGCACATGTGTGTCTACGCAGGCTTATGTGGCCTTTGCCAGAAGTGATGAGAAACAGATGTGCTGGTGAATTAGTTCATTGTAAATCTCATACAACTTTCTGTTCTGCTCAGATTCATGTGGAGGACTGTAAACCCCCGAGGAAAACCCACAGGTCCTCTTCTTGTTGCTACATTCTGGCCTGATCTGCCAGAGAAAATTGATGCTGTCTACGAGGCCCCTCAGGATGAGAAGGCTGTGTTTTTTTCAGGTATTGGTTTTAAGTTTCAAAATGTAAGTAGCTATTTGCATAATGTGGCATTCGAGCTCAGCTTCCTCTGGGCCAGGGAACAGCCCATCTAAGAGCCATTAGAGCCGTCAAGTATGGGTGACAGATCTCCATATTCTCATGCTGAGGATTTAGGACAAAAGGTTGAATCTGAAAGACTCTGAACAACATTCAGCCCCCAGTACAACAGAAGGGGAGCTATAAGCACCTAGGAAGAGACATTCAACAGTAAGCAAGACTAAACAGGAGTCATTATTTAAAAGGAAAAGCAACAACAACAGTGGGAGCTCTGTTTCATCAATCACTGCTCTGTTCTTCTGCCCTTTCCTTC
The DNA here is from genome assembly GCF_001715985.3 of Manacus vitellinus. NCBI lineage: Eukaryota > Metazoa > Chordata > Aves > Passeriformes > Pipridae > Manacus > Manacus vitellinus. The sequence continues at coordinate 13,800,578 of NW_021938838.1, forward strand.
CATTTTAAGCTATTGTCTCTGCATATGTTGCCTGAGAAGACTACATTATTTTTTCTCCTCATGCATTTCCTTGTCTCCTCCTCTTTTGCCAAAAACTGACTTTGACTCTGGCTTCCAAGCATCTTCCTTGGTGGCTCATCAGGCAGAGGATACAGGTGGCCGTGTGAGCTGCCTCCATGGGAGAGAAGGAGAACAGGAAGCACAGTTCTGTTGCATGTCACACATGGTTCAGCTGGAGTGGCCAAATGAGCAGAGCTCTGAGCCTGTTTTCAACATGAAAAACTGAGCCAGCAAAAAATGGGCTCCAGTATCCACTAAAAACATGACTAAACATCTCCAATCATGTAAAAACCATATGGCCAAAGCTGCTGTACATTTTCAGTACAGGAGGGAAAAAAGTAATGATAATCTATTCCACATGTCTCAGAGACCATTTGCTTTAGTTTACAAGGAGGAGGAAAAAAAAAATCTTAAAAATGTTTTATTTCAGGCAAGCCAAAACACTTTAAATATTGCATATATTTTGTTTAACCTTATTCCATCTAAACCTCTCCCTTTCTTTATAAGTTACAGGCAAACATAACTAAACTGCTTTTTTAAAAAATAAATAAGAATTAACAAAAAACAAAGATTGGTTTGAAAATAATACAACTACCTTAAAATACTTTTTAGTGAGACCTACCCTTTACTCCTGAATGGTGAAATAATAACTTCTGAGGATCTCAAATGCTACTCTTTACACTTTTCTCATATTAATACTTCACTTATTTATTTCCCACTAGCACAGAATCAAAGAAATGTCCTTTCATGAATTAATCTTTCTGTGGTTTTCAGTGAATCCAGTGAGGGCATTTACTAAGTAAATTGTAATTCCATGTAAAGAACACAGAACACTACTACATCTTCCACTAGTACATATTTGGAGAGACATTAAAAACTGTTGCATCACAAAGGACAACAGCAACTCTGAGCAAAAACTTCCTGATAATCACTCAGTCGAACTGCTCAACAAAACAGAGGGTGAACATGAGCTGCTGCATCTGAAACTCAGGTGCCTCTGCCTGGTTTCAGACCATCTTAATCATACAAAAGGTTACCAGTATAAACTATTTATTTTAGCATAACTCCAATGTACCAAGATAGTGTCTGCTTCGAAGATGAGTCAGCTAAGAAGGGAGGAAGCAAGAGCACACTGAAGTGATTCTTTTCTGAGGCAAGCAACACTTGAGTAGCAGAACCAGTTGTAATCATAGTACACCTGCACTGTGACCTAGTGCTTCACAGATGGTAAAGTACTAGAAAGACTAGTAATACAGTGAGTGCAATAAAAAGTCACATAGCAAAGTAAAAAAAAAAAAAAGAAGAAATACACCTTGTTACTGACTAACAAACAGTGTTTGTTTGCTTTGTTTTCTCCCCTGCTTAGGAAATGAGTACTGGGTTTATTCAGCCAGCAACTTGGACAGGGGTTATCCAAAGAAACTCACCAGCCTGGGACTGCCCCCTGATGTGCAACGAGTCGATGCAGCTTTTAACTGGGGCAGAAACAAGAGGACATACATCTTTGCTGGAGACAGATACTGGAAGTAAGATGCAGTGAGTGGTGGTAGGATGCTGTTGGCAGAGTTTGGTCTCTAGGGCTGAATGCACGCTGAGGGTCAGGAGGCAGGGACCAAACACAGGGGTTCATCCTCTGAGAATACAAAATGAGGGCTGCCAGAACAGAGCTGACAGCAGGAAAGGGTTTCAGTACAGCAGCAGCAAACTGTTTGAGAAAACAGCTTGCAATGGAAGAGGGTAGCTGGGAATGCTTGTCAGGCTGCTCACCACTACCAACCCATCCCTCTGCCCCCAGGTACCAGCAACTGCTCCATGCTGATCTCAGGCTCTTAAGAGGGGCAAGCTGTCCTTCCTGTCAGCTCACAAATGCTGGGAGAAGACTCTGAGAGGAATTTCTTAAAAATGCACTGATCTCCAATCACTTGAATCCAAAGGCTGACCAGATTGCCTTTGAAATTCTTTCAGTAAGCCAGCAGGCTTGGAGGCTCTGTATTGAAAAGAAACAGCAGTGTGACTAGCAAAGCATGCTGGGGCTGACTGTAAATCCTTTCAGCAGCTGATCCACCAGTCACTCACACCTTTGCTCTACTAATGTATTTGGCACAGGGGGAATCTGAACAAACCACAAGTGTATCTGTTAGTACTTTGAGAAAAATCTTAACTTAAATTCATCTTGACAGTCTCTAAATCCTTTTCATGTTTCCTGTGAAACTCAGGTGACCTGCTACCACACTCTTATCTTCTTAGATTAAGAAAGAATGTCCTTAAAATGTCTCAAGGCTATTACTGTGGTAGAAAAGTATCCTACAGTTACACCTGGAGAGTCTACTAATTGTATAATTGTATTTAATAGAATCTCATTATCATAATTGGCAGAGAGATCTGGCACAAAAGATCACCTTAAAAAGCAGAGGCACTTTGGTGCTCTGAGGAACTTTGTGAGTTACCTCCATGCTGACTATCAAAATGCCATGAGAACAAAAGAGAGACACTAACCCTGTGGTCACTGTCAGAGGCCTGTTCCAGGAACAGGACTTTACTTCAGGAATGCAGACATTACACAACAAGCTGAAAGTGGACCCATTCATTAACTGACAATTGAGAAGCAAGTTAAACATCAGAAACAACCACCAGAATCCTAAAAGATTCCCCAATCTATGAGTTCCTTCTGAGAGATGCTCCATCTAAAATATCAGAGGAGGTCTCAGTATAATTGAGTCCATTTTATGTGAACAATAATTTCATGTTATGATCAAACTGAATGACTGTCTTCATTATATCCTAATGGCTGTGGATTCCTGTAAGTAAATAAAATATCCTTTCACAATTGCCACTTGATCATAACTTTCAATTACTTTGAGGACAGTAATCTTCTCCATTATCAAAAAAAAAGAAAAAGAACTTAAAAGCTAAAGAATGTTATTAATTTTTTATTGTTGTATTGTAGAGATCATTTAAGCATTTGCAAGCAGTACTAATACAGCCATTTGCAACACTTCAGGTTCCTGCTAAAACCTACAGACTATGAGTTAGCAAAGCTGCTGGTCTCCTCTGTGCAAGCTATTGTTTTGATTAACTGTACTGCAAGGCCTCCAAGTAATTCATCACTCTAATCACAGGCAGTATTTCTATCTTGGTACCTTACACGTTGCAGTCGCTGCAGAATGCGTAATTTTTTGTTAAGGAATCAAAATAAGCTTAAGTGATTTCTATCTGTGTAAAGAAGAAAGCAAGCAGTTGACAAACATTTCAGGGAAAAAATGCACCTCTGTTTAACAGACACTCTAACCCTTAAGTATGTGGCTGTTACATTTTATACAAGGACTCTGTCACATGGAATCAAAATAGTTACATACCATAGCCCTTCCTGTGCCATTATCACACTTACTTTAAATGGATTTTTTGGAAGCCTTCTCCCTCCCTCATTCCAGCCACAAGCTATTTTAGTGTTATTATAACAAGACTGCTAAGCATAGCAAAGTTTTGTGAGGGGGGGGTGGGGGTGGGAAGAGGAGCTGGCTCAGATTCCACAGATGAAGTTTTAAAACTACCCAGCAAGGTACTAGATTTTCTTTAAACATCCAAGGAATAAAATAGTGAGGAATGTAAATTAATAACTTAAATTGATCTTGGCCATCTACTGCTCAGTTGTACTGGTGTAACTTTGGATGTAATCCAAGTGGTTCCATACAGCAGCGAGGGAAAGGTAACTTGAGATACCCACAGTCATGGATAAATAGAAATCGGGAACATAAGTGCTTCCCTCCCTGCAGTACTAGTCAAAGATGATCTGTCTGAAGTCCACTGCTCTTTGAAGAGGTGTTCCTGGGGTGACTGAGGCCTCACATGCACTGGAAGCTTGGTCCAAACTATATCCCACACCACAGCTCCTCAGGACAACTCCACTCTTGCTTAGCACTGACCCGCCTAAGAACCAGAAACATGGGGAAACCAGGCAACAGCCCTGCTCCTTCCACCTTCCCTGTCAATGGTCTTGCATGCCTGGGACATTTACTCCCTACATATGAAAGGGAAAATCCTGGATTACTTTTTAGGGGGAGTGTAAGACTGGCTTTGCCCAAAGCTATCTGTGCATTCTGCAGTGGAAAGCACAGGGACTGCAGGAAACAACTGATCATCTGTGGATGTGGGTACAGACAGACCCCCTCACATGGCAAGTTACATCTCACTGCTGTGGACTGACGAGGACTTACATCAGCTGAGGGTTTTTTCCTTTAAAATATACATTGTAAAAGCCATTGTGGATTTGAGGGGGTGTGTCCCCCTCAAGAAAAGCATATATTTTTAACTTGGTGTTTGTGTGTCGATCATCACCAAGAGAGAGACACTATGTGAAAATAACAGGGGATTTCAATGGAATGTTAGGGAAAGTAATTAGTAATTTAATACCAATCTATCAACTGCATGGACTACAAGCATATTTCAAATAAAATTTTAAAAACAGTCATTTCACATTAAAATCTGCTATCTTTAGATGTTGACTGCTGTCTGAAAAAAGTTACCTTTCCTAGAATTATGTTTGGAATTTTCAAATTATATTTCCGAAAAAAAATTTCCCTAAAAAGTTTCTTTTCAATTCAGCAGGAATTGCATTTTCAAAGGAAAGATGTAAAATTTCACAGGGTTTTAAAAAGGAGCCAGGAATAATAACAAAGAAATAGAAACAACGTTGCAATCTCAGATGTTATATTTCTGTTTGATTGTTTTATAGAGCCATATTTGCTGAGGACTCCCTGAAAAATTATGTTGCATTTTAACATTAAACACAGATTTGTAATGTAGAGACATAATTTCCCTCAGGTACAACGAAGAAAAGAAGAAAATGGAGCTTGCATCCCCTAAGTTCATTGCTGACTCATGGAATGGTGTTCCAGATAACCTCGATGCTGTCCTGGGTCTTGCTGACAGTGGTAAGCTGTGATTTGGATTTAAGTCACTAACAAGCTCTCTTATTTGTCTGCTGTGAAACTTATTGAAGACCTTAATTTCTTGTGGTCCATGAGTAGGAGCCAAATTGAGCCTGATGCACAGGATGTCCTAAGACCAGAAAGCACAACCAAGCCATTCCCTATGGCTTGGAAATTTCCCAATTCTTTGATAGCTCCATACCAGCACACTGTCACAGCACCATCTGAGCACCACCCTGCTCTAGCACAGTCAGAACTCAGTATATAACCTCCTTGGTCACAGGCATGACTGGGTTTTATTTTGTAATGTTTTTAACTTCCTATCAACTGCAGCTGAGAGCCTGGCCCTGGTTTTAAGGGGCCTTATATTTTGCACAGATATGCATAAATGTCTGAAAGCACCACTGGTATCACATGAGTCTCCGCTCAGTGACATTTTCAACATTTATTTTGCCAACAAACATTTTCTCCAAGAAAATTCTGGCTTACAAAGTAGTAACTTGACTAAGGCTCCATTTAACAAGACCTCTCTTCTACAGGAGGGGAATTTTAATGTAGATTAAAAATATATCTTTTTTTAATCATACAAATACAATTACATGCAAATATTTTGAGAAATAAGTCTTCTAGTTCATTGAGATTCATCAAATCATACAGATAAAAAAGCTTTGATCAAGAATCCATAATCTGATCATGCCTTTTTATTTATCTTCACAGGATACACCTACTTTTTCAAAGATCAGTACTATCTACAAATGGAAGACAAGAGTTTGAAGATTGTTAAAATTGGCAAGATAAGTTCTGACTGGTTGGGTTGCTGAGCCCTATGAGATATTAATAACCAAATATTTACTTTTTTGTTATATGCCTTATCTGTAATTAGAAATAGATCTGAATGCTAATTACTGGACCAGTCTGGTACTGGCACCAAAACATTAAGTACCAGTACTGTACACATCAGATAATTTAAGAGTGTTTGCCTCCTCAGTATACAAAAGATGTTTACGTATATATTCTGGTACAATTTTTGTCATGCTAGTCATAGTAGTGCTACTAACAGAACAGCCACCGTTCTGTATTCCCTTGGTGCTTAAACAAAGTGTTGAAACCTCTGGAGACTGGATCACACCCCTCTGTTATACACATACCAGATAGGCCCAAATGAGATGTACCAGCAGTGCACTTTGATTTTTATTTTTTTTTTAAGTACAACTCTGTTATAAATAGATGGTTTGTCTTGATGTTTTTCACCCTCTTGCGAGTTTGATCATTACTTCCATTTATTTACATAATAATACAGAAAGACTGTCAAAGGCACAGGTTGCCTCAGGATCTGCTTTGTGTTGATGCATGATGGAATCATGGCAAGAAACTGTGTTAAAGTATTGTTTTAAAGTACTTTTTATTTTAATACCTTAGTTAAATTTAGCAATTTGCTTCATGCACTTTGTTACTACTATATAACTTGTTTATATGGATGGAAACGACTCAGATTTTTGAAGACAATGCGTTATACATAGAAGTCAAGTATTATTGTTTAACTTGTTTTATTTTTCTGTTCTTCATAATGTTGGGGGTTTGGTCAATTAGATTTTTTTGCTTATGCATTGGGCAACAGAAAATGTTCTTTTCACAATCTGATGGAATGTTTCTCATTTAAAAAATAAACCAGGAAAGAATGTCCCACACATGAAGTGCCAACAATACAAATAAAATCAAATTACACTGTCAACACTTCTCATGGGCAGGCTTCCTTGTATCATTTGAAATTAGAAATGTAGTAGCATGTTAAAGCAAAATACCTGTCAAAGGAAAGGAACATTACCTCGGTATAAAACTGCTTCCTGGGTTTATTTAGAAACCTAGGCTGTTTTCTCTGTTAGTCCTAAGATGCAACTGCAGCAATTTACATTGAAGAGATGATATGGCCCCCTGTCTCCACAGAGCCACTGCCTTCTCTGAACAGTTCAAATGCCTGTCTGTTATCCATGCTCTTCCTGCTTATCAGCAGGTTGCCTCAGCACAACCCAGGCAGGAAGAGACATCACAGACATGATAGTACATGTATCCTATAGGGATGTAAGCTTGAGAAAGAGAGATGTAAACCCTTAATCCTGCCCATGAGAGCAGACACCATCTGGCCAAGGATCTTATCCAGCTCCATGCACATGACACACTTCATGAGCCTCCTTGGGCTGCATCATGCAAGTGGTCAGCCCAGGTCCTTCTCAACAGATCTCTCACACTGAGTCCATGATTCACAGAACTGCCTAGAACCAACATCTGAGCCAATGATCCATTTGTTTCTTCTCACTCCTCTACAACTTCATGTTTACACTCAGTGCTTTCCTGTTCTAAGCAGAGGGTTTTTCACTATGATACCCTGAAAAGATCCAATTTCTAATGTGGTTGCACTCACCAAATAATCTTTCCATGGCATCCTATTCAGATGTAACTCCCCCTTTGGGGAGCTGTTGGTTACTACAGACAATCCTCACCTGGATGAACCAGGACTATTTTTACTTGTGCCAAAAGAAAAGATGGCTTGTCTCCTTCTCAGAATCCTCATTCTCTTCACAAACCATTAATCACCTTCCCAATTAGTCCCGCACCAGAGCCAACAAAATAAGGCACAAAACAAAGCAGCTGTAATTGCAAAATGTTAGTGTTGCAGTTTTTACAAACACCTGGCAGCCTTCTCAGGATTGCAGGATCTATTGAGACATTTCAGGGACGTATGGTCTGTCCTGACCATAAACATCTTCCCGTACCAGTGTTGAAAATATTGTCCAGCTTTAATGACTGCCAGGCATTCTTTTTGAGTGTTGCAATAATTTAAGCTCTGTCTTAAGACCCCTCAGTAACCATCCCTTAAAGATTGTTATGTTCTTGTGTCAATATTGCCCCAAAGTGCATGCTCTAGCATCTGTATTTAATATGCAAGGGTTTTGAAACATAGAAATACTAGAGGAACATTTGCACTGGGCCTTTCAGCTCTGAACTTGCTAAATCACATTTCTACTGATGACTGAAATAGTTTCCTTTTCCTCTACAACTTACGCATGTTTTGCAACATTGGCAAATCTACCATCCTACGTTCTGCAATAATAACACCATAATCCTACAAAACTCTGCACATCTGGTGGGTTTAAGGAATTCTGCTCAGCTTCTCCTTTTGTTCTTGCTTATGTAAACCCATTCTTCAATGACTAAATCATTGGCACAAAACCAGAAATAAATTTTCTATCCTTAAACCAAAGCACAGTTCAGTTTCAGACTGGCAACTTTTAAAGATTAACACAGGTCATTTTTAAATACATCTGTTTCTGTTCATCAGCTGTAACATTTGCCAGGTTATCACCTACATACATCAGACAAGCTGTAGGAGTATACTGACCCTTCTCATTAACCTTTCACATCTGACCTGTGAAACACTAAGTCACAGAATGCGTCCTGAAAAACACTTTGGGTCTAATTTCACTTACTGATAGCCACTTGTAAAACCTCCCTCCCTTTCCTGTTTGTAATAAGTTAACCATGAGATGCAAAGTCCTTTCCTGAGCAGCACTGCAGCTCTGCCTGTACCTGTCCATGTCCCATGATGTGCTTCCCTGTTTAACTTTGGGTCTGTCCCGATGCTGTGGACTTTTTTGATCTCTAGACTTATGGTTAAACCAGATTACCCTCTCCAGGCCTCTCTTTTCACCTCTCTTGGGCACTTTGAGACTGTGCCCTTGTCACTGAGGCCACTGCCCTTGCCTTCCCTGCCCTCAACATGCTTGTCCCAAGACATTTTTAGAATGAGGCAAGGTTTTTACCTACCTTCTTTACACAAGAAGAAACAAAGGCCAGAAGCATAACTATTTATCTCAAGGCCATGTAAAACCCAGCACAAAACTCTATCAAACTTATATGTAACTTGTTCTACTTCTAGAGTTTTGTTAAACTGAAGTCAGGTTCACTTAGGACTTTTTGGTGTCAGGGTAGAGTCGCTCACACGCCTGAGTCTGCACAGGGGCTTGTTGCAACAAGGAGAGGGCTCAGATACACTTTCTCCTTGAACTGAAAGAAATTTTCTACCAGTTATGAGCAGGACAGGCTGCAGGCACCCAGCAGGGCAGCTGCAGTCCATAGAGCAAAGGGCAGTGGTTTAGTAACCCCTCTGTCACAATACATAGAAAGCAGCCAAGGCTATAATGAAATGCCATAGTTTAAACACTTAATAGACAGAGCAGCCTGAACTGTGAATCATGCTTAAGAGTTTGTGTCTCACTAACACTCTGTATTTGTTAAAAATACATTTTCTTCCTGCTACTCTGTCATGATTTTACTAAGCAGCAGTTACCCATAAATTTAAGCAATTGACCGTAACTGTGCTGTTTTTTAAATCAGGAGGAAGTAGGTCCTTTGGGCCCATTTTGGAGAAATTATTTCTATTTATGAAGTCAGACATGCATGTTTTTAGCAGCAAAGACTAGGTGAACGAACATTCTTCTGCTTTTGAAAGAGCTGGAGCCAGCAAATGAGCAGGCACTGGGCTCTGTGGGATCACTGCAAACACAGACATTTGTACGTGCAAGGGGAAACTGACTTTTTACAGACAGGTTATGTAAGACACTCAAAAGTATTAAGGTATTTCCAGGTTGGGAACTCCAGTAAGAACAAAAACAAAACCAGAACAACTCCCTAAAACAACAAAACCAACAACTCTGAGACCCTGTCAGAGAAATAGCACAGTCAGGGCATAACTGAAGGCATCTCGAAATCTGCCAGGTTTCTGCACACCCAGCCTGCACACCCAGCCTGTCAGAGGCACATCCTGCTGTTTGAAATCCAACTCCTTCTGGCATTGCCTTTTAACACAGAATCACATCTTAAGGTAAATTGTCCAGTTCTGAGATTTATACTTGCACACAAACAGCCACGATTCCACACACAACTAGCCAGGAAGGTGGGAACGTGGCTTCCCCCATCCCAACTGCAACAGCAAGTGTTTACCTGCAGAAAATATGGGCTCAGCTCTTCCAGGGATATGATATTCAGTGTGAACAAGACAATTCAAAAACATTCATTCATTCTCATAGTTTAAAAGTGTTTTTTAATAATATCTCTGATCAGTTTTTTTTCTTAAGACAAATATTAAGAAACCCTGTTATTATCTCAGAACTTAATCTAAGGGAGAAAGACTTGGCAAGAGCCGTAGCCTAGAGGATAACAGAACCTGAAAAAATTCACACTTTATTAGTGGTAAAAACAATAAATCTGTATATCACGCTACCAAAAGAAGCGAAGGGCATTCGTTTTGCTTGTTTGTGTTGAGGTTTTTCTGTCTTCACATCCAAAACTCCCTGCCTTTTTGTAAAATATCCTTCATCAGACATTTTATTTCTGGTGTTAATACAGCATATTTGGAAAAAAAACTTCCTGGCCTGGAACAAATAGGGAGTGGATTAAGTGGACCAATGGTTTCTTCTAGTCTTGGCCTGCCTTCAGCTATGAAATTAATTTCTATAATTTTAAGTACACATGATAGCTTTTTAAATTCTGTATTAATGTATGCCTGCAAGTGTACATGCAAATATGCACACAAAGAAATAGCTCATGGCTATATTACAATATCTTATCTAATATTAAGGATTTAATATAGATATTAGAATAGAATATTTGAGTTTCAAGGGACCTACAACAATCATCTAAGTCCACCTGTCTGAATGCTAATTGACCTCAACACATCACACCAGCTTTTCCCTTCTCCATAAAATATGCCACAGTTTGAGCAAAGGACAACACAGTGAGATAAAAGTACAAGTATTCAATCTGTAGGGGTGTTCTTCCTTGGCAGCACTACTGGAGATAACAGCCAATAATTTGGTTTATTGCTCAGACAATGTCTCCACAGCTGCAATAGCTGAATAAGAGGCCATTCAACAGGTCACAGCAGCTGCTGCCACCACTACCACGTTGGTCAGCCTGACCAAGGCTGGGAGAGCTGTATCCACACTGCCTGCCTATACCATCACTGGATCATTCCTTCACCTCATTTTGGAAATCCCCAAACTCCCAGGACTTTTCTAAAGTTCAACCTCAGCCAGATTCACCATGCAGATGCTCAGACTCTACCAGACAAGCAACAAGCTAATCTGAAAAAGAGACACAAGAATAAAAGGTCTCATGTCCCTACAGGTCTGCATTCCCCTTGCTAACCCTGGTGCAGATGCTCTGCACAATGAGCCAGAGGGTGACAAAACAGAATCTGTTGAGCTTTCAGCTGTCTGTTACTGTCCAGTGCTTTCCTCTGGGGCTTCTCAGAATAACTTGCTCTGCTGTTAAGAATTTGCTAGCATTGCCAAAATAAACTAAAATTGTAAGAGGATAATTGTTTTAATTTAGATTACCCTGGAGCTTGGCAGTCCGTCCCTGGAATTATTTGGAGGTGGTCTCCCCTTTCTAAAAGACAGGAATTCACAATATTAAGTTATAAGTCCTCCAAGTGGGCCTTTACCACTGCTTCAACCTTGGACTGTTTCATAGCTTTCCTCTGCCTTCTCTATGCCTATTACAGCATAACACAGTTGCCAAAAGGGCTGAAACTAGAAAGCAGCTTCACACTCTGCAGTTGGGTGCCAGGCAATGACGCAGACCCAGCACCTCCACTGCCCAAAGTTTCTAATCACCACCAGCCAAGGAATTAGGAAATCCAACCATAGGTCTCCCATCTACTGTCACATCATTCTGTTAGTTAAGCCCTGGAGACATTATTTCTTCTCTGCTTGCACTTACAACAGGCAATTCTGGCCATGGCCTCTCCCCACTGCTCTCCCTTTCAACTCCCTTGCTCTGGCTCAGGGGAAGCCCATGGCAGCAGAGTTCACTGCCCCAGGACAGCAGCAGGCTGGTGAATAAGGCAAAACAAGTCAAAGTAATTTAACAAGAGGCAAGTCTTGCATGCAAAAGGAAGACAAGTGCTCTGCTTTCTCTCTGGTCAATGTATTAACTGCTGAACCCAGCCCTCTAAGGAGGGGGAGCGATTTCTCACTAGTTGAATACTTGGCAAGGCTCATTAAATTCTTGCATTTTCATGGTTTTCCATTAAGAAAATGTTCTTTTCAAGGCCACTGACAATTCTGTCATTCAACGGCTCAAAAGTATGAAGTGGGAGGACCTACACTGGAAATCCTTTTTCTGTTGTTTCTGATCTTGTCAAAAAGGCTTCAAGAACCCTCATTTGTAGGGCTTTGTGAATAATGCCTTTCATCCATTCTTACATTTAGATGCCTTCCTATGTAGCACTGCACAGCACTGTCTCAGTTCTCAATTCCTTGTCTTTTATCACTGGTTATGTGTATACAATCTGTCTTGCTCAAACAGGTAAATTCCACTTCCTCTCACTTTCATGCAGTATTTTTCAATCTGCAAACATCCTGAAGCTAAAAGGGAGTAAGTATCCAGTCCAGAAGGTAGGGTACCTGCTTTCAGGTTTTGCTTTGGCTTTTTCTTCAGGCAAGTCCTTTGAGGAAGTGCAGAACATATCAAAGCACTTGCACCCCTTACAGATTTTGTCTTGGTTTCATTCCACTTTTATCACCTCCTTACTCTTGTTCTTTCAGCTTTGTTTCTTACATAAAGAATTAGACGCTTGGATCGAAACAAAAGAAATTAGCAGAGAGGAGTTAGTCATCCTGTAAAGGATCAGGTCAAAACTACTCCAGGAAACAAGAACATTTCAAGTATTTTTTCTATATACACTCATCATTTTTGCGTGCAAATTCTGTACTATGGACAGAGCCACAGTGACGAGAGGGAACCACATAATGGGCAACCTGAAGGAAAAAAAAAGTGTAATCAATTCTGTTGCTTGACCAAAAGCACCTGGAATACCAAGTGAGTGAGACTGCTGACTGATACTGAAAGAATTATCTTTCCCAATGGAGAGCTTTTCTCCTGTGATCTTCTTGGAAAGCTTAAGAATATAAGTTTCCCAGCATGCTTTACCCAAGTGTGACAAAATACACTGGAGACAGAGTCCTACAGATAGTACTCAATAAAACTATTTGCACCCACTAAGTGAGTTCAGAGAACTCATTTACACTGATTGACAGAACAAGTGACTCCAGAATTTAAGCCTGGATTCAATCAGGGGGAAATGCCATAACTAGATTCACAAATGTGAAAAGTACCTGAAAACGCAGGAAAGAGTGTTGCTACAATTGAAAGCTGTGTAGATTCTAAAACCTCACAAGGCCTCTGGGTGTGAAAAATGAAAATATTTTTTTAATAATTCTAGTCCTTGACAAGTCCTGCTCCAGAAATTCTGGCAATGCAAAACTGAATGTGGTCTCTGAAAAATAAAAGTAACATCATAATAAATATTGCTAACGTATACTCTGCTTCTACAGCACACTGGTAGCTTTAAGTATTTGTGAGAAAACTGTCTATTCAGAAGTTATCCTATACAGAAAGTCCTGAATTTATTGGTAATTTTTCTTTAATGAAGTTGAAGTGGCCTGGAGTCAAGGGAACACGTCCTTTCTCACATTTTTAAACTTTATAGGTAAACATCAAGCCTAATTCACCTTCTTCATCTCTCTTCAGAATATTTCATTCTTTCTCATTAGTATTTTAATCACTGCTGGCAAAGGCTATGCTCTATGGAACCTGAAGGGCTTAAAAACACACATTACAACACCCATTTGATTGCTCATTTTTGAAAATAACTTCAGCCTTTTTTCATGTGTTGAACTGGCCCTGGTTTCTCTACTTAAAAAATTAAAGATAATGACTTTGTCTGCAAGTGTACCGTGAATACTAACTATATCTTGCTATGTAAGTGCAAAGATTTGTCAAAACCATAAAAGAATCCAGACTCACAGCTACATATGCCTTCAACAGCATAATACAGCCCCATAGGAGAACCCACCTTCCCACATTTCCTAATCAAAATTTCATGAGAAAATAGGTCCTCTTGGATTTCACACTCTTTGTGGAAATTCATTCAAGTTTTTCGAAATCACTCAAAATGGACCAATGGGAAATGCACTGTTGTTTGCAGGTATATCTGGAATGTCTATTCTATTCAGAATTTCTATTCCATTTTCTTGTTGAGGAGACACATGAGTAAAATCAACTGCTGCAGAGAAAGTTCCTAGAAACTGCTTTAATATTTTAACACCTGTATCTCTGTATAAGATATGGTCCCTTGCTTGCCAATGATAAAATTCTTAAGAATTATACTTAAATAATGGAATATGACCTGAATAACTATGTCATGAACTGATACACCACACAGCACACTGTGAACAGGTCAAAGGAGTCTGCAAAAATAGTGGTGGAAATAATACAATGAAAGTTCAGCCTTCCACAGTCCTACTTTCTCCTTAAGTTTAGAACTAGGCTGCATCCTTGCCAAACCCCTACATACAATCCCAAGGTAGGCAGCTTATTCAGAAGGGCATTTATAAAATGTGGGTGTAAACTAGAAGTGTTCCTCAAGTTCAAGGAGAGAAAAGCCTCTGCAGAGCCAAGAAGTGGCTTTACAATAATTGATGGGTTTAAAGCAAACCGAGGGAGAGTTATTGCAGTTGACACAGCATTGCTTCTAGTTTGATTTTAGCTCCAAAGTCAGCAGACAGGCTGTCACAGGCAAACATCTGAGGAGTTATTCTGGAATTCCTCCCCCTCGGTGCGTTTCCCCCAAAGCCGGACCCCGGAGCCGTGGCCGGGCCGGCAGCGGCCCCTGCGGGCAGCAGGGACTCCCTGCACGGACCTGCCGTGCCCAAACCCACCCCGAAACCGCGGCCCTGGAACGAGCCCCTGCACCGAGGGCAGCACAGAAAACAGCGGCATCTCTCCGAGTCCTCGATGCACGGTAAGGGACTGCCGAACAGGAGGCTTGGAGGATTTTGTTCTCTTAGTGCCAGTTATTTTGGGGTAATACCAGGCTATTCAAAAAGATAAGGGTATTTAAATATCAGAGGTAAAGCATATTTTGTTGAGAGTGTGAAAATTCATTTACATTTCTTTACAGAGAGAGAGGACTATTGTACCATGTTCCACAACTCTCATATACACTGTGCTATATATACATACTCGGTACTCACTTACGGAAAGATTTTTCCCTGAGTTTGTCTGTCCCTCCCTCCTCTCCCTGTCCCTCAGGCTCTGCATTTTAGTGACCATCCCCTCAAGCCAAAGGAGAAAAGTCATCCAAAGCCGCACAATCTTCAGCCAGGACAGGGTGGGGAGGGATTGAGCCGAGTTCAAGGCATTTCCTCATTGTAGGAGGTAAGTCCCCCACAGCAATTCCTGCCAGTCTGAAGAGCAAATACCATCTTTATAGCAGCACAGTGTGCTGCCAGGGAGTCTCTGCTCTGGCCAGGTCTCAGCACTATCTCAGACACACACCACGGATATTACAACCCATTATCTATGTTTTTTACAGACTTTGGTAAAGTCTTTGTTCTTTAAACTGATACCACCTGAATGTAATTTGAACAGGTCACCTCATTGCAATTCTCACTGCAATTCAACACATGAAACTGTTTATTTAATTGTAAAATTCCCTTTGCAAAGTAAGTTTTTTTAGAGGTTTTGGCATGTCAAGTTCTCAGCCCAGAGAATTGGAAATTAGGCAGGCCTTGACTCTATAAATTAAAGGTATGGCACAACACTGGCATCACAGTGGAAATACAGCCTGGAATATCTTTATGTGCTTGAGAACACAGGAGATAGAGTGAGAAATCTTGCTAATTAGGAGTGATGATGCTGTACACTCACACCCCTAACACACAACTGCAGAGAGCAACCGAGGAGGAAGGGCAGTGCAATCCAGTCTCACATTAACAGTGATACCACAGAGCTACCAGCCAGTAACTTCACAGGATTAACCAAAACACAAGTGAGAATGGCCATAGAAAAAGAGCAAGGGAAGTGGTAGAGTAAATGGATATCCGAGCTAAGTGACCATGTGGTTCATCTTCAGAGATTACGGCTCTGTTTCACCCTTGGGAAGCCAGCCCTGACCCCATCTCCCCCTGCCATCCTACCTACTCACCACTCACTGTCAAAACCTGAGGGGCAGCAACACAAAGTTACACTTTGAGTCAAAAAATTATTATTCTTCTTGACCAAACAGCTGTTACAGCTGCTACTGTAGTTAGGTAGATATAAAAACTTCAGGCATCATGGAAACATTAACAAAGTATCGACAGTATAAAATAAATATTCAGCAGCTCAAAACTCTGCGATAAACTACCTAGTCATTAGAAGGGCAAAGCATAGGTCTTCCTTTTGCTATTATTTTCAAGGCGGAAGGGATCATCAAAAAAAGAATAATCAGAAGCAAGGTAACAGATAAATTATTACCAGAGACAGAACTACTGAATTCCATTCCAGCACTTGGGCATGTTTCACACAACTATGGAGAGTTATCAAGATATAAAATCAATTCAAAACATAGACCATGCTCCTGGCAGGCTCTTTACTGCAGCAGATGCCTGTCAATAAACAGAAATTTAACTGTGCCTCGATGGCATTTTATTATCTGGAGCTGAAGAATACTACTAAATACTTCACGTTTATATAGATTAATCTATTCTCACTTACTGTCTAATATCCATCACAATCTAATCTATACCAGCAAGACTTCTCCATTTCCCTGATGGGATGGGTGTGTACTATTAACATGAACAGGTTTTATCTGTGTCACAGTACTGGTGGCTATTCATAAACACACTTTCAGTTTATCAAAATGCAAGATTATATTATTATTATTGGCAAAAAAACATCGACCTGGAATTAAACACAACATTGCATTATGGATAAAGGAGGAATGTTCTTTTCTTCCTTCCTATTTGCATGGCACTTTAAAATAACTCAGTGTTCATGCTGAGTTTGGGAGAGGGAGGGTTAAAGTGAAGGCCTCCTGCTCCCCCTGCCCCCAGTGCTTCAGAACAGTAGATACTCATTTCAACATAAATGTGGTACATAAAACTCTGACTGTGCATATGCTCAGTATTGCTTTTGCAGCTTTTACTCTTGAAGGAACATTGTGATAATTTAGCCTGATCTCCTTAAATGTCCCCTCAAATTTCAAACCACTGATTACCACATCGATCACAGTCACTTTTAGATAGGCAACAACCCTTGATTTAAGGGCTATAAACAACAGAAAATTTACCACATTCAGTGACTGTCTTTTTAAGTAGTTCAGTTTCCACAATGCCATGAATGACAGCTTATTTTTCATCCAACATGAAGGATATGAGGAAACCACAGGACATGACTGGGTTCCAAATCATGCTGTTTACGAACTACGTGCAAACATACAAACCCTGGTAGCTGAGTGTCTGTCCAAAGCCCTGTATCAGACCTCCAGAGCCCAGGAATTATGCTCTTTATACATATGCACAAGAATTTCACATCCAATAGAGAACATGCTTTCAACAAATTTGTCCATAACACTCTTTACACTTCAAGATTATTGACTGCAGATGTGTTTCTTAAAGCATGCTTCACTTTAATTCATTGATAAACTTTGTTTTATAATATTTACTAACTCAGGCTAACCCTGGTGCCCTAAGCAGAAGCTATAACTACTTGGTCTTCCTAGAAACAAACCATTTGAGAAGGTTAAATTCACATTTTCAGAAGTTAAATTAGACAAACTAAATAATGCAACTATTAATATTTAATTTTACTTTTTAAAAAATGTTTCCACAACATTACTGTGTCCCATCCTTTCATGCAAAGGCACATATGTGGTCTGGACTTGACAAGCTCAGTGAGACTCAGAGTTAAGGAAATGGCTGCTCATTAGAGAAAGAAGGAAAAAGAAGCTCTTATTTTCATCAACTTACAGCATTGCATGTGACTGACAGACAGGGTAAAGCATAACTTTCAACCAGACAGACTATCAATCACTCCATAGCAATCCATGTTCATTTTACCACAGCAAAACCTACTTCTAACCCATCCAAGGCTTCTGACAAAAAGCAATACAATGAATGAGAAATAATACACCTTACATACAAATTGATTTCCCCTTTCTTTTTCTTATAATTATTTGGGAAGTCAGCACCATTTTCTTTCCAGATTTACTCTAAAAAAACAACAAAAAGCTGTTTTCATTAAATGCATTATAGCCAAGCAGAGACAGACAAGGAATTTCCTGAAGAGCTGAGCACAAATACAAATACAGCCTACTGGCACGGGTTTCCTCAGCCTAAATATTTTCAATCAAAGCAGCACCGTGTGCAATTAAAAACAAAATCAGAATAAATCTAAATATTTTAATGTCAGGCAACTTCCACTCTAAATTTTTAAAAAACACTTAAAAATCATATGTTCTTAAAAGTCAACTGGATGGCAACAGGAAACCACAAACAAAAAGTCACTGGAACTCAGACAATAGGATTGTTATTCTCAAGATACACACTTTTTGTAATTAAAATCTATTAGTCTCATATCTCTATACCAAGAGGTAGTTCAAGATCTTTAAGTAATAACAACAACACGTTCTCTAAATCAAGGCACATTATAAACATGAACTAATAAACCCATGGGGCACTTGTGGAAGCTGGGGAGGTTGTTGTGGAGCTGGGGAGGCAGAGTTGGCATAAGAAGAGGCACCAGATCCAGAATGTCACCTTCTCTGAAGGATGGCAGAGCAACCACAGGCATCTGCTAATCCTTCCCTCTTGGAAGTGAAGCCACAGGCAGGGCAGAGCAGAAGAAAGCCTGACTGTACTCCTCATAATTATGGAGTTTCTTAATTTTGGTGCAATTACGGGCAGCTAGTGGTAGACTACTAGTGCTGGCCCAAAATCCAGCAGCTCTAAAGAATCTGCCTTTGCAGAATGTGTGGGTACAACAGAATACAGCCTCCCTTTCAGAAAGACCAGAGTACCCAGCATTCAGCCTTATTGATAGAAATTACACAATTATTTACTGGACTTCTCTCCAGAAAATATGATGGGAACTTCTGCACATGTGGCAGTATGTTTTCAATGTTACAAAAAACATTCCCAAATGCATAAGTCAATCAATCCAGTGTGCAACAGTGTGGCCCACAACAGCAATTAGCTTTTTCTTTAGTTCAGTAAGACTTCAGCCCATGCTGGACCGAGGATCTGCTCAGAGCCATTTGATTAGACCACTGTGTGCTTTTTCTCTGTAATGAAGCACAACAAGCTGCAGCACTGTTATACAACTGTGCATGCTAAAATCCCTGGCCTTTTATCTTGAAGTTCCTTAAACATGTTTATTCTCCCCTCAGAAGCTTTTAAACTCAGCCACAAACTTTGTGCTCAACCATGCTATGACATAGCCTGTTGGTTCCAAGCTATCCAAACATATTCAGAGGTCTTGACATCCAATTCAGCTTACTCATGCAAAGACAGAATGTTTACCTTTGAGATAGAGAACAGGAAGACAAAATTTCAAAAGAAACCCCAAAGAATTCTCCAATGTTTCCATTCCTCCTTCATTAAAATACTTCTTTCTATGACATTATCTCCAGGGGAGATGTGCCTTAGACCTGTGCAAGAAACTTTGCTTCCATGGATAAGCATTGTAACTGCCAACTTTAACCACAAAGAAACAGATCTCCTAAACCAGCTTGAGACTCAGTTCAACCTCACCAAATAAGCCATGAGCAGATTCAAGAACACTGCAGCTCCACCCTTTTTCTAGTCAACGTGAAACTAAACAATCACCACATCATTCAGTGTAATGCAGGCAGCACTACTGTTATTGTAAATAACAGTACAATGTTATTTACAATGTCCCTCTTTGGAAAGAAGGAGGAGAGAAAGCGAGAGCTCTGCATGGCAGATAACAGTTGTCTTGCCTAAAAAACTACACAACTACACAAAAGCTCTCAGATGGCATGTGGAAGAAAGCAGGACAAAAGCATAAGCAGAATATAAAACTGAAGTGGAGGCTCTGCCTTTCATTCTGAAAATATTATTCAAGAGATTTTTGCAAAGGATGGAGTCACAAACTGGGCCTGTTAAAATATACACTTTTTATTTGCTTCCCACTCAGTTCTAAATTGGCCCTCAAGAGATGAGAATGAAACATGTTGAAATAACCACCAAGGAAAATCAGTTAGATTCACAAACATTTACAAAAACAGTTACAGATACATCTTCAAACTTTCTAGGCTCTAAGTTTCATTTCTTGGGAAACCAAAAATGTTGACTAGGGGAGTTAGGAGAGTTACTGAGGAAGACTTCAGACAAGGACAGCACTGGCCTTGCATTTAGGAAAGGAAGTCCTTTGACATGAGATAGCAGCTCTGAAACACAAGTGCCAGCAAAGCATCAACACCTCCAGCAGCCAACTTCAATGCACTAGTGGTTACACCAACCCTTGCCAACCTCTGAGCAGTGCTCTAAGTGATGCCTCAGGGTAAAGTGGATAAAAATGCTATCGAGGAAGATGTGAATAGAAAGCATTCTTATGGAAAAACACAAATGCTTTCTACTAAGGAGTGATCAGCGCTCAGAAATAAATCCTGTGCCATACCATCTCTGTTAAGAGTGAAGCTATAAAATCTGGGGCAAGACATAAAAAAAGAAAGAGGCAAAATGAACTTATTAGCACCCTTTTGTGGGTTTTGGCTTCCTCCCTTCTCTCTTATTTTTGAAACTTGAACACATGTAAAAACATTGTGAAAAGTGGTTCTCTGAGGCATTCTTGCTCTAAGACCATAACTAGCAATCCAACAAGCACAGAGAGAGGTTTCAGAGATTTTGTCCCATATCTCATGGCCTAAGCTGTGTTTTAGCTTGCTTGTAGGATTTACCACCGAGGTGGAATACACTTTTTAAAGAAAAGGCAAACACTGTTATTTACACGGGAAACACGTCTCCCTGCCTACTGAAACACAAGCTCTTAAGAAAAGTGTTTATTGAAATTTAAGTATAATAAAGCAGTGGTTCAGTAGATTTCAGATATTCATGGCAGCACATTTTCAGAGGTTCTTTGTTTTGCTTTATCATTCCTGACATTTCATATAGCATGTTATAAGCTTTTGCAGGGAAACAGCACTTTTACCATAGCAGTAAATTGCACAGGTGGGAGAGGTTGATGCTAAACATTATTAAAAGATCTTCCTTTCCAAAATAAGAAATGAATGTAAAGGCATAAAATCATCTGGAAGCACAAATCCTTTAGAAAAACACCAGAAATAAATGACAAATAGTCTGGTTTTTAATAAGAAAGTCACCTGTGCACATGTCTGTTAGCTCTGCTTACAGTAGAGGTCTTCAGTGGTCAGATGAAACACTGCACTGTGATTTAACAAGATAGTACATGTAGTTTAGAAAACTTTCCGTATTTCTATCATTTATACGTCAAAAAACTCTAGCTGACATGGCTACAGCACAGTTTTCCAAGATCCATTCCTAGGAGTTCTAAGCCCCCAAACCAAAATCAAAATCACATTTTATTTAAAATATAGATATTAATATTCACTTTTGTAGCAACACTGAGATTAACATTACTTCTAAATTCTGATAATGGCAGTTTCTGGAAATGATTTTTTGGTTTGCCTCTCCAGCCCATTTGGTGACTGCTTTGATATATAAATTGTTAGCAGATCTACACACTCTGAAATTCTTCAGAGCAAAAGCTATGCTTCTTGTTTAAGTTCATAACTGTCAGAGGTATCTCCCAAATATCAATACGTTTTCATGCAGATTTATGTCAAGGTAAATCTCCACAAGGTCTTTTTTTGTTTGTTTTTTTTTGTGTAGTTTTTTTCTATTTCTTTCTTTTCTGTTGTTTTCTCCCCATCTACTGTCACTTTTCAGTTTGCATAACAGGGGTGCTCTGTATTTATTTTTATGTTTGTTCATGAATCAAGTGATCCATTTTAATGGCACACATCCTTTTGAATTACTGTCCTCTGTTCAATTAACATATTTTATCCTATGTTCACTTTCTGCCAAAATGCCTAGGATATTCAGACATTCTTTACTCTGCATATTTTGTTTGCAGACAGAAATGAAGATAGCAGTTTCCTAAAAATTTCAAGTTAATAAATCCCTGAGTCATTAGTTGACATGGATTGTCTAGACTGTACCATTGGAATACCAGGATGAGGACTGGCATGGCACAATTTAGCCTTCCAAAAATCCCAGGTCCTCAGTCTTGGAAACTCTTGTGTTCACCTAATGGTTCCTGATAAAGAAGCCTGATCTTCTTTCTCCTGAAATCAATATGGGAATTGCCACTGACCTCAATAAGAACAAGGTTCCAACACCACTAACCCAAGGCTTTATTGTTTCAGTACACATCATAGGCATTAAGAAATGTGTCTCCACCTCAAAAGTAAATCCTTTGGGTGTGCAGCAGGAGATAAAACCACTTTGCACTGAGATAGCACTTTCTGTTTCAATACATTTTACGTGTGATTATGCCCTCCAATCCCTCCAGTAAGAGACTGGAAAACCAGACTGGAAAACCAGCACAGAGTTGCTGTCTCTTGCCCAGTGGAACATGGGTGACATTCCAACCCTCGGCCCCTGAGGGTCCATGCCCCTCTGCTGGAAAGTAAGCTCACAACTGTGCAACAGCCCTGTGACTAATCACCATTTCTCCTCGTGAGAACTGAGCTACAGCTCCATAATCCTTTCTTAACATCCACATCTGTGATCTGATTCCACAGAAGAAAAAGAGGTTGTTTTACTGTTCAAGGCCCATTCCCAGTCTGTTGAACCTGCCTCACATATCAGTTTCCAAAAGCTTCTCCAAGCCAGCTGGGTAGAGCTTAAGCAGTGTTCCTAATCCTACAGCACATTTCTTGAAATAAAGAGTGAAACACTTGAACAAAGCACCTGTAATGAGCATCTGAAACGTCTCTGTTACACGCACCCACTTCCTCAGAGCTTCCATTGGCCACAAAATTTGGCTACAGTCAGCAGAAAAAGCAGAATGTTTATTCTTCATGCACAACTAGCAGCACATCCCTGAAAACTGCCAAGTTATATCAAGCCTGTTTCCTAGTACCCACTCCTTTTCTGCAAGACTGTCATTGTTTCCACCCTTCCTGCCCTTTTCCTCTAGAAAAACATTTCTTTTAACCTGTACCCCAGTGCTCATGAGAGATCTCTGCTATGTGCTCCATAGCAATATTCTAGGATGGTCCCTATGTCATATCAACCTTATCTGTGAGTACCTGTGCAGAAGAGAGACTGCCATGATCTTCATGGATCCTGAATGCCAGAACAGTTCTTGCTTTAAGTTATCCAACGTGCTCACCATTGGCAACAAACCTGCAGCATTTGAAAGACAGAGTGGCTCGGGGCAGATTATATCAGCTTTGCTGAGCTCACCCACCTGAATGTTGTTGCTCTCATTACAGTCTAACAAGCCACACCTGTCACATTAACGGCATCAGGATGGCCTCAGTGTTAGCAACAAAAAAGGCATCCAGAAACTGATTTGAGCAAAGCAGACAGCTGTTAACACCACAGAATGGACAGTCTTTGGTTGTGTCCAGACTCACATCAATGCATAGGGTAAAATGGACTTCATGGTTTGGTGCAACACATGTTGTGTCCCGGGCTTCCCACTGGTTTTGTTCAGTCAGTGACACCAGTGAATCTTCAGTTTTCTACTGCTAAAGCAAGTTCTTGATGATTTTCTTTCCTAGCCACTGCAAGAAGCCCATAAACTAAAAAAAAAAAATAATCATCTAAAGTTGGAGAACATCTTCCTACAGTTGTTAGATAGAAAAGGCTTATTGCATGCCTTCCACTTTAGAGTGAGTCACAGTTAGTGAGTCTGTTGGAAATGCTTCACTGGCTCTTGCTTGTTCGTTCTCAACTCCTCTTTATTTCTTGAAAATATATAAAAAGAATTGGCCCGTCTGCACACTTACTCTCCCTTTTAAGTGGTGTACTTAAAATTTAAAATAATATGACAAAAATATGACTCACGTATCTTTCTGACATGTGGGATGGAGTTCTGGAGGGCACATAGTTGTGGTAAGAGGAGTTTGTTTTCCTTAGCTGGAAAGACATGAGTTATACATTACTGTGAGGCATATCATATTTACAATTGAATGTGCCCTGTTAAGACTTTCATACCCACCTACACACAGCAGAGCTGGGGCTGCATCTGCCAAGGCAGTGAGGAGACTTTAATGGGGCACACAGAACTCTGCTGCTGTCTGGAGGAAAGCTGATAGTAAACCAACAGACACAGTCACATGGGTTAGTTATATAATTTTGGTCTTTACTAAAATAGCCAAAATGCCTGACTGTACTGAGAGAACCTCTGTGAAGGAGCTCGTGTTTAAAGTTGTGCTTCCAACTTAGGAATTAATGACTGTGGCAAGACACCCATTAAAACACTGGCTCTGGAGCTGAGAAAAACCAGTGACGAGGCCATTGACCTCGTCTGGTGATTAGGAAAGGAATGGGGCAGACTCTAATTTCACTGAAATAGAATAAAGGTTTTTTTCCCAAAACTCCCATCTGCATCTCTTCCAAGCTCCACCTCTTGCCCAGTCATGCATTACAGCTGCCAGTGGCACAGAAGAACTGGTGCTACAGCCAAGGACAACGCTGCCCTTGCACTGGTGCAGCCCCTGCAGACACGGGTGGTGAGGAGGAGGTGGAGGTGAATTGTGAAGGTTGTTACAGGCGAGATAATATCAAAATAAATAAGCTATTGGCAGCCCTGCTTTCCAACAGCTCCCCCACACCGCGGGCCTGAGGTGATCAGTGACTGGGCAAAGGGCCAGGCAAGACTGAGTCGCTGCAACCAAAGACAGCTGAAGTTGTTGAAAGACCATATAAAGGTGTTTTTGTCTCAGCTATCTGAGACAGCCCCAGAACTCCACTCAGATTGCAGAAGGGAACTCAGGAGTCATGGACTTGTCTTATTATTTAAGGGATATGTTGAAAGTTACATCATTTGAGGCTCTTAAACTCAGCTGGACACTGTATTACACCTCGAGCAAATGCCTTAGTGAGTTGCTAGACACTTTCAGCATTTATTTATTTTTCATATCACAACACAGAGTGAAATCATTCTTCAGAATGTAAATTATTAAGAATTTGTTCTAATACTGACAGCTTAAAAATTGCATGGGCTGGGTCACGGAACTTTAGAGCTGGAAGAAATCCAGCTCCTTCAAACACAGGAGCTGGAACGAACTCAGATAACATCAACAGAGACATAAAATAATTTAGTACACTGAAACAGTTGTTTTATTTTTTTCCCTTATTTCTTATTCCATGTAAAACTCCTGAGATTATTCTCATTATACAATGTAAAACAGAAACTACTTAAGTGAGACAATGGATGTGAAAGTGAATAAATCTAAATATTGAAAATATAATAGCGTACTAATAAACTACAAAATTGTCTACACATATAGAGAAATTACAGTGCTAATAACAGCTTTCCATATTGATATTATCACCATAAAAAGGTTTGTATTTAGATGAAATAACATAGTACTTAAAGAGGAGGTTCAAGAGAAAAGATACTTTAACTCAAGCAAAGGATTAAAGTTAAGAAATAGAAGATTCTGATTACCAAAGAAGGTTTCACTATGAGGAAGAAATAAACATAGTCAGCAACCTTTAGGCTATGGGAAATCCTCCTGAATGGTATGTTAAAAATCGCCTTTTTTTTTTTTAAAATTCACTTGACGTTCATCTAAATTTAATAATTGTTTGTGTACCATAAAGAAAACACTTGCACTTGTAGTGTGAATGGGGGATATTACAAATAACTTTTCCAGAACTAGTTTCTACCAACAGGAGGATCTACAGAGGGATGAAGTGAACAGAGCATAGCCTAAACTTCCCATAAACCAAAACAAAAGGTGTCACAATATTTTATAGAGATCAGTATATATATATATATATATCAGCTTTCTGGCAGCGAGCTGCTCTTCATGACATTTTGCAGCGAGGTACTGATCACTTAATAGAAGCTGGATAAAGATGACTGGGGATTTATCGCCCTCTTGTGAATAGGGAAAAAGTTGCAACCTTTCCAAGAATGAAAGCAGCAATTGTTGCTGCTACTAATGAATCCCGTAGTAAAAACACATCTGTGCAACTAATAAACAGAAATCCTTACTAAAGGTAGGACCACTGATTACTGCAATAATCTATAATAATTTTATCAGAAAAGGATAAATTGCAAAACAGAAAAGAATTCAAATCGAATCAGACCAAGCAAGATCTTTTTCCATTTAAACAGGAAGACAGCAATCTAAATTCCACAAAATCACTGCCTAAAGCACTGATGTCAAACGGCATAGACTAGCTCGAAGGTGTGCTAACCCTCCCTGGCTGCAACCCCAAAACATCCTTCAAAGTCAAAGTGAGCAGGAAGATGAAAACATCGGTTTTTGCCATGCAGAACATATGGCCTTTCAGCTGCAATAAATAATCGTGGGCCTAAGTGCAAATTTTTTTTGTGAAGTTCACCGTCAGGAGGTGTCTTGGTCCAGCACTCCACTGCAGCTCCAGAAGAAAACAGGCTAACTCAGCACTGGGAAGCCATTGGACCTCTACTGAGTTATTTTTAAGGATCTTCCTCTTTGTAGCATTTCTTTCTTCCCTTCTGCTCTGCACCCACTCAGGGTTTGCTGCTCCTTCCCTTCTCCTTCTCTGTCTACCATCCCTCTCCTTTCCCAAGAGACCACTGAAATCATGGTAAAAGTCATAAAATATTCAGGCAAAGCCACCCCCCCCCATCTGACAAAACTAAGTCTGGGCAGCTACATCATCCCTTCCCTCTGCTTTGCCCTTCTTCATGCACCCTTTAACCAACTAAATGATCTAAAGGGAACGTTTCCAACCTAAATAACTCTGCTATTGCTCACTCCCACACACTTCTCTATGTTCCCTCATCAGACAGAGTGCCCACAATCCCCCACCAGTTTCCTCTCAGGCTCAGCCTGTGACAGACCCATAGGATTACCCAGGCTGGCTCGGGCCCTTCCTGGGTGTGTGCACAGAATATTGACTGTGTTAACACAAATTCATTCTGTTCTGTTACCACATCTAATAACAAGGTGGCTCTCTCCTGTACATCTGCAACAAGGAAACCTTACCAAAACTCTCTCCTGAGATTAGTATCAAGACATAATATCAAGAAGCCAAGTGCCATTTGATCATGAGTAACAGAGGACCCTCACTCTGAGAAGCAAGAATAACACTGTCTTAGAGGAATCCAAGAGTTTCTGTCTTGAATGTGCTGCCTTCCCTAATTTATAATAAATAAAGCATAAATCCTGCCCAAACGAAGGCATCACTGAGTCCTTCTAGCACAACATAATAACCATTTCCCTGAAAAGCTATGTATTAATACCACTTAGCATAATAAATATTTAAAATGATACTGCAGTAAAGAATACAAATTCACCTATGTCTTTCCTGTTCTTAGTAGTGACTCTTAATAAACACAGCTTTATAGCTGCTATATTTAAATGCAATTAGTTCCATACATTTCCAGCTTAATAAGAAATAATACATATTCATTTCTGCTCATTAACAGTCAGTATATAACTCTTAGCTAATGAACATTCAATTATGTTCTCTGAATACATTGTGGGATAAATTCTCTTTTTGTTGCTCATATCAGTTCACTTCAATTCAGTTGCTGCTAATTAAAATCCTTTTGCCTCATGTAGACAAACCTGGGTTTTTTGGAGTCCCTGGAGACTTTTTTAAGAGTTCTGTTTTATCTTTATGTACAGTCAGCTCCCTAATTAATGCTTTAAATAGGGTAAACTTTACTGAGGCTCCTGGGTTCAGTTCAAAGGAAAAAAAAAACAACGGTTAATTTTATATCTCATTCTCACACAAATCACTGGAGTCTCTCTTTTTCTTGTAAGTCTACTTTTTTCTTTTGTTTTCAAGTGGATTCAATAATCAGGTAAGGTGCCAGTTTGAGAGCACTGGGAGTTGGAGATCCCCCATCATCAGTCAAGAGCTTTCAGAGGAGCAGAACAGAAATTCTTGTCAAGTTGTCTAGTTCTGCAGCCAGCTCAGGTGAGGAAGGAGGATTCTCCAAGGGGACATACCCAATGGACTCCCTGAGATAATCCTACCTTTATTTTCACTCAGCATCAGCAAGAGCCAATGCTATTTTCTCATGAGTTGTTAACAGAGCTGGCTCAGCAATCTGTCTGCCTGTCTAGGACCGAAAATTTAACCAAGTCCTGCTTACTCCACTGAGACTGTAACACCGTGCAAGCCAAGCACTTACTGAAGTGCCTCCCTTTGCGGAGGTCGTTATCAGGCATGATTTGCTAAATGAAGTGATTAGGATCTTGCCTCTGATTTTACTTGCCTCATGTCCATTAAGCAGTGCCCAGGGAAAGGAATTAAGCAGAATAAGCTTCAGGGAACTCTCAGCATGAGGTTTCCTTCTTTGGTGCAGCATGCTAGGACTACTTGACCTGCGTCTATGGGCTGGGATGCTTAACAGCCTGGGGACGGCAATTCTCTCTGTTAAAAACAGCTAGAAACAACTCTCAAACTGAAAACTTACCAGGCAAACACTGTGAACCTTATGTGTATCAATATAAGGGATATAACACTAACACAGAAAGTCTAATATTTAGGGAAGAAGGGAAAGAGACAGAGAAAGTAATGTCTGTAATAGAAAATATTTAGGAATACCCAGGAGAAAGGTTAGATTTAGGGGTGTTTCAGTTCTGTTTAACGTTAAATGAAAACTCCAGTGCTGCCCTACCTGCTGCGTGCAGCAGCACTACACGGCTGTGCCAGGAGATGGCGGATTTTTGTCAGACGCCAGCAGGGAGCAAGTCAAACACAAGCAGGTTTTCAATTTCTATATCAAAAATGCCTTTGTATGTGTGCTTTTTAAAAGTAAAAAACCAGCCCTAATCAGAAAAACTGAATAGGTAAATGTTAAAAAGGGCAACTTCTTTTAGCTTCTCGTTCAGATTCGGAATTACTGATGGAAGAGTTAAAAAAAGTTTGCAAAGATTTCATATTCTGCAGTATATGATTTTGCCTACCCCACATTTTACAGAGTTGATATCTAATAGAATTACTTTGAAATTACTATAAACATTAAAATCATTATGATAAGAAGATAATTTGGAGTATATTTTTACAAAACACAGGAAGAGAGTAAACTGTCCCAAAGGCAGCTATGATGAGGCAAAGGTCTTAGTCTGTTCTAAATTGTATATATATAATTTATGTTAAAAACTATAAAGCTGCATACACTTTTAAAAAGGCTGTGTCTGTTTATAACAGAGAAAGGCATTATTTGAGAAGTGCTGGAATGGATCAGCTAGGGAAGTCATGGGGTTTTAAAAAGAGCTTGTACAATCATCTATCAAGAGTGATGGAGGTAGAATTGATCTTTCTCCTTTGGAGCACTCCCTAGCCTTACTCTCTGTGACAATTGTGCTGATC
Source organism: Manacus vitellinus (assembly GCF_001715985.3). Classification (NCBI taxonomy): domain Eukaryota; kingdom Metazoa; phylum Chordata; class Aves; order Passeriformes; family Pipridae; genus Manacus; species Manacus vitellinus. Next base: position 13,829,994 of record NW_021938838.1, read on the forward strand.
TGGTTCTTACACAGCTCTCTGGTTTTAGAGAGGACAGTGCTGGTTGCAAGGACAGGCAATCAGAGGGAGACCCTGGAAACCAGCCAAGGGAAATCCTACACTCATCAAGCTTCCATTATAGGCAAGGGTTCAGTGAGCCAAAATATATCACCATGATTACTCCTTAAGCACCTGCAGTTGCAAAACACAAATAATAATTTTATCATAATTAAGTTTTATTAATGCTGATGATGTCTTTGTGGAAGCAGACACGTCAAAGTGGGAACTGAACTATGAGACATTTATAATTATTTTTGTTACAGTAGTATGAATAGTCCAGCAACATGCAGAATAATGTTGTGTCCGGAAGTACTAATACTTTTGTGTGAAGGAGAAAGGGAAAAACACCTTTCTCCTTTGGTTCCTTCTCTTCTGGTTCAAAAAGTGTTTGAACCAATGTCACGCAGGAGGCCGGAGCTCTTAGACCAGCGCGCTCTGCACGCACAGACCGGTGGCTCAGCCCCACCACTGAAGCGGATGTCCGTGAGAACCCAAAAGCCTGTTTCCTAAATATAGCCAGGCTGGAACTTCCTTTTGGGCTGAAACCAGCAGCAGCGGCATTTACCCTGCCGGGCTGGCTGTCAGAAGGCGCCGGGGGCGGTGTTTTATGGCACTGCGAGCCCTGCGGAGGCTGTTCGTGTGGCAGCCCTAAGGGCAGGCGTGCAGCAAGAGATGGCAAGGGCACGGCTGCAGCGGATCTACAGCCCTCAGCTACTCCGGACCACAAGCTCTGTACCAGCCCTATGCAGTGCTGGAAATGCACCATTCTCCTAGAAACGACCTCTGTCTGTCCCGCGCCGTGACTGCGCTCGCCCCTCTCCTCTCTCGCGTAGATCCCAGTGTTTATGAACATCCCCGAGCGACACCGCACCGCACACCGGGCTCGGGCAGGGGCAGGGGGCGGGCAGAGATCGCCGGGCAGCCCCGCCTGAGCCGAGGGTGCCCCGCGGTCCCGCAGAGCAGCCGGTCCCGGCCCGCCCGGGCTCACCTGCCGAGGCGGGCTCCCGCGGCCCGTGGGCAGGGCCGGCCCGGGCGCCGCCGGCGGCTCATGCGCAGCCGCCCGGGATGGCGGCGGAGAATGGCGCCGCGGGTGCTGCCGCTGCCCAGGCAGCAGAGCTTCGGCCCGCCCACCGTCCCCAACCCTTCGTGCACCCGGGCCGCCTCGGCGCCGGCGACAAGCTGCGGGTAAGGCTGGCGGCGCGGGCGGGAAGGGCCTCCGGGCCGGGCCGGGACTGCCCGGGGCTGGGATGCGCATCTGAGCGAACGGAGCGCGGCGGGCGGGGCGGGCACGGCACCTCCGGCGGTGCTGTCACCCCCGGCAGTGCTGGCACCCCCGGCAGTGCTGTCAGCCTCGGCCAGTGCCCGCAACACCGGCAGTGCCGCGCAACACCGGCAGTGCCGGCACCCCCGGGAGTGCTGTCACCCCCGGCAGTGCTGGCACCCCCGGCCGTGCTGTCACCCCCGGCAGTGCTGTCACCCCCGGCAGTGGCTGTCACCCCCGGCCGTGCCCGCACCCCCCCGGCAGTGCTGGCACCCCCGGCAGTGCGGTCACCCCTGGCCGTGCTGTCACCCCCGGCAGTGCTGCCCGGGCGCGGCTCTAAACCAGCGGCGCGTTCCGCGCTCCGACCCATCGCGGGGCTGTCCCCGGTGCGGGGTGGAGGTCACTCCACGGGGTGCAGGTCACTCCACGGGGTGGGGGCCACTGTCCGCCGTACAAAGCCGCCCTTGCGAGGGGAGGACGCGGCCGTGTGAGCGGTCGCGGTTTGGAAGTCCCGCTGCCGGGGCCCGGCGCCGCCGCGACCCCCGAGCCCGCAGGGAAGGGCAGCAACCCCGACACTGTCACACATCTACCGCTCCTGGCTTGGCCGCGAGCAGACAGCGACTAAGAATACTTCCTTCCCCTCTAGTTTGCTTCCTGATCTAGTCTAGAGATAGAGAGCACATACATGAAGAAGTTTTGTAAACGGTCGAAGATGCGCTTTTGTAAAAAAAGTCACTGTTTTTTGAAATTAAGTTCTTCAAGCCAGCACTCTCCAGAGTCCACAAACTGAATGCTTGCTCGACACACACACGCAGAGGCTGATTGACTTAAAACTTTTGGCACATGATTTACAACAAGCTTTTGAAAATATTTGCGCAGTCGTTGCCAATAAACATCATTCCTAGAGAAAACAGGAGTCCTGTTTCAAGAATGAAATACTGTCCATCAGTCCATCACATCAGGTGCTTCAGCTCTAGAATAAAGATGATAACTTCTCTCTGATATGAAAATAGAAAGTAACTTTTTTTCAGTCATCCCGTTTCAGATGCTTAGCTTTCTTTAGGCTGATTTGGGGTTGGGGAGGTTGGTTCCATACATATATTGTACAACTAAAAAGGGTCCACAAATTCCGCTGGGTTACTGACTGGCATAATTGGGTGATCTGACCTGAATGCTGTCCCAGTATGGCTTGTGTACAAGCACACACAAGACTTACAGGATACTCATGCAATTAAGAAAGCAGAAAGTATTCCTGGGCTTTAATTTTTAAAAACAGACTCTAAAAATTAGCTGATGAACCAAACATAAACTGACATATCAGTGAGGACAATGAGGACATCAACATGTAAGTGGAATTGCAGCATTTTCTGCTGATCCTTGTAAATATCTGAGGCTGATGTACAACTAAATATTTTATGTTTCATATAGCTCTTCAAGTTATAAACAATGTTTGCCCTGAAGGTAACTGGGTGGAGGAAATGTGAGAAACCAGGAAAACAATTTCAAATCCTTTTATCCCCTATGTTTTACTAGCAGCCTGGAACACACTTCAAGTGCATCTGAATCAGTAGCTTTAGGCATGAACCCTGAGGTAAGGAAACCAGTTTCTTAATGAGGTTCCAGACATGGACAGCTTTCCATACTGGCTGTTCTTTCTAGAGGATGCACAGACTACTTTCGAAAGCTTGCATTTTTAAGCTACAATTACCGTTTTAGCTGTAATAAATATATTCTACTTTTTTCCTTCAGGAGGTTGGGTTGAAAAATATAATTATGTCTTCAAGCAAGATGCATTCCATACAGAGCTCCATAATGCACCTGGAAGGAAAAGGACCTGGCTGGGTCAGGGCCTGGTGCTAGTCAGCTTAGGAGCAAAACTGTAGTAGTCACAGAATTGCAAAGCAGAAAATCACAAGACAGAGAACCTTCTCATGTTGTGGGTTGCTCCCTTCTGTTCTTTCCCCCCTACAGTCATAAAGACTGGGATACTTCCTACTGACTGCTTTGTCCTGTCTGCTTCTCTACTGCCCAGCAGTGTCAGTCAGACCAGCTGGGAGTCAGGGCTTTACCAGAGTGTTACTATAAATTCCGAAAAAGGGAAGTGTCCCTTCTCTTTCCATTTATGTCAAGTGTAGTGTTTCTCCATTCTTGCATGTTAAAGGACAGTTATATCCTCCCTATTCTATACTATTCCTTTAACATATACCAATGAAAACATACCATTTCAAAACCCTCTATGGGACCCCAAAACAGGATTTCCATACATTGGTGAACTCCTTCAGTGTGAAGGCTGTTGTGTGGCTGAGGAACAGTGCTTGAAAGTGAGACAGGCTAGCTGTTTGCATTTCATTCAGCTTCAAATGTTGTAGCCAGACTGAAAAGTGGAGTGAGAATATTTTACAATTTCTTGCCAGTCCCTGAACTGCTGATAGTTTACCAACCAAGGAGACTTCTGCCATTCTTTGGAATATGCAAAGCAAAGATCAGTTTTGCTGTGCTAAACATCTACATGTGCCAAACAAGATCTTAAAACAGTTGTTCAAAGACTTCTGGTCTCCATCCTCTGACTGAAGTTGTCTGCAATTCATCATTGAGATTTTTTTCTGGTTTTTAGTTTTAGTTCTGTTCATCCTGATTGTTCACGTGCCATCCTAACTTCTGAACTGCGACTGCAAAGCACAAATTCTAGTTAAGTCATTACTGGATTCCGCTTTATTCTGAAGAGATGCTCAGTGGATTTCTGCAACTATGTAATGGCACAACCAGCATCCTAAAAGCAGTATTTTTAACCCCATGCTTGGAAGCAAGCAGCTAGACTGCCTGAGAGCTGTGACATCCTCTGGGCACTCACAGAAGACCCTGCCTAGCTCTGCATATGCTGCAGTGGGGGACTGTCCATATGACCACAGATGTCAGAGGAGTTCAGTTGGAGTTGGGCTTTGTTCTGGTCCCCAACCTGCTCTGCTGCTGCTTCCTAGACAACTTGACAGCAGCTGAATTTCAAACTGAATTCTGTGGCTTTCTGGTAGACCTGCTTTTCCCCTTCCCAGGTTCCTGCCATCAGTGACAGCATAATCCCATGTATTGATCAAGGGTTAGTCAGCTATGGGAGTGGGACCTGGGCTGCCAGGACTGTCTGCAAGAATTGCAGTGACAGGATATGCAGTTACTGCAGACACAGTAAACAGAAAGTACACAGGTGATTCAATATGCAGGAAGAGGTTCTTTGAATGACTCAGAATTACTCTCTGTGATTACTGTACACAGAAACTGGAGTGGCTCCGATCTTACTTAGTAGTTACTAAACTCTGTATTTTCTTTTGTATGTTTTTCTCCTATGCTTTCTCTTTTCTAGCCTACCTTGACCTTTCTCTTTTCTGTCCTTTTCTTACCCTAGTCTGTAGCTGATGAAGCAGAAACCAACTCTGCCTCATTTCACTGACCTAGAAAGCCAATAGCTTGCATCAGCAAATCAGTACCACCTGTGCATCTGCCTGAACTAGATTAATGAATTTATTAAAGTTTTGAGGAAGGAATTGTTTTGCTTTTGCTATTGCATCCTTTATTTTTCACTGTAGTTCAGTGCATATATATTCTTTTTTCCATAAAGAAAAAAGTTACTTTAATTCAAAACACACAGATTTATGCTTATGCTGCCCATTTTGGATAACTGAATGCAGCTGAAATGTTGAACTGGGACTATAGATCATAGTACAGGAAGATGCATGTAGAGAAAAAAAGACACATCTAATTTTGGGAGGGAAGCAAGGAGTCTTGGTTGGTTTAACTTCCTACCTGACTTTTTCAGATTCACCACAACTGGCACCAGAGCAAGTGGGAGCAATAGATCTCCAGGGTCACATCTGTTATGCCCAGCTATCAAACCCATTTCGTGATCCAGAGCAGTCCTTTTCCTTTTGTCCATTAAGTTATGGTTAAAATTCCATAGCTAGCTATATACAACTGTTATATAAAAGAAGGAAATAACCACACCTGAGTGTTCATATCTCTCCTGGAAACACATGATATGGCAGTGCTTGCAGAACATAAAGTGTACCTGCTTCACATGCTTATCCACATGTACCCCCTGTCTTGTTTGGTCTGTTGTCACAGAACTGAGTCCCAAGGGCCTAAATTCATTTTAATCCTCATCCTTGTCAGAGGGTTTAGAGCCAGATGGCAAAGCCTCTCCTGAATATTGACAAGAGGACAATAAGAGGATGTTACATGAAGGTGGAAGGGATTTGGTGGGGAGGGAAAGGATCATGCTGGTGAAAGGAAAATTGGAAGCAACTGACTAAATCAAGGAATTGGATAAATAATACACTAAGATGCTTATTCTCCAAATATACTACAAACACTTGTTCCTTTTTAAAGAAAATATGTAAATTAAAATCCAATGTGTTGCTTATTAATCACAACTCTAGGAAGTTGCAAAATGTTTTGTAAAACTGACTTATTGAAAACCTTGTTTTTTCTCTAGAGTAAGAGGCCATTGTTAAAGAGCTGACTAGAAAGTCTGATTTTGAGAAAGTAACACTGTTGTTCAGTTGTAGACTTTCTTAAAAAATAGTAAAGCATAAAAAATCATAAGCTCACAAGCAGAAGTTAAACTCACATAACTCTCCTTCAGTAACTTCTCCCATATATCTGAAATGGTAGAGCTGTCAGTCTGTGACCAATGATACACTCTCATGCAAGTTTTGGGGGACTTTTAGAAACATAGCCCAAATAAATTTAAAAAAAAAAATCACTATTACAGTTCTGTTTGGGTATGTATTGTTTTGTGCATATGTTTGCACACGAGCTGGTCCTCATCAGTGAGTGGGAGCTGAGCTGGATTAGGTGCCAAAGGGAGTTGAACCCTTTACTGGTTTACCAGGAATGCTCAGCTATGACTTGCACCTGCTAACACAGCTCACCTGCCTCCCAGAGACCTGGGCTTGCTCAATCTGCACAGTGATGTGTTGCACCATAAAAGCCAACCTTCAGGATATAGTTTCTAACCTAATGTGCTGGGATAAAACAATTAAGAATTTCTCCCTGCACCAGAGCTGCCTGTGGTGCAACATTGTGCCAGTACACCTGTTTTCTGGAGCTGTGCATGAAAAAATGCAAGCTAAAAATTCCTTTGAGAGGTGCTGAGTGTGATATTTGAGGATTATTTGCAACCAGGGCAGCTGAAAACTCCATTTTGCTTAAGTCCCAGCTAGGGGAAATGATGTTGTGTTGTGTGTGCACAGCTCCCAGAAGCAGTAGTGAGGATCACTTTCAGCAATATTGTGACTCAACATGAGATTTGTCATTTGAAAGGGCAAGAATACAATTTAGTCATCTTAACAATCCCACTTGGCTTCTAGACAGGCAGCTAGTGGCAGAAGACTCTGGAGTGGAGATATGTGTCAGCTGGGCAGGCTCATCCAAGCTGGTTGTGTGCTGCAGACTGAGACCAAACATAAACTAGAGCCAACAAATGTTGTTTACCCTTTGTGTCTAACAACATCCAAGCCAAAAACCTAAATACTCAGGTATTCCAGTTCTACCTGAAATGGGAACTCAAAAGTGAAAATGAAATACCAAAAATTACTTCCCATAAGAACCTTTAATCTTTAATGCTTTCCTTACTGAATCACGTAGCAATAATGTCAGTATTTTAAAGTCCTTATAAAGTAACTACACAGAAAATAGTGTCATTCCTGCTGATACCATTTCTTAAGATTTTTCCCCTCTCCTTTTCCAGAGTGTTCTGCAGGGGATTATTTTGTTACCCCTCCGTGCCACATGCATCACATTCATTTTACTGCTAGCCTGGCTGTTTGCATCAATTGCAATGTTCTGTCAGCGTGGAAGAGGATCTGTGCCACTGAAAGGATGGAGAAGGTAAAAGGTCTAAAGCATTCTTCCCTCTCACTCCTTCTTTTGATTAAAGAGGATTCCTCAATGACATCTCAGTTTTACCCGTTTAGATGAAGCAGCTTTTTAATGAGTGTATTTTACAACAATAGTGGAGCTTTTTAAATAGGTAGATTTTCAGTTGTCTTGAGGCTAAAAAGAGATTTGTATAAAAATCTTTATAGGCTGTTTGTAAGCCAGAACTTATTTTACTAATAATAGTAATAGAAATATTTGAGAAAAGAAACTCATTAAGAAAAGTATTTGGTAACATTATGTGGGTTGAGTTTCTGTGTAGCTTTTGTAATTTCTGCTATGACAAAATTAGCTTTGACAGCTCCTCTGCTAGCTGCATTGCCCTTGAAGTGGTATTTTACAGCTGCTTCTGTGGGTTCTGGGTTTCAGTCACTCAGCTTATGACCTCAGAGTAATGAAGTTCTCCTTTAGGTACAGTGCACTGTAGCTGCAGGAGGAGGAGGAGACACAGGAAATGAATTCTTACAAGTCCAAGAGATTACAGAGAGTCCCATGAAAGGAACATGTCCCTTGGGGTGGGAACATGTTCCAGTAAGGGAACACTGTCATTTAATCTTACGTGTTTAAAATGGTTGGTAAAAGAACCATATCAGTTACCTAAGTTCTTACAAAAAAACCCCACTGAATCTGCTAATTACTCCCCTCACAATAATGTTATGCTGCAATGATATGTATGGCAAGAGAAATAGTGTACCTGGGAGGAGGATTTCACAAGGTGCTGCACGTTGCCTTGTGTTTCATCAGGAAAAGGTGATGTTCCCTTCCCTACTTCCCCTTTAGCCCTGCATTTCCTGCTGCCCTGTGTCAGGCCCCAGTGCTGGTTAGAACTAGGAAATCTGTTATGGGCTTTTCTTTTAAAGTGCAGAAGAAATACTGACTGTAAGATGGATGATATTTTTGTGTTTCTGTTTACAAGGAGGATGATCCGGACAACCCTGTCAGGCCTAACTCGAACCGCCTTCTTCATAATGGGTTTCCAGGTTAAAGTAAAAGGGAAAGTAGCAAGTCTCCCAGAAGCCCCAATCTTTGTTGCAGCTCCTCATTCAAGCTTTTTTGATGCCATTGTTTGTGCCCTAACTGGAATGCCATCAATAGTGTCTAGAGCAGAGAACCTGTCCACTCCGGTATTTGGCAGTAAGTATTTATGAAAAAAACAAAGCAAAACAAAAAAGTTACAAGTCAGCAACTTGACACTGGGCCAAAAATTTAACCTCTTAAAGTGATTTAGAGGCAGACTTTAAAGTCCTTAGATTCCAAAGATACTGACAAATTATTTCCAGTGAAATTCCTGTGACGTTATCTTTCTGAATTGGTAAATATGTCTAGAAGTGTGCTGTTTCTTTTCAGGTATGAAATCTAATATCACTTTAAACTTGACTTTATACTGAAAGCATGTTTTACAACTACTCAGGCTAGAAGCTTTCTCTTTAGTTCTCCCAGTAGGTAGCTCAAGAAATTTTTGACTGCTGTCTTTTAACAGTGTGGCCCATAAATGTAGAACACAAATTGGTGAAGGTTATTTCAAAAATAGACCCAAACTACAGCAATCTGGAAAATACCACATTTATAAGTTTAAACTTGCAGGCACTGTTATGGATTTTTTTAATGGGAGCAAGACCAGGAAGGAAGAAGAGAGGAGTTACTCAAAAAGGAAATGCAGAGAATGGAAAAGATCAGATGACTCATGCTTCTATTATTTTCTCCTCCTTTTGGCACAAAAAGAATCTCTGTTTGCATTATTGCTGGAATCAGCTGTAGACTTTTTGCTGGCTATACAGTAACCCAGAACTAAACTCAGCAGGCAACATAGCAAAGTGTCTTTGTAAAAAATTAGCTAACAGATAATATATGGATTTTAGCTTAAAAGCACAGGACTGGGACATAGAAAATAATTCTTCATCAGGTCTCATCACATTTTAGTAGATCCACTCATTATGATGCAGACTGCTGATTAAATGAGGGGGGTTTTTTCTGTAATTAACACAGAAGTTGTGCATACTATGTAACTGAAAATGGAAGGCTCAAACTACTTGTTGGGTGCAGTCTGCATGAGTTAGGCCTGAGTGTGGCCCATGAGTAGAGACCCTGTCAGGTCCCTCTCTTAGAATTGTGTGGAAATGCTCAGTGAAAAATAACAGCAATATTATTAGAATGTGTTTGGCTGAATTTCAGATGTTTATAATTACTGTAAAGCTCCTCAGCTGGCAGTGTAGCTGTGTCTTCTGTGTCTTACTTCCCATTTTACAGAAGGAGGAGAATAATAATACTCTTATCAGTTTAGTCTAAAAGTTGTTTATGTGGAGTCTGTCTCCTAGTACAAGAACAAGTTTTTGCTACAAGGAAGCCTTGAACCCATGTGTTTTCTCAACACCAGTTTAAGACACATATTTTTTATCTCTTTCCCAGCAATTTTGAGTTCCCTTCAGCCTGTAGCAGTTTCTCGTCAAGACCCTGATTCCCGGAAGAACACGGTTGCTGAGATAACTAAACGGGCATTATCCAGGGGCCAGTGGCCACAGGTAATAAATAAACAGCAGGTGACCTGCCTTGGTGGATGTGAGTCAGTATTCTGAAGGCAACTCACGGGTGAGAAGCCAGGTTGGAAAGCTGTGCTCACAACAGTCAGGAGACGAGCAGTTGGTGAAATGGGTAACCCAGACTGTCCAAGCTCCAGCACAGACAGCTCAAAACAGCAGTTCTTCACATAGAGAATAGCTGAGGTGGAGCTCAGTTTGCTCTTTAGGTTAATAATGCTCTAAACCTACAAATACACTGTCATGCCAAGCTGCTGAAAAAATATAGTCATTGACACAAGGCCTTTCTCCAAAGATATCCTCTGCATATTTGTGTATAAAGTCATGCTCTGTGTTTTGAATTAGTTCTTGATTTCTTGAGGGTTAACTTCCTTAAAATAAAAACTGAAAGTGACTGGTTCAGTAGCTAAAGTCACAAGGTGTCTTTAGTCATAGCTGGATACCTCCTAAATGACTAAGTAAGAAATGTTAACTTTTCCTTCACTGTTGTTCCACTGAACGGCTTTTGAAGAAAAGTAAAAGATGCAAGTGAAAATAATAGATGTCAGTAGCAGGTATCTCTGTGACAGCTAGACCTGCTGTCTGCTGCTCTACTTTCTGAACAGTCTCCAGAAACAGAGACCATTCAAGTAGGGAAGACCAACACTTGCCAGTTTTTTTTTGTAATGGCATTGTTTAGACACTTCATAAACACCTTACAAAAAGCTTTTTAGCATTTTGGCTACATTAATTTGACTCATAAATGCATTTTTCTAAGCTGCTGTAAATACTGTTTGAGCCTCCATTATCTTTTTCAATTTGTCAGTTATATGGAGGATTTTAAATATTCACATGTCAAAGCTAAGAAGACTTTTTTTTTTTTTTTTAATACTGTGCTTACAAACTACACTGATGCTTAAGATTTGCTAAACTGTTATGGATGAATGCCCTGGTAGACCTAATCTTTGCTGAAAGCAGAATGGGGAGGAAAGGGAAATGGGCTCCACACCAGTGCTGCACTTGGGATAAAACCTACATATATATTATGGCATAAATAGTCCATGAGTCAAGTAATCTGGGAATCTCCAGGACAGAGTCAGCAGTACAACTGAGGGTGTCACTGGGTAATTCCTAGTCCTGTACCCTGGCCACACCTTCCTCCTATTCTTTTTTTTTCTCTTTTTCTTGAGAAACGTGACCACAAGATGATGTCTGTCATACCATCTTCAGCGTGCCTGGGCTGCATTCTCTTAGCATGATAGAAAAGAAAGAGCAGCTGGATTCCCTCTTCCCTCCTCTTAAAACCCAAACACAAAAGGCTAGGCACCCTTATTAATAGCATGAGGTTCTGATTAGGGCTTCTCCAACCCTGTACCACAACAAAGAGGAAGGAGGGAACGATTACTTACTCTTTGATCAGTCACTAACCTGTTTTCTGGGGATTAGGACATAGGCTAAGCAGAATCATACCTATGTTTGTGTCCATAGCCCCAGTGAATGATTTCTGATGACAGAATCTCTAGAGGACTAATTGTAAATCAGTGTGTGCAGCTACCTCTGTCATAACCTTAGAACAGTCTGTGTCTCTTGGGTGTGACCTACTGAGGCCCTTTCTCATCTAGCCTTGACCTGTTCATTTGGACTGAATTGGAAGCACACCTTGAACATTCTCAATCCAGACCAGTTTTTGTCCTGAGGTGTTTTTGGAATGCTGCTCATGATCCAGTAGTGATATGAGAAATACAGAGCTTTCCCATATTCCACAGGGGACTGGATTCAGTGTGTCCCACTGCAGCTCACAGTGCACCTCGTGTGCACTAGTTCAGAAACCTTCTGGGTACTGGGGTGTGTGAGTCATTCAGGTTCAGAGGCTGCTGTGGGGTGTGATGCCTCCAGAGCTCTGCCTCACTGACACACACACATACTCTCTGTGCCTTTTGCTGCTGCTGCTCAAGCTGACATCTCATCCCAGCTGGAATCTCACTGGTGTTGATGGCATCTGTGCCTGTAAATGCTCAAGTACCTCATGCACTTCCTGTCAGCCCAGTTATATAAGTAGCTGCTGGCAGCAGGAGAGGAGCAATTCTCCTATCATTACCAACACTAAAATTTCAAGTGAAACACTTAAAGTCTTTTGTACGACAAAGGCCATTCCCCTCTCCTATAAAGCATTTTTTTTCAAATTAAGATGGGCCAGGTTAATAATATTGTGATCATCCTTCATTTATTTGTTCATTTCCTTTTGAAACAGTGATGATATTCTTGTGATACAGTACAACAGGTCACAGAGCTTGCATAAAGTCAGCCTGTGCATAACAGAAGCTAAAGTGTAATCTTTTCATGAAATATGTGGATGTATATATATATATATTTCTCTCTCTTTAAATCCAAGATACTGATTTTCCCAGAAGGCACCTGCACAAACCGATCTTGCCTGATCACATTTAAACAAGGTGAGATATTTTGTCACATTGTTGTTGGAAAATAATCTGTGATTATTAGTTTGTAGTTGTAGTAAGGATGTACTTCTGCAGGTACATCATCCACAACAGCACTATAGTAATCCCTTACATTATTAAAGTTTCAGTAGCACTAAACCCCCTCTTTTATACTAGACAGCTTACTTTTCTGATTTGTATAGGATGCAAAATATCTATGACATATATAATTAGTTGGTTGGGGTTTTTCATGGGTACAGTTTTCATCTAATTTATTTACCCATAAAGGTAACTGTGATTATTATGAAATGAATGTATGAACTCAGCTTACAGTTGTGCAATCTTAGATTCCTGTAAATTTTGCCATGCAATCAGGTTATGAAATGTCTTTGCCTAGTGCTCAGTGAGCCAGGACAATAGATTTTTAACATAGGAAGGTGTTAAAAATGGCATCAGTGATCACTAGATTGTTGTGCTGCACAGTTAGAGCCATGTTGCTCTCCTTTCTTAACTGTTTAGGTAGCAAAGTTACAAACCACTGCTGTGTGCTCAGATCCCTGTCACTTATGAACATAACAGAACAGAGAAGGAGTCAGGAAATGCTCAACAGCCTTGTGAGCATCTAATCCTTTGAAATGAATGCCAGTCAATGGGGAGATAATACACAGAAAATTACTTTGAACAATCCAGGAATCTTAGGCAGCTTTCTCCTTGAAATGGAGCCTAACCCTTTTCTGTCCTGACACCTTGCTAGTTGTGCTGCTGATCTAAAAACAAATAAACAAACAAAAAATCAAACCAAACAACAATGAAAAAAAACCCTAAACCAGAATAATAATACTTCTCATTCTCCTTGCCTTTTTAAAAATGTCTTCTGCTAGATACTAGGTCTAAAATGAACCACTTAAGACTCTCAATTGCTGCATTAAGCTCAGTCATAACAATCAGTTCTAATTTGTGGCTGCAGGTGCCTTTGTTTCACGAGTCCCTGTACAACCTGTGTTACTCCGATACCCCAACAAGCTGGTAAGCAGAACATTCTTCTGTCACTAACCAGTAATACAGAAGTCAAAATCCTGACTTACATGGTACTTTACATGATAAATGTTTTGCATTGTCACTAAGAATGTATTGTCCTGAGCTTTAGCATTGAAGAGCTCCTGAAAGCAGCCAGGCTTCCCGAGTGTCCCCATGGTGTAGTTGCTGTTCTGAGTGTGAACCACTTACTGCTGGGCTTCTCAGCTGAAGGGAGAGGGAAGGCAGGAAAGTATTGCAGCAGAAGTTAGAAACTTCCTGCAGTGCCACAGAGTCTGTACTTCGCGGTCTAAAATGGACACAATTTCCCTACTAGTCATCCTTTTTGTTTAAGCTCAAGATAGTCTTACTGCAAAGGGACTTTCAAAGTTTCTGAACAAGAGCAAAGCTGATCCCTGAACATCCAACACCCTTCCTTCAGGTACCTCAGGAGGGCAGCTTTGCAGATTTTCTTTTCATGCAGCAGTCCTTGTGTGGCTCTGCTTCACTGACATGTGTAAGTCTGGGACCTTTTTAACTTTTTTTTAATTATCTGGTCATCCAACCAATCCAGAAAAGACCAAACTTTTAATTCATAATGTTTTTTAGGATTAAAAACATAATTGCTGTTATTGTTAGTTATGAAAATTCCTTTGTATAATACTTTTACAAATGAATTTCAAAAGTAAACCACTCGAGGGGATTGGTACCACATTCACTGATAGGATTTAAGGTTCTGACAGTATATATTGTAAAAATTATGTATAAAAGTAATAGAGTGAGAAAAAAAAAGGAAAGCAAAAAAAGCAAAGAAAAAGCATGATAGATTATGCAGAAATGTCCTTAAAACCTAAATCAGACATATTAATGAGGGTGCCTTTCTAAAGGGACTGGTGAAGCTCACTTAAAAAGTCTTACCAGTGTTTTTGTTTCCCACTTTCTGCTGTTTGGATCAGAGTGAATGATTTACAATATCTAAGTAACTGTGTAAACGTTATTCCCAATTGTTGATAAAAGTCTGCCATGCTTATTTCCAAATTTTTAAAGCAAGGAATCCTATTTGCCATAACACCTGTATTTATTTTCACTACAGGACTATGAAACCATCATCCGCTTTTACTAAACTCGTACCTGTTTTAAATTGTAACTTATCTGCTCTCTAACTTGCATCTGGTTCTGTCATACGTTTCTGTGGTTTGTTTTTTCCTTAGGATACTGTGACCTGGACATGGCAGGGCTATTCATTGTAAGTTTCTTAATCCTATTGAAAATTACATACAGAATTTTTGCTCCTGTTCCTAAACATTCTGCCAAACAGATTCTGCTGAGCTGAGACACATGTTCTTCTAGACCTGTTTTTATGAGGGGGAAATACTTGGGGATAATGCTCTCATGCAGTAGGTTTCATATCTGAATGGCCAGGGAAAGGGTTTGCAAAGGAAAGCATTATTTCCTGCTCTGACAACCTTTTTTTTCTAATTTTCTCCTGTTTTGCATGTTGCACTGGAGCAAAAGATTTAAATTCTTTTTTTTCTTTGGGAAACACTCATAGTCATCAAAACCCATAGGTGCTTACAGATTCCTATATGGTATACAAACAAGAAAAAATAAATGTTATTTCAGTTTATTCATTCCTCCATATCATTTGCTGTCATATGAGAGTAAATGAAGATGGGCAAAATAAGTATTCATTTTCCCCATAATTCCCCATTGAAACATCAAGGATTCCTCTTCAGACTTTTATTTTTGACAGACTCAAGAAAAGCAATTGTTTTAAGATCTCAGTGAAAAGGCTCTGTGTATATTATTTGACATTCAAATAATGAAAAATACTTTAATAAATCAGGCAGTGGATCTGTGTTTATTTCTCAACACAGGTGGCCTTCTAATATGCTAAAAAACTACTAAAGTATTAAAAAAACTTCACAACTGTACTGAAAATATGTTTGGGAATTACTTTTCACCTTACAAACATTCATTCAAATGTGCATTTGCAGTATCCATATACCAAATTTTCATGTGGAATATGTAATATATCTAAGTACAGTAGTACTGATTTACTAAGTGAGTAACATTTTTAAGGCAACTAATTCTGAAACATGTCTGAACTAGTGGAGTAGACCACAAGCACCTTTTAAGCTATCATTAGTTAATCCTAACAGCTGCACACTTCCAGAATGGACACGATGAAAATGTTCATTTCAGTTTCCCAAGAATCTTTTGCTGTTATTATTACTGCTGTTATATTTATCAGCATACTGAGAGTAATGAACACTGCAAATACAGGACATACTACAGATTTCCTTTATAAAGGATTTACACTGGAAGTTTAAATGGAGCTGTGTCTTCAGCTATGAGAGATGGTGTAGGAATGGGTGAAGGAAAAATGTAGTCCGAGGTATTCCTGTGGGAGGGAGGAGGCTGCCCAGTCACTCAGAACTGAGGAATTCTCTAAGCCTGGGGGCTGGATGGTGAAGGCTCAAATTGAGACCTGTGAGAAGATGAAAGGAACTGCTTGGCAAACCCATGGGAGGGGAATGGGTGGATGGAGAAGAATCTAGAGATTCTTAACAAAAATAACTGGAGCAAGGAGAAGAACACCCCCCCCTACAAACCTGCAGATCACAAAATGCAGAACTGTCACACTCTTTGTAAAACTTCCTGGATGTTGCAGCCAGGATGGGACAGTACCAGTCTCCTTCTCAAAAACCTGCTGACCCAGTTCTGCTTTCACTTACTACTTCTTTCTTACTTTTGGGCCTTACTGGGAGGAATACCTGATCTTATGTGTTAGAAAATCAAGCATTACGAATGGATTCCTGCAGAAGGTTGAAAGGATTCTTATCCTTTTTTTTTTGTCCAAAAAAAGAACAGAAAACTGCTTGAAGTTTTTCTATTATAATGTACCTGATGGAAAGTAAGGAGCAAATATGAATTTCTGCTTAAAAATCATAGTGAAAAGAACAACTCAGAAGTAGAATGATTATGTGCTTTAGCAGTTTCTTCCTCCCCCTACTCTACCTGTTGATGCTAAAATTTGTGACTTTTTCTAAAAGCACTGAAGGCCCCAAACATACTGACACTTCATTAACCCATCTGTGTAAACACTGCTGTTATTTGCAAAATTACTAGCAAATACTAATAAATCCTTACTTCAGTTCCGCATAAGGAAGTTACTTGTCTCATTTTGCAGCTGAGAGAATAAGAGATAAATTAAAGCTACTTCTCAGAATCAAAGCTCTTAAAGCTTAAAATCCAGTATGTGTTCACCTCTTTAAAGAGAGAGGACATGGCCAAGGAGCTGTACAGAATGGTAAATGTGCATGACAGCCCACAACAAGTTGCCCCCTCAGTGAGCAAGCAGCAGGTGTATTCAGAAGTCCTGTAGAAAAATTGTCAAAAACAACTTTTCAGGGGACTTCGCTGCAAGGTATTTAAAAATCTTGCCCAATATTGGCTTTGCTTTTTCTGTGCTTTAAAAAGTTTCATCTACTGACATGCAAATGCTTTGGTTGTAAATAAGTAAAATGTGTTTTTCTTCCTCTTTGCCTGCAGTAAAGTGCTGTGCTTACTGACAATGTGTCAGCTCTTCACAAGAGTAGAAGTTGAGGTAAGAACTGGAAATATTTTTGTACTAAGATGCAGCAAGCAGGGAATTTCTGCTTAAATATAAATGCATTATTCACATTATTAGTCACCATTGGTGAACAATAAACAAATATCTTAGAAACAAGAAAAAGAATCACAGGGGGTAATAAATTTAATTTGTTGTCCACGTGTATGTTGGAAACTGTTGAGTTAGAAACTCTATTTTCTGTTAGAAACTGATGAGCTTGTAAAAGAAAATTGTCAGAAATGTCTTTATAGCATTGTAAAATCATTGTTAATTATCACCACGTGCATTTTACAGATGTTAAAACTAAGAATTAGAGCACATTCTGTTAAAGGTAACAGCTTCTTTTCCCCACCTTCTTATTTCTCTGATCCCTTCAAAGTATCCTCGTCTTCCTCACCATCTTCCCAGACTGAACTCTTACAGTTTTCTTCAACTAAGAGCTTACTTAAGGACTCACCTACTTGTATGAGCCTTGTATAATGAACCAGTTCCCTTGATCATTAAAATCTGCTGCACAGCACAGGATGGCAGATGAATGCCCACTGAAACAGCACACACACTTCATAACATGGGCACACACACTCAACCTGCTCCCTGTCAGAGAGGCAACATTCAAAACACAGTAGTGAGGAGCCAGGTGAATTGTTCAAACCTCAGTTAAGTGTGTATTTCACATTCCTTACCAGACCAAAAGGATTGTCAGTGTGGACTAAGTTGGTTTAGGGACCTAAAGGAAGGGGAGAAATTGATAGGTTTTGCTGTTTATTTGCAAAGCACAGAATTTAGCAAAGTTGTCCAAAGCCTTGTGAATACAAGCAGTGTTGTTACTACTAACAATTAGCCATATAGTCTGTGTTGTGAAAAAATGAAATTCATTGTAAGGGAACATCTTGTTACTGTATAATATGTGCAATAGACACATATTTTTAGAAGTTGTAGTAAGGAGATCATTCTCCTGATAATTTTGTACAGAAGAACATAATTTATATATGCGGGAGCAAGAAATAGTTAATGTAGCCCTTCCAGTAGAAGGAAGGGCTACATTTTCCCCTACTTCAGAACTCAAACTTGTCTGTTAGAAAATAAATTTCGTGTTCCAAAAAATGAAACATTTAAGGAATTGCAGCTTTCACAGAACATGTGTCCCCAAAGTGGAACTGATTCCCTGGCATCAGTGCAAAAGTCTTTCAGTTTCTAAAAGGAGAAGGGGCAGATTTTCCTGGGGAAGGAGGGAATCCAACTACTCCTTTTAGGAGTGGACATTTCTGTTGCTGTCCCATGCTGTGAGGAAGTAGCTTCTCCACTCCCAGCAGTCTTGCACTGCCTCTACCTGCTGTGCATAAGCAGTGATGGACTCCTGCAGTCCAGAGGTGTGTGTGTTTGCATGTTTAGTCAAACTAACAAACTGTAGATATTGAAAATCAAGCAGTGAACCTGGCAGTGAGTTTTTGGTCTGCAGAAGATACAGCATTTAGCAAATTCTATAGCAAGAGAGACTAGTTCAAAAGCAGATCAGAGAAGTATTTGTGCTCCTGAAAGAGCTGTGAGGAATTTTTCTTACAGGACTGTGATTTGACAGGGAAGGTTTACTTACTACTCCTCAGCAGATAAGCAACTGGGTGTGTGTGTGAGATCATGCCACCACAGGACGTCAAGAAGCAAAATTCTTCCTCCCCAGCTGTGGTTTCTGGCAAACAGGTTTTGTGAATAATTGTAGGTGGGTTTTCTGAAGGGGATGGAGGTGGTGTTTAACCTGCCAGAAAGTTACATTGCTCTCTGAGCAAGACCTCAGCCTCAAGTGATGTAATGACCACTTTCAAGACCGTGACCCACAGTTGCATAAACTTCTTAGAGTTGACTTCATCTCACCCAGTGACAACAGTTTTTTGTGTCTGTACATTGTGCCTGTGCCTTCACAATTTAAGAGTTATGTGACTTCTGAAGGGGAATTGTGATAAGCAGGGACCTGTGTCAGAGCTTGAACAGAGCTGGCAACTGCTTGCAGAAGGAATGAAATCTCAAGCATTCATGTGAACAGCAGGAGCCCTGCTTTCCTTACAGGGGAGACAACTTTTAAGTATAAACAGAAAATTGTTATGGCTATTTGACAGATAACCAATTCCATAGACTTACTGGTTTTAATCAGGAAGAGGAAGCATTCCTTAAAAACAAACATTAAAAGGCTGTTCAGGATAGCCTGCATTTATATGGGACAGTTACCACTACATTAGTACATCACAAGCAGCTGCAATATAACTGAAGAAACATATTGACACATAATTGGCAGTTGTGTCTTCCAGTGATTCATGAGCAACATCTAATTTTGGAATTGCTGTATTCTAGGAATTCAGGGTAAGACTGCAGGGTGGGGAGCAGCAGAACTCAGATAAATGATAACCATAGCTGAGAAGAGGCACAGTAAACAGAGCTGTGAGCAAACACTTTAGACTGAAGTAGAAAGAGCAAAATACTCCTCCACACACACTGCTTAGCAAACAGATGCTGGTTCACACTGCAATAGATAGTCGTTCTTCTACAGGATAATTTAGTGAAAAGGTACTTGAACTTCTTACATATTAATATTGAATAAATCCTGAACAGTAAACATGCTGCCACTTAGATATCTGGGGTGTTTTCTAGATGTAGGAGGAGAGAAGGTGGTTGGGATTTTTTACTCTCTGCTTGGAGTTATGAAATTTTACAGTATTACATCCATTTAATTTGCTCCTTACAACTCAGAACTATGATTCCTTAACGTTTTTGTCATGGAGGAAAAATGTACAGGAAACTTGTCAGTCACATGCTGACAGATACAATTAACAGGTACGAGGTGGGACTGCAGTGTGTATTTAAAAACGTTAAAACTCTTACATGCACTATTGCAGTGTATGTAACTCTGCAATATAATATCACTTACAAAAGATCTTTGAAAAGGAGTGGTAGTATTTCAAACTCACATTCTTACCAGTGCATCATTTAGTCTTCTAACAAAGTATGCATTTATTATACTTTACTTCCCTGGGGGGTTGATTTTTCATATTTAAGAAACTCCTACCAATCCTTTAGAGGTAGTTTTGGACTAAATCTCATTTGTGTGGTGAGGGTGGAAGAGCCAGAGCAGTTCCTAAGGCGGCTGAGACCTCTAGTGCCCAGTTCCTTCATTGCATGGCTAATTTTTTTTCTCCTGTTTTTCCCCCATCAAACAATCATATGAAAATGTTCATGTTGCTAATAAAGTGGGGACTATTGAATTGATTGGATAACTCATCCCTTTCAGTTTCTGCCTGTTCACGTTCCTACTGAGGAAGAAAAGAACGATCCCATTCTTTTTGCCTACAGAGTCCGACAAACCATGGCAACGTAAGCAGTCATCGGTTAAATCTCTGAGAATTGTTCCTTTATATCCAGAAATTCCATATATATCCTAGCCATAAAGTGAAATTTATTCAAGGCCCAGGTACTATATGTAGAAATTGCTTTAGATTTTCACTAAAAGGTGTCAAATTTCTATACTAGAACAACCTGATCGTTTTTACATGGAGCATAAGGGAGGTTGTCTTACATTGAAACAGAGTATGTTCAATTCATAGAAAACTGGAATAAATTTCTCTGTTTTTGCTTGGTAAGACTAAGTAGGTGGTTCGTTCTTCAAGGTTACAGGGCTGCATTTACAAGGTTGTAAATCATAAAACATCATGACACTGCCATAACTCGGTTTCACAGTTACACAGAATAGGATGTATTGCTTTGTCCTACTTGAAGCAGTGAAAGAATGAATTATCATTTGTTTTGCATGTTAGAGAAGGGAAGCAGTTGACAAAAAGTTATCTTCGTTGAAGAAATTGATTTTTCTTTTTCCTGAATTTTGTTTCAGTGCTTTGAATGTGCCAGTCACTGATCACACTTTTGAAGATTGCAGACTGATGATTTCAGCAGGACAGCTGACTTTACCCATGGAAGCTGGGCTGGTGGAGTTCACCAAAATTAGCAAGAAACTCAAGTAAGGGAAGTTTAGCTGTTGGTAGCAGCTAATTACTGCAGATAATTACTACAGTGCTGCAGGTATCAACAAAAGGATAAATTACCTGACAACTGACTTGGCCTTGTGTAATATTGTGTATTTATGCATACATATATACATTTACATATATAAATTACGTGGCAATCAGAGATGAGAAAAATCCCAGTAAGAATTAATCCCAAGTAATTTTTGTGGGCAATGTAGCAAGAGGAAAAATACATTTTTCTAATCTTTTATGGAATTATCTCACCAGAGGGTGAGGAAGGTAGAGCAGTACCTATTTGAAGCACTTGATGCAAATTTAAATTGCTTTAGTGGAGAGGCACTGGCAGCATGTGGCAGGAAGTAAAAACCCTCTCCAGCCTGAGGTTTCAACCAGTGGTTTACTGCTCTTAGTTGTATTGTGCAGCCATGTGTCACTAGTGATGTCAACTTTTTCTGACTGGATACAGTGGAATTTGAGGGCTGAACCACATAACCATACAGTAACTCCATCAAATAACCTGGCATGGCTGTGGGCAAATCTGAATTATGAGTGCAGTGAATCTTGACTTACTATTTATGTGCTAAATCATAAATAATGTCAAACTGTTTGGGAGAGTTACTTGGCAATACTAATCATTCTTACTGAGGTGCAGTGGTGTATTTCTGCAGAGACCAGATACTTCTGAGGCTGTTGTGATGCTGGTGTTAGGGTAGAGAGTCTGCTAATAGAGCTGAGATCTGCTTCCTCTTAGGGAAATACTCCCCCTAGAGCATGATGCTGCAAAGTGATGCTACGCCTGAATTTATGGTAATGAAAAGCTCTCTGCTAGAGTAGCCCAGTAATTGAACAGATGATTCTAGGTTTGGGAAGTTTATGGAAGTCTGACATATCCAATCATAGAACTGCTTGCTTTTAATATTAATAACCAGGGGGATCACTCCTTAATTGCTGATTTAATATAAAATATCCAGTCTGAAGTGCAGCATTAGAGATGCAGTGCACACATGCTCTGTTTGGCAGTCTTTTGTCTTTGAACACTGTGATCACTCCTACTGAAATTCCATCTGTCCGAGAACTGCTGTATAGAAATATCTTCTCTCCCTCATGTTTGCATAGCCTAAAATGGAAACATGTCAGAGAGCAGTTGGATACTTTTGCTGCTATTGCAAGTGCTTCCAAAGGGGGAAGAATTGGAATTGAAGAGTTCGCGGACTACTTGAAGCTGCCTGTTACAGATGTCCTCAAAGAGCTGTTTCTACTCTTTGACAGGGTGAGTAGCTGGTTAACTGACTTGTTGACAATATTTTGTTAGAAATCACATCCCAAAAGGATATTTAATTCACTATGTCCAGTAAATGCTTCTTGGTTAACAGTTCCTTTAGGCAAGATAGGTGACTCTTAGAGTTTCCTTCGTAAGTTTTGATGTAAAAACAGTGGTCAGTTTGTATCTTGGGACATGGCAACCATCTCTTGGACCAAGTTGCTGCACCAGTATCAGACAATAATCTCCATGCTGGTAGTGGCTGAATATTTCTTTTTGCCTAGCCCAGATTTTGAGCTTACGTATTCATGTGTGTAGTTATGTACTTATGACAGTTTAATTAACTGTATAGTTGTAAGTAGATAATTTAAGGCAGAGTGAATCTAACTACAGTGTTAACTAGAACACTAGTGTTCCTGCTGTTTTTGTGAAGGGTGCTGTTAGAGTTCAGAGGGACTCCTCTTGCCTAAAGAGTCTAACTCCTGTGGCCTCCTGCAGCCATAAAGGGGGCCGTGCATTAATGTGATCATTTAGGCTTTCTCCCATGGTCAGTGCCAATCTCTCCCATTTTCTGCTTCTCTCTGAGGATGACAAAAATTGCTCTGTGGATGCCCTTCTGACTATACCAGAAGCATCAGTGACCAGAGCAGGCACAGAATTCATCTTCTAGGCACCCAGCATGTGCTGCAGTGCAAGCAGCATGTTGTCCTGCAAGCACTTATGAACTGGGGGTTTTCTCTTACCATAGGAGCTTTCCCAACTCAGCATCACTCTTGCTGATCAAGTTACCTTTAGCAGCACACCTGTCCTTAGCAGGTCATTGTGTTGTAAATGCCCATTAAAACCGTTTCAGGATTTTTCCAGATAGAAAGTTTTTACAAGCTCTAAAATAGGGAAGAGTCAAATATTTCCTGAATTGCTGAGTGCATTGAAGCTCTAGCAGAGCTGAGTCCTCATCTTTTCATCATCCTTGCCTCCTCATCTTGGACCATTGGCTCCTTTGAGCCTGTAGTTGGAGGCCTGAAGGACAGTACATACATCAGAAATGTGGTGTGGCAACCAGAATAAGAGCAAAGAAGACTCCCTTCATTTTCCTTATGTGGCACAACAGCACCAGTGACTAGAACTAACAAAGTAAGGCTCAATTCACTAAAAAGTTGAAGGGATGAAAGATTGCAAGGACAGGTGCAAGGCTGCATTCATCTTTAAGGAGATCAGTGTACCTGAGGATCAGTCACGCTCATGTTGCAGGACTCCTTTCAAATTGCTTCAGGTATGAGCACAGGCATTTTGAGACTTCCGCTCTGTGGCTTTCAGCCTCATCATTCTTTTCTCTAAAATGATTCCTTAAATCATATAAAGCTAACCATGCAAAGAAGAAAAGAAGAAAAACAGGTGTATCATCACCTGACAGAAACCAACGAAACCTAACTGGCAGCCAGAGACATGCACAGACCTGGTGAAGTCTAAGCCTGCAGATAAGCTGTGTTTTGCCCACGCCCAAGTCAGACACGATACAGCTTCGGAGAGTTACAGAAGCCCTGGATCTCTGACTCCCTTCAGTAAATCTTGACGATGTTCCTTGCTAAAGCTTTGCTGAGCGGAGGAAGTGGCAGTGGTCGTGGAGGGAGCCTTGCACGTGGCCTTGGAGGTCTCCTAACAGGAGGTGGTGGACATGGAGGGAATATTGGAGGACTCGTCGGAGGTATTGTCAATCTTATAAGTGAAGCAGCAGCTCAGTACAATCCAGAGCCACCTCCACCTCCTCGCAATCACTTTACAAATGTGGAAGCTTATGAGAGCGACGAGATCAGGCAGTTCCGTCGCCTTTTTGCCCAGCTGGCTGGAGATGATATGGAAGTGTGTGCCACAGAGCTGAGGAACATCCTGAACAAAGTTCTTTCCAGACATCAAGACTTGAAGACAGATGGCTTCAGCTTAGACACGTGCCGTAGCATGGTAGCCGTCATGGACTGTGACACAAACGGCAAACTGGGCTTTGAAGAGTTTAAGTACCTGTGGAACAACATCAAGAAATGGCAGTGTGTGTACAAGCAGTATGACACCGATCAGTCAGGCACTCTTGGGAGAGCTCAGCTGCCAAACGCCTTGAAGGCTGCAGGGTTCCACCTGAAAGAAGAACTCCTCCGGGTGATCGTGCGCAGATACGCCGACGAGGACGGCAGCATGGACTTCAACAGCTTCATCAGCTGCCTGGTGCGGCTGGACGGCATGTTCCGCACCTTCAAGTCCCTGGACCGAGATGGAAGTGGGCAGATCCAGGTGACCATTGAGGACTGGCTGCAGCTGACCATGTATTCCTGAAGGCATAGCAGAGAAGAACAAGCTTCGTCTGGGAGATACACAGGGAAGGCTACAATCCTGGGCTGCAGAACTATAGTCTTTTCCTTGTTCTAAGGCAGATGGAGCTAGTGGTAGATGGCTCAGCTTCAAGTGTTGTGATTCCTCTTGTGCATGCATTACTCTGCTTTTCTGAAGGGTTTGTGTAAGTTGTCATCTGGGCATAAGCCTGTCTCAGAAAACTAACTCTGGACTTTTAAAGTGAGGGAATATATTGAAAGAATCAAAGCTTCGCTATTTCTTTACGTAAAGTGGCTTGTGTATGAATATAACTATTATATAAAAAGCTCCTAAATTTGGTGTTGATGTTGCTGTTCTGATTTGTCAGCAGTCACTAAGCTTGAATAAAAGTCTGTTTGCCTGAAGGCAATCAGTGGTAGAGTCATGTAGTTATTTCTACTGGGGAAAAAACATTAGAGCTGCAATAACTGTAATGACCAGGGAATTTACATAATCATTTAATTTCCTTCCTACTGCTGCTTTTCATGCTTGGCTGCTGAAGCAAAACCTGAGTTGTATTGTCAGTTCTACCTGCTGGCCAGGGCAAAATTGAAAGCTTGTCTGAGGCTACTTTTACAACAATTTTCTCCTTCCTACAATTCTAGAAACTAGTCTTTTCTGTCTTTCCTTCAAGCTATAGTTATAATGCAAACAACTTAAAGTACTACATTTATATTTAGAGAAATTTGCTGTAATGATGCAGTGACATAGCAGACAGCTAGCCCAAATCAACCTCTGGCTATCCAAGTTAAATTTCATCAGGGTACAGCATCCCACTCTTTCTTGTTATGTAGTTCTGGCTAAGATGTCAACTTTTGAGAAAAAAAAATGGAATAACATGAACTCTCAAAGATACATTTCTTTGAATTAAGGATTACACAGTTGATCAAAACAGCTCTTGCACAAGGAAAATTTCTCAGCAGGCACTGCTGCTTTAAATGAAAATTGTCTGGGGTGACTCACTGAGAAACACCACACAAAACCTGCAGGGCATCTGCATGTTAATGGAGTATGTGGTTTGGTTTTGTTTGGAAACTTCCTTAGCTTTGATTTCTAAATCTTGCAGTTACACTTAGCAAATAGTATTTTCCAGATTGATGATGTCTTCCCTGGTCTACTTAGAGAAGCCTTTTACTTGAAACTTAGGAGAAAATAACTTACAATTTTTGCCCAGACTTCTTTTCCTCCTGCACTTTGTTTAATAGCAAGCTGGGTAAAAGAAAAAGATTGATATTGGCCCAAGCTGTGATGAAAGAGGTCAGTTCCTTCCTAATGGCATTCACCCCACTCCCAGTTATCCAGTGGAAAAACACATAGTGCCATTTGGGCTCTGAATAATAGAAAAGTGAGCACGAGGTAAAGTGTGATACCTCCAGGTGAGCACCATCCTACCAGGTTGGTTTCAGAATTTCCCTTTCTGACTGGTTAGAACTTACAAGTAGCAACAGGTGGTGGAAATATGGAAGTTACAGCAATAGCCTCTTACATGATGAACCTGGATATGAACACAAGAGCTGCATCTGCAGTTCCTCCCCAAATGGTCCAGTTAGTTTTAGCTTCTCTGTGGTAACCCTGTAAGTGACTGAGGGTTTATTTACCTAATAATTTATTTACCTGCCATGAATGGCAGGCACACACACAATACATACTTGATTTTTCCTGTTGCCTTACACAGGAGAGAAAAAAGTATTGATGCAGTAGTACTTTGTACTGTATCTGTCTTGCAGTCCTTGTGCAGAACTAAGTGGAATATGCTTATGACAATGCAACTTCCTTGTTTTTCTTAGATTTACTGTATTATATAAAAACACAACAACAAAATCCTAGTTACCATAGCATGCTATAGTGAAAAGAGTAGCAGGAAACTAGTTTACTTAAAAAAAACAAGAGTTGTTAAGATTACTCTATGTTTTGATTATTTTATGTAACATAAATACAAATACCTAAATTCTGATGTTCCACTTTGCCATTCAGAGAATTGGAGCTCAGCTCTCGTGTTGCTTCCTTAACATATTCTTGGGTACATAGGCTGCAAACACAGCTACTAGATGTGTGTAGAAAGACAGTTGCAAGTGCTTTTTTGCTGTGGTGTTCCACAAGCACTGAAGGTTTTCCTGCATTTTCAGTTCAACTCCCATCCCTTTTTACGAGCTACAACCCCATCATTTCTCCTTAACCAAAATGCCAGAGCATTTGGGAGTTAGCCAGCATCCTAGGGCTTAGTAAAGCTAGTCACAACATGATCTTGCAAGCGTAGTAACTTTATTTCCTACTAAAATGGCTGAGTTCTATGCGTCAAACTGCACTCAGTTTTGATTATTGGGTTTTAGCACTTTAATGAAAGTAATATAATCCTTATTTTGTCATTTTTCATGTCATTTTTCCATGTAGAGCCACAGCTGTGCTAATTTCTTTCAGAAGTTGTTTTTAATTAGATTATTTTAGTTAAAGTCTACTTCCCCATTCTTTTCCTGTGATACATATCCTTAACTTTAAAAATAAATTTCAAAAAAAATTCTAGTCACATCAAACAATCCTTTGCTAAGAATACATTCTACAAAACTGTCCAAAAATAATATTCTATGGAACTCTGAACAATTATTATTTACACTCTTTCTTCAGTTGTTTTAAAAGTTTATGTTTGTAATGTTACACTTTAAAGTTAGATCTGTTATCTCTGAGAACTACAATGTAGCCAAAATACTTAAAGTCCAGCTCTGCACCACAATGACAGCAGATCTGTAAATAAAATGGCATTTATGAGAGAACATTGTCCTTTCTAATGATTAAAAACTGTCAAAATTATATCCTGTAGACACATATGCAAGTAACTTAAAAGTTCATATCTTATTCATATGTTTGCTAAAAAGTTTCCTTGAAATTCAGAGGTTTTTAAAGTACAAGATGTTCAAAGATTGGTAAGATCATCAGTATAAAGAAGATAACAGTTGTCTGTGCAAAAGTCTTGCATTGGTTTTGAAGACTAAATAAAATTGTACCTTAGCAGTTTTAAATCCTGTTAAATGTACAGCTTGATGATGAAAATTACACGTATTTTGTTAATGAAGAACTATCTTAAAAGCTAAATTCAATTACTAAAATCCCTGTTTCATAGCACCCAGGATTTTCAAAGCACTCTACAGAGCAGCCTTAGTATTCTCCCCTGGCACATTGCACTGCCAGCAGCAGGAAACCCAGAACAGAAAGGTTAAGGTTGGTATGCTCAAGTGGGCATTAGAAGTTGGTAGGAGAGCCAGAAATAGAATCCAGATCTGGCTGTTTGCTACAGATTTACCCAGGAGACCACCCCTCTCTCACTTGGCTAAAAAAGTTCTGTGCTGTTCTCAGACGTAGGGACTCCACTTTTTAAAAAAATGTTTTTCCTCTTGAAGTGCACAGCACATTATCCACAAAGGGAACTCTGCTTTATACTTCAGTTTGCTTTTAAAACGTTTTTCATGAATGCCCTTATTGTGAAGGTTCCAAATGATGAGCTACAAGTCATCTCTGCTATGCTGTCATTAACTGCTCTGTGTCCCACCATGTAACACTTATAGATGGCTTTTCCCCAGACAGATGTTTCCCAAAACACTCAAGAAACTTTCAGTGTGGTGACAGGAACACTACTGACATATGCAGAGATTTCAACAGGCATCTGCCATTTTCCCTATTTGCAAATATAATGCAGCTTACATAAAATTATTCACAAATCCCATCAAAGCAAACTTCAAATGTTCTGTTGATGTAGCTTTGTAGTTATCACATTGAAATGTTCATCCACATCAAAACTGGAATTATCAGAGAAGCTGTTCCAATGAATTCCTTGCCTTTCTGGCTTAAAAGGTAGGAGAGTTTATTGGCTTCAAAATAGCATGTGGGGCAGTGCATTTGCTTCAAAGAAAAGTTTAAGGTAGACCAAGTAGATTTGTTTGTCCTTTCACTGGCATATATGTTATTGCTGAAGGTTTGAACTCAAAACAACAGCCTCACTGTTGGCCTGTTTATTCTGAGACGTTGCATTGGTCTCTGAACTTCAGCAAGTGCAAGTGTTGCATGCACTCTTACAGTCACCTTAAACACATGTATTCCAGTTCATCCTAGAGCCTTCCTGAAGGGTCATATGGTGAAGAAAAACTTTTGAGTTGATTTCATTTTTTTTTTGTTTGTATGTTTATAAGATAGAAATGGATACCCAATTTCTAGCTACTGAAAATAAATATATTGCCCCTCCAGCCTTAGTATTACGTATTCAGTGAGCTGTTAGTATTTTTTCCAGGAAGAGCAAATACCTCTGGTGGGTGTTGTAAACTGTATTGGTGCATGTTGTATATTTGATTTACACAACAGCTTTCAAAGGGATTTGCAGTATTAACTGTAACTACTGCCATGCATGTTTTGGTTACAGAATGGAGATGGCACCATTGACTTCAGAGAATATGTAATTGGTTTGTCTATTCTTTGTAACCCAGCCAACACAGAGGAGACTATTCAGATGGCATTTAAGGTAAGTTCAATTTAGTGTAAATCTGCAAACCTGACAAATCAAGACTGACTGTAAGTCTGTTACCTTTCAAATCATAAGTTTATAGCTTCAATCTGTTATGCAAATGTGAGTAATACTCTTAAACCAATTGACATTTAGAGTGTAAAGGAGAGGGGAAGAATTGCAGGCATCATAGAAAAGGGTTTCAAAAGCCGTGTGAAGGCACTAATGAATATGTAACTTGGCAGCCTAACTCCAAAAATGATTCAGCAGCACTTGTGGTTTTTTTGCCTGAGGTTTTTTTCTCCTGTGATTCTTCAAAGTCACAATAGATGGAGTAATATCCTCTTGTGGGTCAAGCCTCACTAGAGTCGTTATTCTTAACAAAGAGGAGGGAAAAAAAATCAAGGAAAAAAAAAATTCGGGACTGGCACATCCAAAATTGAGCTGCATCTCAGAACTGGTGGCTTGTACTATGGTGTCTTGACATGGTGCAATAGCTCCTTTCACATCTCAGGTACAGGGAGGCAATACATGACCAGGGATGGCCAGGCTGTGCATCCTTGCCTTATTTTTTAGTAGCTCTTTGACACAGATTCAATTACTTTACCCATTAATCTGGTCTTATGAACCATATGGAGCAATATATTGAGATATGGGTCATGTTCATCTTAAACTGGGCACTTTTTAGCATTGATGTGTACTTGGGAAGTACTAGAATTTTTATGGCAATCCATTATATCCACTGGCTTCTTTTTAGATAAGCACTACAACTGTTAAAAGTGATTTATGCTTTTTTAGGGATGTTTTATCAGTACAGATTCCTATGAAGAAGAAATTATTGCAGGAATAGCAGCTATTATTGCTGTTTCATTGTTTTGTTTTCCAGACTCCAGACTATACTGTCCAGTATCTTAACAGGTGCACCGATTATAAAATTAGTAATTTGTTTTAATATCCAGTTTCAGCAGGAAGCAACTGGTTCAGCTGGTAAAAGCCTGTTTCAGTCTGAGATGGAACTATGGGTTTCCTTTTGCTACTTTTTTTTCTTTGCCATTAAATGTTCTTTCCTTCACAATGGGGAAGTTTGCCTGTAGCAAGTACTTGAGAATTACAGCCATCCATCCCTTGTGTTTCTCAAGGGGTGATTCATAGCAGATGTTTGCTGTCACTGTGCTGGGAAGGATGGGATGATCAGCGTGCATCCACTGCCTGCATTCCAGGAACCAAAATTCCTTGTTAACTACAATAATTCCTTAGTGGGTGACCAATCACATATAGTAAATTTTAGGTATTTTATGTCAGAACATAAACTATGGTAAGTTTAATCTGATAAGGGATGTGCCATAACCTAATGAAAATGAGGACTAAAACCCAAGATATTCCAGTATAGAGAGGCTGAATCCAGTGGAACCTTAGCATAGCTCATGGTGACCATAAACATAAACCTTTGCTTATTTTTTATCAGTTTTGTATTAGTTTTATCACTGAACTAATGCTGTGAGGTTTGTTTGTTTTTGCAGAATGTTCAAATCCCAGCTGTAGCATGAATATTGCTCTGCTAAGTGTCTGCTTAATCTTGTTCCAGAGAAAACACGTAAAATCTTTTGGAAGAGAAAGTAGCAGGGATGCAGCAGGTCTCCTGAAATCCCAGGCATTGTTTACAGATAACCTCTTGAATACTGGAAAGCCAGTGTGGGTGGCTGATGTGCACAGGCAAACTGATGCTGAAGTATTTGTACACCTTGTGTCTTTTCCAGCTCTTTGACATGGATGACGATGGCACTATAACGGAAAAGGAGTTTGCTTCTATCATTCAGTCAGCACTGGGGCTGCCTGAGCTTGATGTTTCTGTGCTCTTTAAAGAGATAGATGCAGATGAAACCGGGAAGTTGTCCTATGGTAAGTTAAGCCCTTTTGTAATGGAGAATACTTTGATAGTGAGTTTCCTTTTCTTCCTCCCTGGAATTCTCTGATGGTCTCATACCTTGTTCCCGGGGAGAACTGTTGAAGCACAGACCTGGATACTTGTGTGATACTCATGAGATTCTTCAGAGGAAACAAACTGGAGATCAGCTTCAGTAAAAGAAGCAGGCACTGAAATTTTCTCTGATTCTACACTGTACGATCTAATTTTTAAATGTTTTTCAGATGAGTTCAAGAGTTTTGCACTCAAGCATCCAGAATATGCCTCATTGTTTACTACATACCTGGATCTACAGAGACACCAGGTAGATCTGTCAGATGAGCAGGACAGTGAGTCACTCGAAAGCAAACACAACCCAGTCAGGAGCACAACCCTGGTCTCAGAAATAACACCAACTGCAAGAAATAAAGTCTGTCCTGAAGGCAATGAAGAGGATAGCTCAAGTACCTCTGACAAAAAGGATGACTGAATTCAGCTTTTGAATTCTACAAGATTTTTTCCCTAGCTGTTCATAAGCACAATTGATGTAAAATAGAGATGGAAGTTACAGTTTAAAAAAAAAAAAAAGTTTCTTTTTTTACTTTCATATCAGGAGGAGTTATTCCTGTTTGAGTGTAAGGGAAAAACCACTGTTCTATCCTTAATGTCCATATCACAACACTGGCAATGTTGTTCAGTGTCTTCCAAGTTCACACTTCCACAAAAGTAACAGCTGTGCTAAGGGGGGTAAGAAGCTCCAGCACTGCAGTGGCCTCTCAGAATGGAGACTGAGGAGTCCACTTGTCTAAAAACAAGTGGAATTTTTGGTGCTGCTCAATTCCTCTACGTACCCAGTATGACTTAAGGGAAAAAAATTATGCCAGAGTGTTTTAATTTGCAATATCCATTAGCCTTTCTCAGGTTTCTGAGATACAGAAATGAATTACAGGAAGCTGAGAGCTGAAGCTGGTGGGTTTTGGCCGTCCTTAGATTTCCCTTAACTACTTGTGAACCGGCAAACTTAAGCTTCCGAACGAGACATGCTGATTCACTGATGTTAGCAGAAACAACTTTAGGCTTAAAGGCTAGGTAAAGGTGGAAATGGCTGCACTTCTAACAACAGAAAACTAATTGGATTTCCAAGATAGCAGCTCAGTCTACAGGAAAATGCAGACAGTAAGACCTAAGAATTAATGGACTATTTCAAAATAAATAGAATGTTGTTTACAGTAACAACTGTTCAGGATCACAGTAGGAGGAACATTTCAAACTCCAGAATATTTTTTCTTCTAGCAATTATCAAGAGAGGAATGTGACCTTGCTCTGCAAAATTTAAAAGGCAAATATGCTGTCAAGCCATAGTTCTATTACTTAGTATCTACTCTAAAGTTGTCTCCTAGAAACCATGTTTGCATTACTGTGCCATTACTCAGTGTGTTTTTAGGGTTTGGTTCAAAACCAAGCTCTTTCCAGTCAATGATTTGAGTATGTTTTGCCTCAGTCATCTCTAGTGCACTGGAAATTGGGCCTTTCTTTACCTTTTTCCATCCTTCATCTGAATGCACTTTATACAGTATTTAAAATATATAGGTAGTTCTGCAAATACTTCTAAATAAAAATTTGGAAGGTATGAAAAGACAAGATATTTTCAAATTAAAACAGAGATGAGCAAAGCTTAGAGAGTCCAGTACCAATAATAACCAGTTTTCAGCAGGTTTTCATATGTGAAATGATAACCTCTGCCTCTAAGTATTGCTTGCATTATCTGGCCATAAGCTCATTGCCATGTTTAATCTTTCTCTGTATATAATTGTGCCTATCTTTATGTTTCATGTGCTTAAAATAAATCTATATTTTTTAAAAGACTTTACTTGAACAGCTGAGTCTTTTTGGTACAGTAGGAAAGGGTACTTTGTCTACCACAAGGGGGATTTTCAGGAAATTGTGCTTGTGATGTCTTACCTTGATAAACACAATGAAACCTGAAGTTGGTGTTTTAAGTTCTGCATATGATGGCACTTTGCTTTATGGTAAGGCTGGAGGAGTAGGACATGACTAATGCTCTTCCAAAGAGTTACTTCTGGTGACTGCCTCAGCAAAAGGGGATCTGATACAAAGAAGATCTGCAGGTATGTGGAGAGAGACTTCCATTTTCTGATGGAAAATAAGGCATTGCCATTTAGAGGTAAAATGAGTGACCTCAACCACAGTTTAGAAGTAACAATCTTGGCTTTGTGTAGTGTAAACGTTAGGAGAGTATTTTCTTTCACTTAGAGAAGGAGAAAGAAGAGTTACCCTAACCTGGCTGTACAGTTAGCTGGAATACATGTTAGTTCCTTGGCAAGGATGCTTAACCAAAGTCCTCAGCTTTTCAACCAGCAATAATCTTTTCAAAGACAACTTCCATTCTAACAAGTGAGAAAAAGATGGGTGGGCAAAGATGACAGAGAAAACCCCTTCAAGGTCTCGGAATGCAAAGGCTGCCTTATGCACACTCCTGTTGAATCCAGCCACATTCAGCACCTGGAGCACTGCTGTCCAGTACTGTAGCATATTTAGGACTAGTGATTTTATAAAAATCTGCAAGTCACACAAGTGCTTTGCGGTTAAAGCTAAAAATACTGTGTACATAAATCTACCTAGCCCAATAGTTTGAGGAAAGGCCACAAATGGGTTTGGTATGTAGCAGTGATTCAACTATGCTCTGAAAAGGAATTAGCTAAACACTAGAGACACTAACTCAATATACACACATCTGCTTGATGTGCAGGAAGGGAATACATTAATTTCTAGGCTTCATCGTGCCTCAGGGAGCTTTTAAAAGGACCAAACTAAAAGCAGTCTGCAATAAACAGGCATTACATTAAGTGGCAGAGCAGGAACTAAACAGAAGGAGAAGGTTAAAAATGCTAAACAGAAAATGGATCTCAATTGGGCATTGAGGGATGACACCTTTCTGCCTGAGACCCTGAGGTATGAGTTCATAAGTCTACGGGCTGCTTAAGGATCATTTTGAGTTCTGCAGAGTAGAAAGGTATATTTGGTCCCATGTCATCACAGGAAACATCATTTACTTGATCAGCACTTCTCTGTCATGCTTTGACATGGATTTGATGATAAATCCTTCAGGGATACCAAAATAAGACACTTTAAAGTTTATAGAAACTCCACCAGTCTCAACAGGGGTGAGAATCAGATGAGGACAAGTCTATCACAAGAGGAAAACACAACTAATTCACAGGAACACAGGTCCATGGGCTGCTGTTATTCATGGAGTTTGATAACTGTGGACATACACTATGAATAAATCTCACATTTTTTAAATCTAGGCTCCTCTTTCTGAAAACATGAAAGGCAGTGTAGGGTCACCTAGAAAAGTGAACCTTCCTTGTTCACCCTGGAACAAGGAAGACACAAATACTGTAAATCCTGATCAGTTTAAGGGAGGTGAATTAACAGGGTCTCCACTGGCCACACCAGAGGTTGGTTTCTGAGACGAAGATCTTCAAATCCAAGAAAATTAAAAATATGTTTGTACTTTTGCTGCGTCAGTGTCACTGCCTAAGTAAGTGCAGAAATAGATATAACACATCCAGGTTTCACATCAGATCATACTGCTATAATCTGGTCCTAAACTGCAAAAATCACATAATTCCTGGCTGGTTGCTGTCCCTCAGTAGAACTGTGAGGAATAGTGACTCTTCTATGGAAAGCATCTGAAAATGGGTCTCCTCTTTTCACAGTCAATAGCTGTGCAGCACCAGTCAGAGGCACCGAGTCATGTAGTGGCTGCTGCTTCTGAGCTTTTGTTCTCATCTGCATCAGGACAAGATAGGTGCCAAATCATATTCCCACAATGTTCCTGTGAGTGTTACATCCTCTTCCTCATCAACGTGCTCCCTAGCATGGGGATGGGGAGGGGGGGAAAGTTCAGTGATTCCTAAATGGTTTGCAAGGGAAATTTTGCAAGGCAGTTGTGTGCTGTTCAACCTGTTCAATCCCACTCAGGATCCTGTCAGGACTAAGAGCCCTGCGAGTCCAATGAAGGATCATGTTTTGTGACAGGTCTAATGACCATTCATAGGACTGCTGCACAGGGTAAGGCCTGCTTGGCCCCATCTGTCATCTCCCTAGCAATTCCCATCTAAAACAAAGTATTCCCTGGGCATCAGAAGTCTGAGAAACATTTGTTGAGATCTTTTTTCTATGGTGGTCAGCACACCAGGGCCCTATTCTTGGGTAATTCCTCGGGCACTATGCCAGAGCAAATAAATACACCATTCTGCCTGAGCACGCTTTTGGTGGTGTTTGCATAGGTGCCAAGAGCTACTCAGGAGCCATGGATGTGGAAAATCGGGGCCTGAAGCTTAGAAACTAAAAGTGAAAAATGTCCCTGTGCACACAAACACACCAACGCTCTGGACAGTCTGCTGTGAACTGTTTGACAACAGCCTTCAACAAGAAATGCAGCCTGAGATTTCATGGGGGGAATCACACAGCTCTCACTTGGAGAATGCCATAGGAGAAATTTTAAAATTAATTTTAAAGAAGGGCTTGGGAAGTTCTTACTTCCCTTCCTACGCTCTATCATTTCCTAGGAAGGTTGGACTCTGGTGAGTGCCCTTTGGCTTACCTCTTCCCTATCAGTTTTTCATCATTTGAACAGCCTACCTTTCTCTCTACTTTCTCCTTCCACATTTCCACCTAAAACATAGCTACTGCCATTAGAAGTTGTATTCCACAATGATTAAAGTTAAATTGTAAGATTAAAATATAAAAATTACTGAATTGGGTGGGTTTTGGGGGCACATGCTTATTCAGGTAACTACTTGTACTGGCCTGCAGTAAGAGTAAACTTGTCAAAGGTTGCAAGGGATTTTAATGACATTGAATTAATGAATTTTAAATCTTTGCTCAATGAAATAACATTTATTAGACTGAGAAGCAGTAGGGAGACGTTTGTCAGCAGTGCTTAAGTTGGCAGACTCTCTGTTACTATACATAGCCAGAGTGGCAGAAAGTAAACATCTTATAGGATTAGCAGCTATGTTCATAGCTGAGATGAAATTTGAACATTTCATTAGTATAAGATTGATTCTGACATTTCATAAAGCCAAAATGCAAACAATAAAATGTGTCTGATATAAATACAGTATGCAGCACTTACTCAGATAAAGTTCAAGAAGCACAGCAGGTTTAGTGCCATGACAAAGGAAATACAGAAGGGTCATTTAAGGACCTAACTTCTGCTAAGCACTTAAGTGTATGCTTAATCCTGTAGGTATCAACCAGATACTTTGTACTTATTAAAAGCAGACAACAATACTAATAATAAGAAAACAGAAAAAATTTCCATGGCTGGTTATTGGAACAGTGGTAAGAATTGCATCACCCTCACCAAGAAACAAAATATCACAACTGATTAAATTTTATTTATTGTGCCATCTTCTTATTTTAGGATATTTTGTAACAACTGGACTGGTAAGACTTCAGAGACACATGACAATGTTGTAATGGCAAATACTTCATTACCTTAGATAGGCACTACTTTTTAAGCCTCTTCCTGCTGCAACAGGTCAAAGGTAAATATATGCCCCCTTCCCCCCCATTCTCACATCATGATTATTCTAGGTTTTCGTGCTATTACATGTTTTACTGTACTTATACTAAATCAAACAAATTTTTTCATCAGTTAACTTTTTTGTTCTAGAAAATAGTCTATTTAAAATCTTCTTTTGTGTGTTAAAATGAGGTTCTGGTGAGGCTCATCTCTAAAGCTACACCTGCACATGCATTGCTTTGTTCCAAACTGGGCATAGGTAAGAAGAGCATTTGTTTGTAGCAGTAAGAATTCACTAGATTAAACCTGCCATTAAAGGCCTCTGCAGAGAGAGACTGCACAGCCTTTCCAGACAATCAGACCATTGCTTAACAATTTCTACTGTTAGAAAGTTTTTCTCCTGGTCTAGCCTGAATACTTCTGCAGCTGAAGTCTTGTGTTCACCTTGCTCAAGGAGAACTGATTTGTTTCTATTTCTCTGCAGAGTAACTATTTATATCTGCACATACCTCTATCCAGAGTTTATCATCACACCTGTTTCACTCTTGCATCTCCCAGCCTACCTTTCTTAAGTCAAAAACCAAAACCTGTTTCTTTTTTTACTCATAGGTTGTACTTTCTATGCTACTGGTTGTTTTCACTTAGATTCTCTGGAGAGAGAACTTCAGCTCCAAATCTCAGCAGACTCTTTTGCAGTCAATATTCCTGCTCATACACACCCAGCATTGCCAACTATAGAGACATGTCCAGTCTAAAAAACTGTTCTGTAACCAGCTTCCCCCTTTCTCTCTTCCTACAACTGCTCATTCCTACCTACTACAGTATCTTAGCTTTATCCTTACTGAATTTAAAAGACCAATTTATCAAGAACATTTTGATCAGCTTAAATTATTGTTAAAAAGAGCTTTCTGACTTAAAAGAATGCCTTTATATCCTTTTTGTTAAGGATATTATC
Organism: Manacus vitellinus; assembly: GCF_001715985.3. Taxonomy (NCBI): domain Eukaryota; kingdom Metazoa; phylum Chordata; class Aves; order Passeriformes; family Pipridae; genus Manacus; species Manacus vitellinus. The sequence continues at coordinate 13,867,336 of NW_021938838.1, forward strand.
TTCCTAAAACTTCACTAAGCATCAGACAGTGCACTAGAAGCAAAGCACTACAGATTAGAGAGACATGATGAAAGCTTAGAGGCTATAATTGTTCAAAAAGAATAATTTCCTTTTCAAAGGTAAACATCAGCCTTGCAGACAAAGATAAGGCCAAGTGCACAATTAGATACACAAGTCTGTGTTTCTGCTCATATCTCCTGATATCAAAGATTGCAGGAAAATTCAAAGTGCTTTCTTAAAACGTAAAAAAGAAACGAACAGGAAAAAGTGTAGGAGACTAGAAGGAGTCACACCAGAACTGTCAGCAGCTTTTGGAAAAGCTGTTTTCCTCAATGCCGGAAGTCTTTGAAACGGGAGATAACCAGCCATGAACTGCAGCAGCCATTCAAAGCAGAAATCATTTAAAATGTTTACATTTTGTACATTGGCCTTTCAAATGAAAGCATGCCAACCTCCATAATGTTGTTTAATTGCATGTCTTTGACAGCCCATCTCTTGTAAGTAGAAAATTTTACTGCTACTGTACACCAGGGAGAGAGAAACCAGTGGCATTTTCACCTTTACAGTTTGAGTGCAGGTTTAACTCAAAGCTGCACTAAACCTAAAACAACCTTTGAAATAAAACAAGCAGGATTTGCTGTTGCCAATTTTAGAGGGAAAAGTCTATGCTTTATATAGTGGAAATTTCTCTTTTAGTAGAAATATACTTTGTGGACCAAAGAGAAGCAGCCCCTTGGACAACAACAAGTACTAGGAGATACCTTTGACAAAACTCTCCAATATTACTCATTTTATTACAGTGGACTTTGTGGCTCTAGGAGAAGAAACAACATTGAACAAAGTATTTTATGAAGTGCATAGTAGGAATTTCTACTGTTCCTGATATTTAACAGTTTATAAAGAGAAAGACAAAAGGAAAGCACCTACCACACCAAAAATTACCCAGGAGGGTACCAGCATAGCAGACATAGAAATACAAGAGTTCTGGCTCCTGATTACATGAATTACCCATGGGTACTCGTGGTGTCTCAAATCCCATAGTCCAATTTGACATTCTTTCCTTTAACACTCCCACTAATTATTTTTTTTTTTAGATGCAAGAAGGAGAACTCAGCATTATACCATGAAAAGCACAGATTGAACAGATTTGGTAATTTATGGCAAGATGGTGCATTTAGACTCTTCTAGCATCTTTTTCCCCTATCAAAATACTTACCTGCAGCTATCTCTGTCTTGCTTGCTGTCACTAGGCATTTTCATGACACCAAGTCTGATTCTTTCCACCATGACTCAGTGCATGCCAAGGTGAAAAAGGAAGAGATGTCAGGTCTCTATTCAGTTACACAGGGGGACACCAGCAAGCTCTGCCCTAGCAGACACCAGCCTGCCAGCACTGGGCAGTGTCTGACCTTCTGCTGGAGTCAGTCAGTCTCAATTACTCTTCTTCCAGCTTAATGCAAACAATTTCACAGTAGACAAAAAACCCCTCCCCACCACTTAATCTCTTATTATTGTCCCCAAGTGGAGTCCATCTAGCTTACATCAAAGAACTGGTCTCGTTATGCCATTGTTTTATAAGTCTCCTAATATTCTTCCTATCCATAATACAGAAGACACTGCTGATAGAAATATGTCAACAGGAAAACAAACAGGCAGCATTTGACATGTTATTAGTCTAAGGCTGGGTGGATAAATAAATCATAGATCAAATATTCATAGGGGGGAAAATACTGTTTATTTCCAGTGGATTCATTACGCACACACCTCTCATACAGCACAGTGACAAAACACATCCCACAAAAAGGATGTCACAATGTACCCAAGAAAGGACTGTTGATGCAACCAGGACAATGTATTCCCTCCTTAGAAAGTGCTTCAGTCTCTTGGGAATATATCACACTGGTCATAAAGAACAAAGCCAGCTGGAAGTGTCCTTTAGCTATATCACTTCATATGGCAGGGTAATTCATCAAGTCTGAATCATTCCTAAACACTGGATGTTTCTCTGAAAGTAATTTGTTCTATAAGTGCAATAAATATTAAGTATTTCACCCCTTTGTTTAAAATATTGAAAACTACCACACTTTTCTTAGATGAAAAATATATGCTAATCCTAGTCTGATCCTACATCAGGATATTTCAGCTCACCATGCTCTCCATAATAAATGATACTGATACAGCAAAACTGAACCCAATTTATTTTGATGCCTCCTAACTAAAAACAAAAGTAAAGAAACTGCCTTGGCCATTGTTTCAGATGCAATCTTATCTGTAATAAAGCCAGGATGATAAGGTTAGCATCTCTTCTCTCCTAAAATGAGTGCTTTGCAATCAGGTCACCCAAACTCTAAGGAACAAAACACCTACAGTTGTGGAGTATTCAGTTACTAGAACTCCATAGCTCAGGTTCTTAGTGGTGAAATGAACCAACAAAAGAGAAAACTCACTTTGGGTTAGAAGTTTGCCACTGGACAGATGCCAGTAACCCACTGGTGGTACCCACTTTCAAACAGTGGGGAATGATTAAAAAAAAAATCAAGAGCTTTTATTTTTGTTTTTTTTCAGAAGCAGTTACTTCAGAGGAAGCATCTCAGATAGGTAAAAGTTTACCTCCATCTCTAGACAAATGCTGTGTGGAAGTATCCAGAGACAGGAGGTCGTATTGCTTAAAGGTCAAAGGTGCCTCTGTGCCTAAGGTACCATGTTCCAAAAGTTAGAGGACTAAGTATCATTAACATACATTTTCAGTCTTTCTTCAGAAAACACAGCCCAGGTAAGCACAGGGCACAAAGATGGTGGGGATAGAAGAGAAGAAATTCCATAATAACTCTATTTCAATTGGGAAAATAAGCTTTCTGGAGGACCTAAGCACAGGACTGGTAAAAAAGTCCAAACCACTCTTCCTCCATTGCTTTCTTAGAGCAAACAAAGACTGATGAGAAGCCAGGGCAGCACTCACAGTAGTGGTGGAAGAACAACTCTCATCCTGGTAATTAGGCAGCTAAAACCAGAGGCACAGCAGCAGCACAACACAGACTTCTTGGCTTACAGTAATTTCCAGTCAGCACTGCTATGGGGATAATGGAAGGTGTCTGGCATCCGGTGCAACACACCCAGTGTATTTTCTTTGCTGAAAGCCTCATTCAGGCAGGAGGAAGCTCCTCTGGTTCATATGGCACAGCAGCACAGAGTTAGTTATTGCTACAGAAAGCCCATGTTGGCTCACGAAGCAGATCCGTGTGTGTTGGCTTTTTTTCCAACAATAGCAACTTCTGTTCAATTCTTTCATTATTCAAGGCTGGGTGAGGGAACAGTGCCACTGTGCCATATTTTGCTTTGACCTCTTGCTTACAGGCTTCTACTGTAACTAGTCCATGTTCATCACTGTACTCATTACAACAAATTCTCATTAATTGATAAATGGTTCAAAAGCCAGTGCTGCTGATCCCTGAATCCACTCATCATGAGAGAACATCTAATGAATAGCTTTAATTGAATACATTCAGCCCTGGGTCACACCACAGACAGTCTTCCCCAGCTTAAGCCTTACTTACCAGCCTTGCTACATAGCTGCAATCACATGCTGTTTCCCCTGCTCCTTGGTTGGATAAAAATATTTTAAAAGATCCCAGACCATCCCCTCCCAAAAAAGAGGAACTACAAACCACTAATCCAAACCACAACCTTCCAGGAAATATTAATGCTCTTCCAGCAATATTAATGCTAAAATCAAGGTAACCTTACTTGCATAACTATTTCGATCAACGTCTGGCAACTAGTAATCTGAATTTAATTTGTCCCTACCAAATAAAATAAACTGAACTTACTCCTTTTAATGGCTGAAACACTTTCCCAAATGGGTGCTTATTCCTCCGAGATATAATCAGCACTCAGTTTTAAGCCACAAAATAACTTCGATCATATAGATTCTCCTTCACCTTCCCTCTCTCCTTTCCTGTGTCTTTGGTACAGAACATTAAACATTGGAAGTAACACAGACACATTTGCATTTCAAATAAGTACACTTACTAACTGGAGGCAAACAGACTCTATAGTCTCAACAAAAAACCCTGTATTCAAATAACACCTGTACATCACAGCAGTGTGTGACAACCAAACACTGAACGAATAAAGAAATGCAGCAAAAGCTATGCCTAACACTAAACACATGAGAGTGCCCTATTACCCCTTCCTTGGGCCTTACTAAATAAGTTTCTGGGAGAAACAGAGCAACTGAGGCTTTCTCAGAGACAGAAGGAACAAGATCTCGTTGCTCCAGGAACAGGTATCCCTCATTTGTTTGGTTCAGATATCATTAAGCAAACCTGAAACTCAACTGCATCCCTCGAAGGAAAAGTTAAGGGTGATTTTTTTTCTTTATGTACAACAGGCAAATGCTCACCATGTGAGATAAGTGGGCTTTTCCCTAAGAAGCTTCAAATAAAGTCATACATAAAGTATGTTATCAAGATCATTGCCTTACTGCTATTCAGTAAAGGCTGCATTCCCAACACGAGATAACATAGCAGATTTTAACAAATTCCACAAACTTCAAGGGAGATTCAAAGAATGACTGCTTCACTCCTCTACAAAAGGAACCAATTAAAGACCCAGCACTAAAAGGAATTTTGAATGTATTGCTCTTGAATGAAACAATGTTTGAAGAAGGAAATTCATTTGTTTATGAGACACATTGTTGGCTTTGCTGAGTTTTACTACCACAGTCTTCCTCCGAGAGGAAATATATTAATAAACAAGAAAGAAGAAAGAGTCTATCACTCCCAGTAAGGCAGCCCAGTGTTAATGCCAGCAGCGACATGGTAAGACTTCTACCAGAGCTTTATTTGGCATTATTAATTATAAATCATCCAGAGCTTCCAAGGTCCCATTTACATCCAAATTCCTCCCAAAAGCTTAGGATTTTGAAGTGAGCTTATTACACAGTCTTATCTGATTTATTATTTTTTTTAACCTGAATTTTTTAGGGTTTGGACTGGCCTTTATGTTAAGCTTTTTATAGAGCCTATAACAATAGGGCCCAAAATACCACAAAAACACAAATAATTTATTCAGCCCAGAAATCTGACCTTTTCATGAACATTTTTGGAAACTGCGTTATCAGGTAGATCTGCCAAGAAACAGAACCCAGAAAATAGATCCTACAAACTGTATACCAGAATCAGATAATTACATTGTATGATAATGAACCAGCACAGTTAAGGAAGCATCAATAATGCCTTAGTGGTTCCTAAAAGTAAAAAAACTGAATTAGTTTGCCATCAGAGCTGTGTTATTATACCACAGAAACACAGCACGAAGCTTCCAGCACTTCTCTGTTCCTGGCCTCAGACTCGTTCCAGTAAGAAGACTGTGCCCTGCTGCTGCCTCTATAGCTCTGACCCACTTTCTTCTTCTCCCTGTAGGGTCTGGAACAAAGTTTCACTGAGATCAACTGAGGAGAGGAAAAAAAAGAATGAGGGTAAGAGAAAATAGAGAAAAGTGTAAATTAAGAAATATGGGAGTCATCAGTGGCCAATGTTAATTATTAATTGATTGAGAAAGAGAATAATGAAATGCTGTTGCTGCATTAAGCCCTGCTTATGCCTCCTTATAGACACACAGATCAAGAGTTTCAGGAGTTGAAGCCCATAGGAAAGGGAGATGTTGAAGACAACTGCAGCAATTTCGTATCAAAAGAAAAAGCAGAGAAACCAGTAACTGATCTAGATGTAGTAAAATATGGGTAGTTTTGCCTTCAGTACTCTTGTCCTTAATGAAATTATTGACTATACCAACTTCATTTGGTTCTATCTTTTTTTTTTTTTCTCTTCTAGTCTTTCTAAGTCAGCATATACAGGCATAACTGCGTACACAATATTTCTTTGATGTAGAGTTTGCCTTTAAATTTGACCTAGGGTCTACTAGGACACAGCACTGATGAAAAAAAAAAAGATGTAGGAAGAAGCTTCCCTCTTTCAATCAACTCAACCTCCCATCCTCAAACTCTCTCATAATTTCCTCCCTACTTGTTAATTTATTGAAAGGGCTCCTGTGCTAACCAGAGATCAGAGGATCAGAGTCCAGCAAATACACTGGCCTATTCCTTCTTGCAGCCTAAATAAACAAGCCAGCTCTTAGCTGCCAGCATATACAAGTCCTAGCCAAGCAGTACCTATCCCTATCTTATTTTTTCCTTTTTTTTCTCTTTTATAATGGGAAAAAAAAAAAAAAAAGAAAAAAGGAGAACCACATTTCTCAACTTCCTCTGAAAGTTTTGAGTCTAACTCAACCGATCTGCATCAGACTGCTTTAGCTCAGAGCCCTCGCTGGAAGGACTCTCAGCTCCTGGTTGGAGCTGAACTCAAGGCAAACCACTCTGTTGTGTGGCCCAGCAGGAGTCTGAGCCTTTCATAAAGGGGTACTGAATACAACATTCCCTTCTCCAGAAAATCCACAAACTAATGAGATGCAGAAGCTGGGAATGAGACAGGCCCTTTGATTTCCTTCTGCAGTACGCATGGAAGCTCACGCCGATCATTGCCCAAACTAATATTTAACAGCAGCCTGCCATTAACCTAACAGCTTCTCTGAAGAATTAGGAGTGATGGTGTATAACTCATTGTTTTATGCTGCTCAGTAGCTCATACCATTTATTCTAGTGTATCCTGATTTTCTGTAGTCTGCTTTTGGTTTGACATCCTTTCACACGCGTTCAGCTCACACTTCCCCCTCCCTTTTTAAAATTTTTATTTTTAAAATCTCTTTGTGCTCCCTTGTGCAGAGAGTTTCAGCACTATACATGTGCATGACAGCACAACTGAGTGGAGCATTATGAACTTGGGGCCTGATCCCATTTTTGTTCCTATCTCTATGACAGACCTGCAGAATGAGAAGCATCTTAAAAACGTTCTGAGATGTCTCCCTGAATGCACAGAAAGAGGTTCAAGTGGTCTCCCTCTGGTAAGTGCCATTAAAAATCATAGTAAAAAACCCTCACAAATCAATCTTTGTTTTTCTTCAACAAAAAAAGTGAGGCATTTAATTTTATTATCCTTTCACTTTTGAGCCCTTATGGTTCACATCTGAAAATGTGAGCTAGAAACGTAACTTCTCTTCCTCAAACGGAAGCTAGATAGAATCACGTGAAAACAAAAGATGGGACTTCATGAAAATACCCTAAATATTGTAAGGGTTGGGCACCTTGGCAGCCCTGGGGCCACCCACAAAGACAGAGGATCCCTGGGGAGCTGTGGTATAGCTGTCCATCTGCACCAGGCCACACCATCTACCAGCCCTCCCCAGCTCTGTTCCAACTCAGTCTCGCTGCCAGGCACTCCCTGAGGCTGGCACTCTCTCAGAGTCTCTTTTAAAAGAGATTTCCTGATTTCCTCCTGCTGTAGATCCTTTCAGAGCATGCTCTGCTGTTCCACCCCGTGCTCATTTGTCTGGGTTCATCTCTGTGCTCGGAAGCGTGACTGTTGTTGTATCATCCAGTTTCTCCCCTTGCACAGTGAAAGCAGGCCCAGGTCCCATCCCTCTCCTGCTGCACTGCCCTTAGTGTAAGAATGGTGTCACTTAAAACAGGAGTAAAATGGTGCTATTTGGGTTCCCTTTCTGTACCCAAATCCTAAAAGAGCAGTGGCCACTGTTCACCAGAGACAAAAGCACAGATGAAGGGTAGGCGGGTACACGGCAAAATGTTCTGCCGTGCTTGGAGAGAAGCTGTGTTTGCCTTCCCAGTGCACAGACACATTGTCTATGCCCAAATTGGAAAAATCCATATTGCAAACACAGGGAAGGTAGGAAGAATATTCTTTTGCTGATGCTACAGGGACTAATCAGCTAATCACCATGATCTGTGAAGGGATATGAGTGACCACAAGTGGGACAGAGAATAGGGAGCCTGCAAATGCAGGTATTCACTAAGAAAGCAAAGGAGCATAACTGTCAGCTATTTTTATCAGGGTGAGTTCTCATGAAGTGCAATGGGACTGCAATCACCCACTTTTACCATGCTTTCACCATGATCCCTCCTGGGAATGCTAAAATCTGTGTATTCTAATCTGTATCAGAAAAGAAGTTATCCCAATATCAAACTGCCCAGGAGGTGCATTTCAGCAGAACAGCAGTATAGAGACTGTATAGCCTGTAGATGTATCCTCAGTCTAGAGAAAAGATAAGAATTTACAGTGAGAGGGTCTGATTCTGTTCATCGTCTGGCAGATGGTCTTTTCTATAGTATAGTCTGAGGCACTGTATATATTTATATATATATATATCTTCTCCTCTTCCTCTAATCTGTTGCCACCATAGTTTTCTGTCCCTGTCTCTAACAGGGCATGAGCACAGGATAAAGTCCATTGTAGATTTGCTATTACAACAGGGTTCTAGATGCTACTTTCAAACAAGTCACAATATTCTCTCAGAAACAGTACAAAATTTGTTAATGACAGTATAGAGCTGAGTATATTCAACCTCTCAATCATACTTTCCCAGTGAAGGATAATTTTTGACCTTGACCACAAGGAATTATACACTCTCTTGTCATAACTTGGACACTGAGAGATTGCAATATGCAAATCTTCAGAAAGCAAAGAGATATTGTTCAATATTGAGGGTACACCTGAGTGTTCCATCTTCCCTTCAGAGTGTAATGTCTCACCAAAAATCTCTCATGTTGATTAACCTTCTGGTTAATCTACTGGTTTCAGTACATGAATAAAAACTGAAGATTTAGCTTGGCAAGGAATCATTATATTTTTAATTACATAATTTTACGTTTAACCATTTTATGCTTATGTTTTGCTGAGATGCAAGAAACATACTTTGATTAAGAGCACTTTGAAAACTAAATAATCACAGCAAGGAGGGATGACTACATGTTTACCTGCTGGTTACATCTCAGCTCGTTTATTTGAAATGAAGTAAGAAACAACTGATTCTTCAAATCTATGTCTGACTTCAAAATCAGAATTTTCACTCTCCTTGCTTTTACATTAAAGACTCTTGCCTGCTGAGGACAAGGCACAATCAAGCAAAATTTGGTGTTAGCTTCAGGAGACCTCCATGGAATTAGAATTCCATAAAAATTTCAATTCCTCAAAATGGCAGAAGATGTCTGGCATGTGAGAGGGGTGGTCAGAGGAACGTCAAAGGCACAGCCACGCTCTAATACCAGCTCTTCTTTTTGTTTATGTCACAGCAAAATCTTAAATAAAACATTATCTTAAAAACATTTCCTAAACTTTGATTGCTTGACTTTGCATGCAGGACTGGCTTTTAACGTTGTCATTCACAATGTCTCAAATTCATGCTTTAAATCAGCATATTTGCTGCATCATTAAGGAAGTTTGGACCTTCCTTATATCTTTAATTTCTGTAGAAAACTACCGAGCTCGAGTCTGTTCAGAGGTCTACAGTAGACAGGAATGACAGAAGAGGACCATAAGCCAAGACCCAGCGTCCCTTAAAGGACTTCTCTGCAGTCCCACGTCCAGCAGCCGGACAAAGCCCAGCTGCTGCGCACCCTGCTGCCCGCAGGCCGGAGCTCCCGTTCATTCCCGAGGCTGGAGGACAGGACAGCCAGCAGGTGGAGCTTCAGTGTTATCCAAAAAGACACAGCATTGATGAGAAAGTTGCTCCTCACCGCATCCCCCCAGCCGGCCACGCCAGAGGAGCGGAGCCGCTCAGAGCCAAAGCCCGAGCGCTGTCATCCTTCTGGCCAGCTCGCCAAGGAGCTGGACAGTCTGCACGAACACAGCTCCACCCGGGCACCTGCTGCATCTGCCCGGCGGGACACACGGAGCACACCCGGCCTCAGCAGCCGGCCCGGGGCACCGCTGCCTCTGCCAGCTCGTGTGTCCCCTTCCTCAGCCTCGGCAGAGCCCTTTGTGTTCGCTCCAACAGGCACGCCCAGAGCTGGGACAGGCAGGCAGGTTTAACCTCACTGCAGGTACACTCAGAGCAATACCGCAAATATTTGTTTTTTATGTATCATTTCATTCTTTGCAAAACAGGGTTAATTCCTATGAAACTGTTCGTGCTTTGTCTGGAAATGCAGAGGAGGAATTAGAAGGGAGTAACAACAGGGAAATCTTGTCTTCTACTACCCTGCAGTATTTCCAGCTACCTTAAATACATACGCAAGTTTATTTGAAGTTGCTCTCACCTTGTAAAGTTTGACCCTGACTTTACAAGGAACACATATAAATAGAAAAGTATTTTTTTTCTTCATTTTATAGCCTCCCCCTCTAGTACCTCTCCATTTGCTAGTGTGTAGGCACTGGATATCTCCTGAAGGAATTTACTGTCTCCTACATTACTGGCCAACATTTTGGGCTTACCTGCTTCTTTTAACATACGTGTACACCCAGACTGCACTCCAAAAACATCAGCTGCTTTGTTAAAGTGGTTGTTATAGCGTAGCCTTCCCTTGGAATCCCTAAGCTGAAAATCAGTGATAGGTACAACTACATATGGGTGAGAGAGCAAGTGTTGTGGGCCACCTATGGCTTCCAGTAATGAATGGCTGCAGATGCACAAATTAATACAGAGGTGGTTAATTATAATTATCTGTTTCTCACTTAGAAAATTCATCCCTTCCTTCCTCCTCCCCCAACACTCCCCAGGGTTTTGCTGCTTTGGAAACTTGTAGCCACTGTACTGAGAGAAATCAAAAGTCCATAATCCCTACCATATTTAGGACCTAAAAGTTAACTTGTTTTACCTAGAGTTGCTTTTTCCCAGGTCCACCTTCCTTCAATTCAGCCTCTTGCTTCTAACCTTTCAGCTTATCAGCATTGATTTATTTAATATAAAGTAGTGAGGTTACCTTAGATCAATTATACCTTTTTTTCTGTGCAATTTCCAATGCTTAATACATCTGTTACTGCTCAGCCGCAGGGACAACTTGTCCAGCTGGATCCTAAATTATTTCAATCCTTAATTCAATTGTATTTTTGCCACAGCCCAGCCAATGAGCATAATTCTTTTATGGCTAAGAAGCCTCTTTAGAAATAATCCAATAGCCCATATTAAAATATAGGTCATTGTGAAAACTGCCAACTGCCTGACTTGTCATAACTTTGAAGACAGGCTCTGAGTCTCCTTTGGCATTGCTGATTCTTTTGGTGCTTGGAGGCTTAATTTTAAAACAATCAGCTCAACAAAAACAATTTACTTAGAACTGTCTAAACTACTCAATGTTAGCCAGGAAGCTAATTTGCTACTTGGTGCTGTACTTGGATAAATGCTACAACTGAGGGCAAGTGGAGGTTTCCAAGTACTAAATCAGTGCACAACCTGATGTGCCTGTTGCTATAGAACTGCAAAGGCTTTGGACAGTAAGAACAAGTAAAACCCATTCAAACCTACAAATGAGGTGACCACATGAATACATCTGTGAGATGAACATGTAAACATTAATAAGGCAAAAAATACAAAAAAAGTTCTTAAACTTTGAGTAGAAATTATTTTTGGCTCTTTGACTAATACCCACTGTGAGACTTGGAGTCTTTGGAATGTTTATATTTTTAAAGATTAGCTATATCTTTAAAAGAAATAAAGAACTGGTCTTGTTCAGTGTTTTGGAAAAGACTATTTTCAATTAGCTACTGGATTTTTTTGTCTCCTGTCTCAAGAAGGTGGAATCACAGTTTCAAAAGCTTAAGGAAGTGAGTTGTCTCAAGACCACTGACAGCTGCAATGATCCTTTCTCTGAGTTAGAGCAATGGAAAGCTCAAGCTAGAGCAATGGAAAGCACACCTTCCCTTATTGAAAAGGCAAGTTTATTTAGCATAATTCAATTTTCTCTGAGTACTTTTAGAAAAGTAAAAAATGAGAAACAGAATTAAGATAATAAGGCTTTCATTTCCACATCTCCTCTCCAGATCTGTGCATACCGTTCTCACTGGCCACAAAGAGAGTTTCGTTCCTGTACCATAGGAAGTAACTCGGTACCAAATATTAATATTAGGCCTAGTAGAAAACACCAACCATCAATAACTTAAATGTTTTCACTGTTTGGACTTTAGTGTGATCAGTGAAATCAGCTGTTTTTCATTTGGCAAAAGAATCAGTTCTATTGTGTCATCAGGTACATGCGCATGATTTCTCTTAAACTGAATGAGGCTACACAAAGATTGGCTTTGAATGTTCAGCAATCAGTACAGTAAACGATAAACTTAAAATCAGAAGCCTGTATTAAGGTACCTGTTTCAAATTAAGCAGGATATCAGACTCATCCTCAGTCTTTTTTGCAGCCTGCACAATTGGACATATTTTACTTGCTGTACAAGCAGAGATATCAGCAAGAGACTGGCACCAAGAGAAAGGACAGGTCCTCCCAGCAAGCAAGAACAGAGTGTTTCTGGGTTTTTGTTTAGTCTTTTCAACAGGAGGAAAATAATACCCAGCACCTTGCCATCAGTGTTGCAGTAAAAAAATCTAATCTCAAGACCTTCTAAATTCAAGGAATTTTCATCTCATGAGATCTTTTGGGTCCTCTTTCAATCCAGCTTTGGACATCATGCAAGGTGTCTTGTTCTGGGTCTGCAAATGACAGAAATTACAAGGTGTCTTGCAAAAGCCTTGATTTAGGGAGATGCAAATAATCCTATGACCACACAGAGCTCCCAAGTTAAAACACTTTTCACAAATTCTATCCATAGGTGCATAAGCACAGAAAACTCCTACATGTGAAATGAGCTTCCCAAAGGAAGACAGATTAATCTGGCACCTTGTTCTGATAACTGCCTTTTATAAAAGCAAGGAAAACGTGGTAGATATTAATCTATCACGACTTTACAAAAGTAACTGCTACAATGACACTTATAATTGTTAGTCTGAGCAGAAGACGTGGAGATAAATAGAATTGTTAAGACAGGAAAAGAACTGACTAAAGAGGATATAATACTATGTTGTGCTATAAGGATAATTACAGGCTTGGAGTGAGATTACCCATCCTGAAAGATCTGTTAACGGGAATGATCTTATTAAATATTTGCATTAATAATATGCACCCAAAAGTTTGTGTTTGATAATGAAATTTGGAGATGATGAAGTTGGCAGGCAATATTGAATTAGTGAAGAATGGGACTCACATGGGGAAAAAAAAGGAAACATAGCATAACAGAAATTAATGGAAGCAGACGGAGTAAAATGTTAAACCTGGCCTTTAAGAATTAAAGAAGTGATGGAGCAGAATGACTTGGGTGTTTATAACTTATCTATGGACAAACATTTAATACAGGTTTGAAAAAGACAAGTGAGATCCCCTTCTCATTAAAGTCTTGGCTGATAGTCCTGGGAATCATTACTATTTCACTAAAGGTTCATAAGACTCCACCTGAAACCTAGGCCATGTTCCCTCAGGAAAGGTTTATTTCAACCAGAAAAAAAGAAAAATTACACAGACATGAGATGGTGAACTTGGAGGAAGCACTACAGAGAACCCAAGGGTACTGGTTCTCTTACTGTTCAAAGCAGAGATGAAAGCAGAGACTAGATCAGTGTGTGCCCTGGCTCCCTTTTGGGTGCTGCACAAGTCAAGAGGAAGGGAGGAGGATGGAGTGCATCTCATGCACAGTCATGTTATGACTGCTATAAAATATGTTATAAAATGATAAAGATGTCATGGGATAGCTTTCTGGGATGACACTGGTGGCCCTCATGAAGAAAGTCATCTGATGCCAGAGGTAATGGGTAAAATCAGCTTTGGAGGTGTGTATTCATGACAATCTCAAGCAACTTGATAAGGAAGATACAAATGTTACTATCACAAGAAACAGGGAGAGGCCTTGTCTTCCCCTACAACTTGGCATGTTTGCATAAACAGAATACTAAAACACTGTGGAGTGATTTTGTAATATTTATTTTCAGTCTGAAAACAGTTTGTAGCATGACAGGCACTGTCAAAATGCAGGGTTGGACCAACCCAAACAGGCCCTTCTCATGAAAGAAAGGCCTCTCTTTAGCTCTAAGGAAGAGATACTATGACAACAGCCTACTAACAATACAGTACAGGGCTTTTAAATACTGAGTAAACACTAGATTTGGAATGGTATTATGATTTTAGAGACACTATGAAGCAAACCTGCCCAACCCACTCGTAAAATTCCGAGTAGCTGGAGCTGATATATTGACTGTCATCAAAAGATGTCCAATATGGTCTACAGCATGGTATCCTTTACCTGCTAACCTAGAAAGATGGGCCCCCCTGCCAATGCCATGTTCCTATCACTGTGAAATTGTTTTAACATTGATTTAGTCAGAAGGCTTTGTTCCCAGTTCCCACAGCAACTGGCTATTCCCCAAGTTTTTTCTATCACAGAACAACCAAACTTAACTTTATTCAACTTCTACACTTTGTTTGAAAAATGTTTATTCTTTTAGTGCTGGTGAGCCCCAAGGCCAAATGAGCTCAGAGTTTCTGTGGATGTACCAGGACGTGAAGTTAAATACTTGGTGTATATAACCCTTGCCCCTTTTCCTCTTTTCATTATATCTTAGATTAGAATAAGAAACTGTTGTCCTGAGTCTGCAAGCCCAAATCCCAGTTCTCACAAGCAACTTCATCATACAACAACATCCTAACTCATAAAACAATATCCTAAACTCCAGGTCTCTAGTTCCCACTGCATTCACTGCTTTTACAGTTAGAATTTTTCTCACTTCCCAACTAAATTTATCATGATTTGGTTGTCTTTTGGTTTAAACGGTGGTAGTGTATTTTTTTCTCCTGACATTTACCTCATTTTATTTATAAAGCAATCATATCCCTGCTCAGTCACTGTTTTGTTTGGCTCAGCTGTCAAGCTCTTGCACCAAGTGTATCAGACATCACATGAAGCAAGACTCTTTTCAGATTCACCAACTGTAAAGTGCAAGTTTCAGCATATTTAAACACTGTTTGATACTACCCTTCTCAAAAGATGGTTCACAGGAAGGACAATAGCCAGCCTCTGTAGTTCTGTAATATCAGTGGCAGAGGGCTGTGCTGCCAAGCTGGAGAATTCAAACCCAAGCTGCCAACAAGCACAGTAAGCCTTCACACCAGCAGCAAATGGAGATCTGGAAGCACAAACTAAATTGTTGTTCACTGGAGGTTTTTTTCTTCATAGACACTAATGTGTGAGAGTGACAACCTCAGTTTACTGTTAGAGCATATAGTATATTCTCCAATACATTGAGAGAATGATAGACAGAAATTTGAATAATTAATGACTATTTTCTGAAGTAAATTACAGCCTTTTTCCCAGCTGACAGTGGAATATCACTAACACCCTGCCATCTTGCCTGGCTACATTGAGGTTTCTAAATACAATATTCCCTTCTCTGACTTCAACTTCACCCACTGTCAGCCTCCATTAGGCATAACAAGATCCAGACATATTCAAGATTAAGCAACTTTTCTATAAAATCCAATTGAGGACTTTCTTACCTTGAGGGTGCAGCAGATATTGCATTAACCAGATTGTGCACACTTTCCATGCAAGAATTAAAGGCACATATATATATATATATATGTACATGTATATATATGCAGAGTGACTTAATTCTCTTAGGAAATAAGAGGGGGTTTTCTAGATTCCTCCCACCATAGACATCATGATCAGGCTCAGCTAATTGAGACCTTGTGGGGAAAAGGGTGTTCCTTAGCAAGGCCTTATTTTTCCAGAAGCCATACAGGAGTGCTGTTGTCTAGCATAGAAAGTCTGTGCAGATCATTAAGGCAGTAATAGTCACGTGGAGAGAGGGGAACCAGGTTTAAAAAGCTCCTTACTGGCTAGGCTACAGCTTCAGCTCCCAGGGAGACTGCAGTCCCTGTGTGGTGGAACCAAGAAGGAGGAATCCCCCTTCAGCCGTCTTCCCCCTCCCCATAGGTACCAGGGAATGGGACAGGGACATCCTCAGTGCTACCTGGTGAGTCTGTCATCAAGATGGTTTTAGGGCTCTGCAGAGCAGGGGCTCCCTTTTTGTCCAAAACAGAACGTGTCCTTTATGTGCTGTGGGAGAATGGGTGTGCAGGGTCACTTAAATGCAGGGGAGCAGGGGCATGTTTGGGGGCACTGCACCTAACATGGGTATGTGTTGGAGGGATGTGGTGGAAGGAGTGAGGGATGCTGTGAGGACTGGGCAGCAGTGTAGCTGCACATGAGCATGGTCCCACGGGCTGTGCTGCACAGGCAAACAGCAAGTGTTTATAGGGCAGAGCACGGCCATGACTATGGACAGGGGAAGGACTTGCAGCACGTATGGCATGAAGTGTCAAAAAGAATAGAGAGAAAAGTCTTATGTGGTGTATTTGAAGAAGATGAGCACAGGAAATCACAGAGCAACCAAAGGAGACCACACGAGCTGTATGTTCTAAGCACCCCATTGCTCTGAAGCAGCATAGCTACTGCTCAAATACTTCACCGAGATCCTGGAGCTTGAACCAAGTGTTTTTTGTGAGGGCAGAACACCCCCAAATTTTCAGCTGCTGTCTTACTAGCGTCTTGGTAATCTGTGGCCTAAAGAGAGGAGGGGAGGATGCCAATAAGTGAACTTTAATTCTGAGTTGGGATTCTTTTTAACATTACGAGTTTGCAGAGAAAGCTCATATTCCTTGTGAACTCTGACTAGTGCCTCTTTATATATTACAACACTGCATTATCAATCCCAGCAGAGTGAATAGAATGGTAGGCTGCAACACCTCTGAGAATACTCTGCGGTTTGACCTGTTCTCACTGATGCCAAGCAGAAGGGAAGCTGCTTAGTGTTGGGGAGAGGAAGCCAGTTTCTGCCTTTTGTGTTCAAATTTTATTCCCTTAACTGACACTGAATGTAGAGTTACCATTCACAGCTGTTACAAGAAGAGTTCCTGAAAACCTCTTTCTGCAGCTGTATTTGCTGTATTGCCAACTTTTGGCACCAATCACTGCTCTGCCAGATAATTGTTTACATGTAAAAGACTCACATTCCATTTGAAATAGCGGCAAATATTTAATGCCCTACAAATACCTCAACCTGACAACTGAATTCTACCAGCCTCACGCTTGCCATGACAGAAAAAGCTGGCCATCCATCAGTCCTAGCATAGGAGCATTAGCAGAGTCCGGCTCTGCTATTCAGCCTGCACCCTACCGCGTTCCGATACCAAAAGCCAAATTCTACTGTTTAGCTAAAGCCACTCTAGCGGACAGGGCAGAGCCGCTGTAGCGTAGCTCAGCCGCCAAAG